>NC_065445.1:205559523-205897380 GCF_917563875.1 Diabrotica virgifera virgifera | reverse complement strand
TAAAATTTATTACTAATTTTCTTTGTTTATTTGTTGCATTTACATAAAAAAGTAGTTTTTAATTGTTTCAAAAATGTTGCATGTTGTGGTTGTGTTTTTTTAATGTATTACTAATGGTAGGGGAGCAAAGTATGCTAAATGTGCAGTCACTCGAGCGCTTTGGGGACCTATTGGGTTGTGAAAATTAGGTCCTAAAACCAAAAAAAGTTAAGTAAAGTTTTCCATTTTAGTGGGCGCTTGTCATTTTTTAATTTAATTTTCCATTTTCAATAATCGTTTTTTCCGATTATAACGCCATCTATCCATAATTCGAAAAAATGTTTTGAATAAAAGTTACTTATTTTTACGTAAGGAATCCAAATTTGCAATAAAAAATGAGGGCTCCTATTTAAGATTTTAAAGCAACCCCCCACCCCACATCCACGGGGGGACGTGTTTGGTGCCATTCGATAGATTTTTCAAAAATATTAAATAAGTGTATTTTACAGTTTTTCGATCTGATGTTCATTTTGCGAAATATCGCGGGATTAGTATTTAAAATATTAAATTTACCCCCCACCCCTCTCAGTGGGAAGTCGTGTTTGGTATCATTCGATAGATTTTTAAAAAGTATTGAGCACATATATTTTAGTTTTTCGATCTGTCATTCATTTCGCGAAATATTCCCATTTTTCTTGTGAAATTTTGGGACTCACCCATTCCCTTACGCCCGGCTCAAATCGTCAGATTTTTGAAATATACACTCTTTTGCAGGTACTTAACTTACCTTATCTTAATCTGACAATTTCGAGTTTTTTTAAGGATAAACTTTTTTTTTCGGGCCCCCCTTAACGAACTCCCCTGTGTTAAGAGCCAATATATGGTAGAAGTACATCTGCAGGGTATAAGGTTTCTCCCCATATACTAACCTGACGCGCTCGAGTAACTGCAAAAATCCCCGCTTGGGCTCCCCTACCGTAATAAATTATTTTCATTTCCTTATTTACTAGATTGTTACATTGATTACCGGATTGATAATATCAGTAATCGTCAATTGTCAATTCAGTCATTGCTTACTTAAACTTAAAATTTAGATAGACACCTAAATAATTTGCTCGGAAAATGAAAATATCTCGAAAACTAAGAAATTTGGACATAGGGAATGTTATATAAAAATTAAAGTACGGTAATGTTACTTTTCAATAATGATATAAAATACAGGGTGTTCCATTTAACATTACTGAGAAAATAATGTACTTGCGTTTTGACTCACCCTGTATTTGATATAAAGAAAATTAGCAATGTCAATAATTATTGAAAATTGTGACAATAAATAAAAAAATAAGGCATGAATAAACCATTGCTGTTGTGCAAGTTGAACTTGTTACGATTTTCATACAAAATTGGTTATAACTTTGTAAATACTCTGTATAACATAACAAACCTTTATATTTTTGTGATGAAGAAGTTAACAGGATTTCGAATATAAAATAAAATATAGAGTGTTCCATTTAAAACAACATAAATTTGGTCTGCCACTGTGTTATCGAACACCCTGTAACATTCTAACTAGTTTTGTAATGTGAAGCTTAAAGGTGGCTAAAATTTTTGTTATTAACTTTTATTGTTATCTATTACTATAGCGGAGCTATTGAGGCTTTACCCTACTAATCAATCACCTTGTATAAGTATAAGTCGCTTTATTATGGAAATATCCTTCAACAAATACATATAAGCCCAGTAAATAAACGGGAAATACGGCGATACCGTGTAATTTTCAGGGGCAACTCCGAATTGCATGAAAATTTGGTTTTGGGTTTTACTTACCCTCCACTTTAAAGTTGAATTTGTGTGGTTGGTTGCTTTTACTTAAGGGGTGAGAGTCACCCCTTCTCGGGAGGTGAAATGGACGTTCACGATAAGTCCGGAAATGGATAAATTGACTGACTATAAGCAACAGCAACTATAAAAGGTTTTAGAATTAAAAATAAACGAGTTATGCTCAAAATAAAGTTGGCCCCTTTTTTTTGTTGAAAAAATCATGAAAATGGCCCCGTGTTTAGCTCCCCAAATAAAATTAATCGTTACCGCGTTACAAACAATTTACTTTACTTGTTTATTTTTTATATGATCTATCATTTCACCGGTTTAAAGTGCTTATTTTTAAAAGGGTTATAGTTAACCCGCCATTACACGCGCTATGAGGGAATACCTCACCATATTTGTTTATAACCAATGAAATGGTCTTAACTAATACGATAACCTTGAGCACCCAGGAATGCCTTTGGCATCGTCCATGAGAGGGTATGACAAAATTATAGAATATTTCAGGCGGTCAGTTTGCTGTGATACTTGAAAGAAGTGACCATCCCTCTTCAAGTGAGAGAATTCCTTACTGCGCGTGCAAGTGCAATCACGGTGAAATCACGTTTCTGTTATTTCAAAGAAACTTTTAGGTTTTTGTTTAATATTTGGGTAAGTTTAATTAAGATATTATTGTTTAGGTTAGGTTAGGAACAGTGGCGCACCGAGGGGAGGGTTTGGGGGTTAAAACCCCCTTCCAGAGCATATAGAAATATATATAAAAGAAAGTAGGAAAATGTAACTTGTCCTTCACAAATAATACAAAAAACTTTCGGTGCCCAAGCCAACCCCTCCAGAGGAAAATTCTAGGTGCGCCACTGGTTAAGAACCCATTTTTAATTTTACCTATTCTAATTGGGAAATAAGCCAAAATTTAACTTGAGAAATTGATTTTATTGACATTTCGAATTACACCTCGGACGTCGTTATCAAAATACGAAATATTAATAGTTAATTACATAAATGCCACAACGAAATAGCTTCGGAACAATATTAATTTTAATTTACTTTTTTAGTAAAATGGATTCTCGTAAAGAACGTCAATTACTTCAGTGGCTTCAATAGTTCTTTCATTTTTAGTGGCCGTTACTGACAAATTTTACTGTACAGTAAAACCTGTGTTAACGGCCACATGCCAACATCGGCCACCTGTCCTAACGGCCAGTTTAAAAATTTCCCAAACCAATTATATGTAGACTACAAAAACTGGCAATAGCGGCCACCTTTCTATTTCGGTCAATAGTTCTTTCCTTTTTAGTGGCTGTTACTGACAGGTTTTACTGTATTACGAAAAAGGATGAAATGTTAGATTCTATCTAACGGCGCGACTACTCGCGGGTTAAAGCTCTCCCCAAAGACATAAATTCCACAAAAAGAAGAAGAAGAAAAAAGAAGTTCCTACGCATTACTACACCCTTCCTCGAGGCACTTACGAAATCTTTTCAAAATTTCAAAATTTTTCATCAAGTTATCGCGAAAAAGATAAAAATTGAGATTTTATCTCACCGCGCGACTACTCGCTGGTTAATAAAACAATTGTTTTTAAAAATTCAATTAAATTTTTTGGTTGTTTATTATTGTCACCCAGAACTGACATATTTGACACGATATTAAAATCAATACGTTCTTGTGTATATTTTTGGCATTAAATGAGAATATGTTTGACCGTTAGTTGTGTGTTACACGATTCAGAAATAGGTGATTCAGATCTTGAGAACAAATATGAGTGAGTAAGCCTGGTATGGCCTAGTCGTAGGCGATTGAAAACTGCTTGCTCATAACAACTTTTATAAACTGCTGTGACTTTTTTTACTATGTCCTTAATTTGCCTGAGTTTTGAATTTGAGTTTTGCCATTCATCGAGCCAGTCACTCAACACAATATGGTTTTAACAACAGTTTAAAGTCATTAGGGGCACATTTTAATATCCTTTCTAAATCCGCACTAGTCACTGCACTACGCGCACTTGAGTCTGCATGTTCATTTTCACTAATGCCCACGTGGGAAGGAATCCAAATGAAGTTGACTATTCTATCATTTTGCTGAGATAAGTGAAGCTCCAACTTGATCATTCTTTGAATTGGATGATTTCGATATACCTTTTGTACCGATGTTATCGCACTAAGCGAATCAGACAGAATCACTACTCTAGTTATGTTATTGTCGTTAGAAAACTTAAGTGCTCTGTAGAGAATGAATAATGCGGCTGTGTATACATATACTGCAATGTGGGGAAAGTCGAAATAAGTGCTTATTTGAATTGGTAACGAAAGCCACACCAACTCCTTCATTGTTCTTCGAAGCGTCTGTAAATATATGACAGAAGTGTTGGTAGGGATATTTGAAAGATGTGCTTTAATAAGTAAAGAAGGTGTTTCTGCTTTATTATAGCAGCTTAGGGAGTTGAACGTTATGTTTCAGTTGAAGAGAGTTCACTCTCGGTAGTAGCGTCTTGACTTGACCGAGAAAACGTATCAGTAGGGTTTCTAGCCTTGTAAAGCGAGGTTTTGTAGCTCTGTCTGGAATATATTGATAAGAAATGGTAAGCAAATTTATAAGGCCAAGGAGATCAGATGTACATTCCTTAACGATTTCGATAGGAGATTGGCTGCCTTTTCATATATATTTTCAATATTTTCAATAAGCATCATTAATTGGTCATAGCTTAAAATGGACGGTGTTGATTTTTACTTTTAAATCTTGGGTTGCTTCAGAAACGGTCTGTATAATTTCCACTGATGTAGACTTAGAGTTTGGCGTGGATACTTGTGGAAATATTTCGGTATTTTTATCATTATTAGAAGTTTGGTCTACTTGATTTTTTTAGGAGAGTCAGAATATTGAACAGTAGGGGGCTAAGGGTCCTGAAGGCTGAGAAGAAGAATTTTTATTGCTTGAACAGTTACTAGCAATGTGACCTATTGGTTTACAGATATAGCCTGTCATACTATCCTGCGAAATGAATATTCTATAACTAGTATTATCATAATTTAGAAGAATTGAACCTGGGATCGTCCTGTTATGCGGACTAATAAACACTTGCCTTCTAAAACATTTTATATGGCTATATTCTGGAAGAGAGGCACTGATCTTTAAGAAAGTGTTTGGAGAAACTAAATTTAGGACAAAATGTTTTAATTCTTGGATGATTACTTCGTGTGGGATACTTGGACAAACATTTGATATCACTATTCTTTCTGCAGGCGTTATGAGATTTCTGGCCCTGACTATTTCCCCATGTACCTCTATAGAACCATAGTTTGTCATAAAATCCTCAACAGCTTGCTTACTACTTAAATACATGTATATTCGATTATTAGATAGGCGAGACGAGAATAAGATATTTTTGAGATTTATTAAATTACCTAAAGAAATAAGGTAATTCATTATTAATAGCGCTAAAAAGTATTGCGTTTTCTTTTCCTGGGAAGAAATTTTGCCGTGCAGCTGCGGTAGAATAAGATTTATTCGCTGAGACATTATATACAGTCGGAAAAATGAAAGAATACCCATGAAAGATCACATCAATCATTTTATTTTGTAGTTTGCTGTCTTTTTCTATAACAAACGTTTGTTATTTATAGAAAAAGACAGAAAATACAAAATAAGTGATTGATGTGATCGTTCATGGGTATTCTTTCATTTTTCCGACTGTAGTAACACCTGATGACATATTGATAATTTATTTACGGTACTACCGAAACTAATTACTTTCGTTTTCCGCAAAAAACAAACTGGTAAATTGTTTATAATCCATAAACCTGTGTCTATTTACAATAACTGCTGTGGTAGACAGGAATATAAACTAAGAAAACTGGTTCAAATACGCAAATATACGATTAAATAATATATGTGGTGTAAAACTTACAGTTTAAAGTTAGTTTGATCACTTTAACTATAATTAAAAACTAGTAGTTTCATTGGTAATAGGCAAAATATCAAGAGCCGAAACAGCTACGTGTTTACAGCTCATTAACTTTTTCACCGTATGCAAATTTTGTACAGCCATATCTTAACCAATTTTTGTGTACAGAAAAACAAAATGAAACTAGCATATTTTTAACAGCAAAATCTATATTTTTTACTCCTTGAGATTTTTCGTATCACTAATAATTTATAAATTATTTTAAAATCAGGAAATATTTTCAAAATTCTTAGAAAATTTACTATAAAACAATTTTGTCCCAAAAATAAGCACTTCAGACCGTAGTCCAAATAATAAGGCTTAAAATAGGACAAAACCTCGCAATTTTTACAGAATAGATCGGTTTGCTTGAAAATTTGAGAACAAGTAGTGGATCGTCCAAAGATCAAAATCTAGATGATGCCGAAAGGCGCTTTTACCATGGAGGTGGCTGCCACCCCATGTCGGGGGTGGAAATGTTTTATTATATTTTGACCGCAAAAGTTGGTAAAAACATTCATTCTAAGCAAAAAACGTTCTATACATTTTTTGATGAAATTAATAGTTTTCGATTTATTCGCTATCGAAAGTGTTAGTTTTATATCGAAAAAATCAATGTTTTTAATGAGTTTTCTGCAAATAACTCAAAAATTTTTCGTTTTATCAAAACAACTTTGCTTAACAAAAATGTGCCTTGTGAAAAAATCAACAAATCCGTTTTTAAAAATTTTCTTTAAGACCAATATTAATCGATCTGTACTTTATTATATGTTAGTTCTTCTTCGTCAAATGCTAAATATTGTAGTATCAAAGTCAAAATATGGGAAAACTATGCATTTATAGAGGATAAAATGTTAAAACTTGTTTGAAGTACTGAAAAATATCTATCTCCAGAAATAAAAAAACAAGTGTTTAGCTAAAAAATTAGTGGCTTATAATGAAAATAATGTCAGTCCCTATTTTTTTCAGCGAAAAAGTGATCGGAAGCAATCCCCTAATTATCACCCTAATTAAAATTAGTCATTGACCTTATTTGGTCTTCTTTATTTATGTATTAATAATAGGTTCTAGAATTTTAACCGGCTTAGAGTAATTAGTTTAAAAAAAATGAAGTCGAAAGCAAATAACGAATTTTTGGAGTTTGGTAAAAATTTCCCTTTTTTTCAGAATAGACAGACCAGCATCAGAAATAAGAAAAAATATTTAAATACGAAATTGTAGCTTATTGGAATCCCAAGAACATGTTTTGCAAACATTTTTTGTACGGTAAAAATTGAGTGAGCTATTGACAATTAAAACTGGTAATAACATAAAAAAACCACCTTTACCAACCCTTTCAAAGTCACCACTTTTTACGGCTGAGGATTTTAAAAGGATTTAATATTAAGAGCCTTATAGGCCTTGCAAAAACCTACAAAATTCTTTTTCACCAAACTTTCTAAGATAAAAGATAAAAAAGTCACGGTTAAAAAATCAATATATCTTTTTGAAAAAAAAAAAAGGAGAAATCCAATTGGAAGCATAATAATATAGGTTAGCGGTGTTTTTAGTAATTGGCCTTATTAATTTTTCTTTATCTATGTATTAATATATATTCTAGAAGTTTGACTGGCTTAGAATAATTGGTTTTTTCAAAAAATTTGATTTAAAAGGGAATAACGAATTTTTGTAGTGTGGTAAAAAATGTCCTTTCCTTCAGAATAGAAAGATTAGCACCAGATACACGAAAAATGTTTTAATATGAAACTCTAAGCTATTTAACTCTCAATAATAATAATAATAATATGTAAGCACTACGAGCCTAGTAGGCCCATGGCTTGATGTACTATTCTTTTCCAATCCCTTTTGTCAGTCGCTTTTCTTTCCCAGTTACTTACGTTAATTCTTCTCATATCTTCTCTAACTCCATTACTCCATCGTGACCTCGGTCTTCTTCTTCATCTTTTCCCTGCCAATGCACTAGATAATACCATTCTGGGAATTCTAGATGGAATCATCCTCTGCACATGGCCCAACCATCTAAGTCTTTGCGCCTTAATTACTGCTAGTATGTTAGGATCTTGATAGAGCTCAGTTAGTTCCTTATTTTTGTTCCTTATTTTTGTACAACAACTCTTGATGTTTTTTTGTTGTGACCCATGTTTCAGAAGCATACGTCACTATCGGCCTTATTACGGTCTTGTAAGTTCTTAGTTTTGCTCTTCGTGATATATTTTTACTTCTTAACAACCCATAATACTCTTATTATTTTACATAATTCTCTTTTGAATTTCTTCTTCACAGTTAGGATTTCTTGTGAAGACAGTTCCTAAGTACTCAAATCTCTCAACTTCTTCGAATTTATACTGTGTTCCCTTCGCTGTTGTCATTGTTATGTATTGCCCCCGAACGAATTGCTTATTTGTCCATTCCATATACTATGTTTTTGCTTCATTTATATACAATCCTTTGGTTGCTGCCCTCTCCTCGAGTTTCATGACTGTTTCTATAAGTTCTATTTTGCTCCTAGCCAAGATTATCAAATGGTCTGCGAATTCCAAGCACTGATGTTTTTTGTGGTAGATCAGACCTGTTCTATTAATGTTTGCTTCCTGTATAATCTTTTCTAGTAATATGCTAAACATTATAGACGATAATGGATCACCCTGCCGCACTCCTTGTTTGACCTCAAAGCTTTCTGTTATAATAGTATTGTTTATCTTGACTTTATCTCGAGATAACTCTCAATAACTTGGTTTAAAAACATTTTTTCTACGGCAAAAATTAAGTGAACGTTAAATGAGTATACTATATCGAAAAACATTGATTTTTTCGATATAAAACGAACACTTTCGATAGCGAATAAATCTAAAAGTATTAGTTTTATCAAAAAAATGTATAGAACCTTTTTTTAGAATTTTATTAACTTTTTTAGTCAAAATATAATAAAAATTTCCACCCCCGAGATGGGGTGGCAACCACCCCCATGGTAAAAGCGCTTTTCGGCATCATATAGATTTTGATCCTTAGGCTATCCACTGCGTATTCTCAAATTTTCAAGCAAATCAATCTATTCTGTAAAAATTGTGAGGTGAAAAGCTTCGGTTCCTGGACTGCCGGTCAAACTTACAGATCATATTATAAACAATAGACATACATTTAAAGTAAACGGTAAAGTGGTAACGATTAATTTTTTTAGGGTGCTAAATAGAGAGAGATTTTCACGATTTTTTTACCAACTTTTTTTTTCAGCGTAACTCGTTTATTTTTGATGCTAGAAACTTTTGTAAAAAATAAAAATTAATTTTTTTTATACTTATAATAAACTAATAATAAGTGTTCCCCGAAAATTGGTTAATTTTTCGGTGATTTCATGAATTATACGAATAAAAATTTCTATTTTATGAGCTACAACTTTGCTTTTACTCGGTTTATAGACTTTACTAATAAACCATTTTATTCGTTTTTTTATAAGCTACACTTTCGCTAAAAATACTTTTTTTTATAAAATACTTAGGTACTTTTTGAGTTATTTGCGAAAATTCGTCTAAAAATGTAGATTTTTTGTCGAAAAATAAACATTTTCGATCGCAAAAAACTTGAAAAGTATTGACTTACATAAAAAAACTCTATATAGCCTACTCCACGAACATACGCCTGTTTTGGATTACTTCGACAACGAATATTTTACTGTGCAAAATAAGAAGACCGAAAGTAAATTGCAAATTACATTGTTGTTTATTGGAATAATTATTAGAGCCAATTACTTTCGTAGTTCTTATGTTGCACAGTAAAATATTCGTTGTCGAAGTAATCCAAAACAGGCGTATGTTCGTGGAATAGCCCATAGAACAAAAGTTGCTTATAATCAGTCAAATTGTCAATTTCCGGGCTTATTTTAAACATGCGTTTTTTCACACCCGAAAAGGGGTGATTGTCACCCCCAAATAAAAGCAACCAATGGGATAAATTCAACTTTGAAGTGAAGGGTAATTAGAACCTAAATCCAAATTTTCATGCAATTCGGAGTTGCCCCTGAAAATTACACTCCAAAACGGTCATTTATTGGGCTAGACAGGGTGATTGATTAGTAGGGTAACGCTCAATAGCTCCGCCATAGGAACAGAAAGCAATAAAAGTTAGTTAAAAAATTTTAGGCACCTTTGAGCTTTACATTAAAAAATTAGTTAAAATGTTACAGGGTGTTCGATAACACAGTGGTAGACCTAACTAAGTTTTTTTTAATGGAACACCCTATATTTTATTTTATATTCGAAATCCTGTTGACTTGTCCATCACAAAAATATAAAGGTTTGTAATGTTATACAGGGTATTTACAAAGTTATAACCAATTTTGTATGAAAATCGTAACAAGTTCAACTCCCTGTATAAATAAAAATAAGCACAACAGCAATAGTTTATTAATGCCATATTTTTTTACTTATTGTCAAAACTTTTAAGAATTATTGATATTGCTAATTTTCTTTATATCAAATACAGGGTGAGTCAAAACGCAAGTACATTATATTCTCAGTAATGTTAACTGGAACACCCTGTATTTTATATATTTATTGAAAAGTAACATTAACGTACTTAAATTTTTATATAACATTCCCTACGCCCAAATTTATTAGTTTTCGAGATATTTTCATTGTTCAGAGCAAATTATTTTAGGTGTTTAAATTTATCCAAATTTTAAGTAAGCCATGACTGAATTGACAATTGAAGATTACCGATTACCAATCCGGTATTCAATGTAACACTGAAATAAAGAAATAAAAATAGTTTATTCGTAATACATTTTACAAACAAAAACACAACCACTACATGCAACATTTTTGAAACAATTAAAAACTATCTTTTTTTGTAAATGCAACAAATAAACAAAGAAAATCAGTAATAGATTTTACAAAAAAACACACAAACATAAAATACAATATTTTGTGAAGACAATTTGACACTACTTTTGTATGTAATTGTAACAATGTAACAAATAAAGAACGAAACATAATTTATCAGTAATACATTTTGCAAAAAAACATGTTTGAAAAAATTAGAAGCTACTTTTAATAAAATATTTTTAATATTTAATTATATAAGGTGTTCAAAATTGTTGTGAGTTGACTATGCACACCACTTTGCACCTTAGAGTATAGTGGGTTGCATAGGCATCAGGGGCTGGGAAGAGCTTGTCGCTTGTCAATTCATTCAATAAACAACCATCATAAAGATTGAACGCAGTTTTAGTTAATTAACATCCTTTCGTAATATAATGAATTAATTATAAACTATTGACCATCATAACATGGCGCAGTTATAATTTAAAGAATTGAACCTACAAACCCAGGTAGAGGTACAAAATAAATAATAATTGGCGAATGGATTTAGTGTCCGCAGTCATATAAACCCAAACAAACAACAAAATAAATAATTTTTATAAAATCCCAGTAACAGGAAATCAAAATGGAGATGCTAAAACAACCCAAGGCCATGTCTGTAAGTGGAGATATGGCAGTAAATTGGAAGAAATTTAAAAATTCATTTGAACTGTATAGTATAGCAACCGGCTGTAAAGAAAAATCTCAGCAGATTCAGGCAGCAGTTTTTCTTCATTGCATTGGAGAAGATGTCTTGGACCATTTTGAATTGAGCTTGAATTTAACAGAAGCAGAAAAACAGAATTATGAGGTGTTGATTAAAAAATTTGAGAAATAATTTGTTCCACAGAGTAATTTATCAGTAGAGTCGCATAAATTCAATCGAAGAGAGCAGGAACCAGGTAAGAGTTTTGATTCTTTTTTAGGTGATTTAAGAAGACTAGCTTCAGGTTGTGATTTCGGTGCATTAAAAGACAGACTAATTAAAGATAGAATAGTCATAGGAATTAGAGACAAGAAAACAAATGACAGGTTACTTCGAGAGACCAATCTATCACTAGCAAAAACAATTGAAATATGTAAAGCAGCGGAACAAACAGAGGAATACGTCCGCCAGTTAATGGACAAAACAAACACTTTAGAGGTAAGTGATGTGAGAAAAAGAAACTTAAACAGGAGTCAAGATAAACAACAACTTAATAGTCAACAAAACACAAATTATCAGAGAGGAAACCAGAACGTAGCAAGAGGTTCTACAGCAAAATGTGGCAGATGTGGAAGATCACATGTTTTTAATGCCTGTCGTGCAATGGGAAAACAATGTACAAATTGCTATAAGTATAACCATTTTAATAAATTGTGTTTTTATAAAAATAATGTTAATGCTGTAGAATATAACAGTAATGAAATGTCTAATGAAGCTTGTAGTAGTAGGCAAGGGAAAGATAATGAATTTGTATTGGGGGCTGTAGAAATCAATATGTTGTGTGAAAACTGGTTTGAAGTGTTAAAACTATATATATATATATATATATATATATATATATATATATATATATATATATATATATATACGTCTTCATATCAAGGCGAGATCCGACTAAATCGAGGACAACCCGAGATCCACCAATAGGAAATTAATTATTGGAGTATATTGTTCATAAGTATCTTTATAATTAACATATTAATCATGGCACACTTAGAGGGGAAAAGATTTTTGTACTTAAATTTTTCTGATAAATTTACAGCGAAACGAGATCCGTCGCTGAAAAGTAAAGGGGAGGACTTATATACGAAATTTTAGATATTTACCGTTCAACGCGAGATCACACACTGATGCCAGCTCTAAAGAGTATTAGTCGAGCGGTTGGAGCTCGTGTTGTATTGTATATTTCCCACGATATAAAGATATATAATGGGCGTAACTTTTAAGTATCGCTTCTTTTGTGTCTTTAAAGTCTACGATTGACCTTTCAGAAAGTCCCTTAGTTTTATTACATACATAAGGGTGTGAAAAAAGAAAAAGAATACTTGACAAATAATAACCATTTAATAATGATAATTATTTGCAATACAATATTTTAAAACTATACATTAATATTCTTAAAAAACACTTACTATGAAACCAAAATGTAATTATTATATTCTTAAATAATACAAATTGTTACAAAATAATTATTTAAATGATTGCTTGTTTTAAAAATACATTACAAGAAAGTAAAATTTTTTATAAATATTATTAAAGTTTAAAAAATAAAATAACTCAATATGTAATTATTATTTGATAGTTAAAAAATGATTTTAAGTAAAATGATTTAAAAGATAAAAAGAAACACACATAATTTTCAGGGTCAACTCCTAATTGCATGAAAATTTGAATTTAGATTCTACCCATCCCCCACTTCAAAGTTGAATTTGTGCCGTTGATTGCTTTTACTTGGAGGGTGAAAAAATATACGTTTAAAATAAGTCCGGAAACAGATCTGACTAAGTTTAAGCAACTTTTGTTCTATAGAGTTTTTTTAACTTAGGTACTAGGTTAATTTAGTAGTAGGTACTAGAGTCACTTGCGACTAAAAATATTTACTTTTCAACAAAAAAAAACACGTTTTTCGGCGGTTTTTCGCAAATACTCAAAAAGTAAGTATTATATCGAAAAAATATTCTTGGAAAAAATGTAGCATATAAAAATAACGAAAAAATTGTATATTCTTAGTCTATAGAACCAGTAAAAGTAAATTTGTAGCTCATAAAAAAGACGATCTTATCCTTCACATTCCAAATCAAATATTTTAACGTGATACATAGTACCAAAAAATGAAGCTCTTTTCGGGGAAAACCCATTACAATTTTTTTAAAGTGTTAACAAAGAGCTTTATTTTATTTTATAAAAGTTATATACGGGTAGGAGAGAAAACGGAACGAATTTTCGAACGTTTAAACAGACGACATCCCAGATTTACCAATTTCTGGACAATTGATCCAAAGGCTGGATTCTAACAACGAAACAGTTGTGGATTTTCAAGTTTTCAATGAGAGTTAGAATGAAAAAACATTAGTGACCTCGAGTATGATGGTTTGGATAATTTGGCTGGTTATATCTGCCATAAATTGAAGGACTCCAGTATTCAATCCGAAGATGTTTCAACGTACACGTGGGTTGATCATTTGAGTAAGTGTGGTTTATGTAAACCATCAGACACTCTCTTGTCATATATTAAGTAACTGGAGACAATTTTTCCTTCCACATGAATGGTGATTCCATTTTGGTAACTAAAAATTATTTAGAAAACCTTATGTCCAAAAGTGTAACTGTAGACTGTTCTAACAAAGCGAACAAGTTATTTTTTAGGTCTCGGATGTACTTCCGAATTAAAGAATTAAACAAGTCTCTTAACAACCTGACATTGCGTAAAAGAAAAATTATGAAAACTGCTACATAGTTGCTGTATGTACGTCTATTTCACATGCACAAAATTTAAATAAAGTGCATGGCATGAAAACTGTAAAACTTATTTTTGTCTTTTCCACGCCTCTTACTTAAATCTGATGAAATACATTATTTAAAAAGTAAAAAATTTTGTTTTTTTATCAATCCATTAAATTTATGGTTTTATTTTTGGGCTTTTCTTCCCCTTGGTAAAAATTATATTTACTAATGTGTAGGCCACTAATCAATTTTTGCCAACTAACGAAATATAATAATTTTAGTAGATATCGATTATATGCATATTTTTATTTTCCGGATACCAATATAATCAAGAAACTGGGAACTTTACAAATAACTGAAAATCAATTTAAATAAAAGTAAATAGTTTAATAATTTTCCTCTAAACTATAAAAATCACTTAGTTTCTTTTAGTCATAATTCATTCATTTGTGCTATTCTCAAATTTCATTCGCGTTCGTATTACGAACGCATAGACGGGACTATGCTTTACTCTGTTGTTAACGTCATGCGCCAATCGGACGAGCTTACGTAACTAGAATATCAGGGTGTGCATATTTCCGGGTCCCGGTGAATTCGTATCTATTTTAATCCCCATCCTAATTACAGACCAACTGGCAACTCTGGTGAGCAGGTAATTTTTAAATAACGCATTAACTACCGGTGAATTGGTAACTTTCATTTTTTAAGTATTGTTTATAATCTAATATCGGTATTCCAGGTATTTAGCGCTGCACTCCTAGAAAATTGAAAAAATGTCACAGGAAGTGAAACCGATGATGAAACGAAACTCAAAAGAGAAAACTTGGATGATTGTTTTAATAGAAGTAAAATTAAAAAACGGTCACCAAGCAAAGCAGGCAACGAAAACAAGGAAGACATGGAAAATGTTATGATTACAATAATGAAAGAGCTAATGAATAAAAACGATGAAATGCTTCAGGAAATAAAACCAATAAGGAAAGAATAACAACAAACCAATAAAGAGTTAATGGGTGTAAAAGCAGAGAAACAAAAACTAAAAAAAAGAAGTAAAACAGCTACATGAATGAATGGAGCAACTGGAGAAATTTAGCAAAAAGAAAAGCTTGATCGTAACTGGGTTGAAAGTAGAAACAAATGATTATAAGAAATTAAAAGAAGAAATGAAAAATTTCAGAGCCCAAGAGTTGCAAATACAAATAAAACTAAGAAGTGCAAAAAATATAGGAGAAAGAGTATGCGCAATAGAAACAGAAGCCCTCACGGATAAAATGGAAATCCTAAACAAGAAACGTAAACTAAAACAGCATAAAGATCGTATCTATATAAACAACGATTGGACATCGAAAGAAAAAGAAATACAAAAGGAAATAACTAAAATAGCAAAGGACGAAAGAAGCAAAGGTAAGCAAACGAAAATCGGCTACAAGAAATTAATAGTGAATGGCAAAATCTAGATATGGGACGAAGAGAGAGAACAGCTGCTAGAAAATTCAAAAAACTAATAAACGAAGAACAGCGGCTGAAATATGATATTGACATGGCAAAAAAAGACTCGGAAATGCAAACGGTTAACGAAAACAAAATAACGCACACAAAATAAAGAAAGAATCTCAATAAGAAGAAAAGAACAAAACCCATTAGAATGGGCTCTTGGAATATTAGAACCATGCTGGCAGCAGGTAAGATGCAAGAAATAGCTCTTGAAATGAAAAAATACCAACTAGAAATCCTAGCCGTACAGGAAATACGATGGAAGAAAGAAGGAAAAATTGAGAAGAAAAACTTTAGCATGTATTATTCGGGAGAAAACAAACAGGGAACGAATGGTACGGCATTTATGGTGAACAAAAAAATGAGGGAAAAACTGATACAATTCAAAGCAGTTAATGAAAGGATATTTTACATAAGAAAATAAACAAGCCCCCATCTCGATAGTCAATTGCTATGCACCCACCGAAGAAGCAAACCAAGAAGATAAAACAGAATTCTAAGACATCCTGGAAGAAACCTGTGAAAGTATTCCGAGGAATGACATATTAATAAAATTGGGTGATTTCAATGCAAAGATCGGAAAGGAGGACTATAATCGTAATGTAGCTGGCAAAGAAACTATTCATGAAACTACGAATGATAATGGAGGAGAAATCTGCAACCTAGCAGCAGCAACAAATACATATATAGTTAGTACTGGGCATAAACATAAAAAAGAAAACAAAATAACATGGATGATACCAGGAAGAATGGATGGAAACCATATAAATCATACTCTAATTTCGAAAAAGTGGACACAAATAGTACAAGACGTAAGGTCATATAGAGGGGCAAATGGAGGCACTGACCACATATTGTTGATAGCAAAACTTAAGATGAAAATAATCAAAGCAAATAATCATAAGGAAGGAAAAAGGAGGAAATGGAATATAGCCAATCTGAAAACGCAAGAAACAAAGCAACAATATACAGAACAACTGGAACAGAAATTGGGTCAGTACGAGCACATAGAAATAGAAGGAGAATGGAAAAACATAAAGAACAGCATAATAGAGACAGCAGAACAAATAATAGGATTCCAAAAAAACAAAGAATCGAAAGAATGGTTTGATGAGGAATGTCACCAAAAAAGTCAACTGAAGCACCTCGCAAGAAACAAATGGCTACAAAGTGCCGAACAGGAACAACTGGACCAATATAGAAAAGAAAAACAAGAAGCATTGAAACTCTATAGAAGAAAGAAGAACACATGGAACTCTGAACAAATGCAAGAATTAGAAACGAATAATAAAGACAACAAGAAATTGTTCGAATAGATAAAACAACAACACAGTACCAAAAAATCTGTCACAAAAATAAACAAAAAAGATTGGGAAAAACATTTCACGGACCTATACAAAAACGACAATAAGGCATATTCAGAGGATGAGGATATAAGATATAACAGAGATGAAGAGGAAGTCGCACCTACTTATTAGGAATTCATGGAGGTATTAAAACAACTAAAACTAAACAAAACGCCAGGGCCAGATGAAATCAACAACGAACTGATCATCAACGGCGGAGAGGAGCTCACGAAGCGAATGCACAAGTTAATGGTTACAATTTGGAAGGACGAAAGCATGCCAATAGAATGGAAAAACGGACACATCGCACCAATCTTTAAGAAAGGAGATCCAACTAAGTGCTGCAACTACAGACCAATTATGCTACTAAATACAACGTATAAGAAATTGACCACAATTATAAGAAACCGACTAAATCAATACACAGAAAAAATTATAGGACCATATCAACAGGGTTTTAGAACAATAGATCAAAGGAAGATCAACAATAGATGCAATACACGTACTGGCACAAACAAATGAAAAAAGCTATGAACATGACATAGAATTACACATACTATTCATCGACTTCCAACAGGCCTTCAACAGCATATACAGACAACAATTATTAAAAGAAATGAAAAAAATGGAGATACCGGCAAAATTAATAAGACTAACTAGAATGACAATAAAAGACTCAACAGCAAAAGTTAAAACAAATGAGGGCGATACAAATGACATCAAATTAGAACTTGAAGTAAGACAAGGAGACAGTCTGTCAACGACAAACGACACTATTTAATATCGCTCTAGAAGGAGTAATTAGGGACACAGGGCTGAAAAAGACAATTATTCAAAGCTCAACACAGATCATAGGATATGAAGATGAACTGGGACTGGTAGCACGAGATAAAAAAAGACTAGAAGAGGCACTTTTAACCCTGGTAAGAGAAGCAAAGACGAGAGGACTAATAACCAATCAGAATAAAACAAAAAATCTTATAAGCACACGAGACAATGTAAACAGAATAGCAGAAATAAAGATAGATGAAAATACATTCCAGAAAGTAGACTGCTTCAAATACCTGGGGGTGATGGTGGACGGCAAAAACGGAAGGAGTATAGAGATAAACGAAAGAATTAAAGCAGGTAATAGAGTATATTGGAAATATCACCGACTACTCAAGGACAAAAACCTGAGCAAAAAAAACAAAATCAAAAATATACACAGCAGCAATCAGATCAGTGATAGCCTATGGAGCAGAAGTAATGTGCCTTACGAAAAAAGACGAAGAAAAGTTAAAAATAATTGAGAGAAAAATTATAAGGATACATGGCCCAGTAAAGACAGAAACAGGGGAATATTGAAAGCTGATGAACCATGAAATAATAAATATAAATAAAGGAGAAGATATAGTAAAATTCATTAAAGCACAAAGCCTCAGATGGTTTGGGCACATACAAAGAAGAGGGGTAGAAGAACTGATCAGGAAGATAATGAACTGGAAACCAGTAAAAAATAGACCAAGAGGAAGACCAAAAATTAGATGGGAAGATCAACTGCTGGACGATATATCAAAGATGGAAATTGCAAACTGGAGAGAAAAGATTCAGGACCGGAGAGAGTGGAAGAAGATAGTAGAGAGGGCAAAAAAACATCACAACCTATGAACTAAGACCTAAAGGAAAAGCGGACTAATTTACCGCGTGAAATGGATTAAAAGAGCTCATATTTGATCGAACTATACTCTAACAAGAGTGAACGGTCCATATAATAATTCCAGGTATGTACCTGTATAAATTACCCTCCTTGAAGTTGGTGTAAAAGGTATTCACCATTTATGTATTGTCTTTTGGAAGGATTACTAGAGAAAATCCAAATACATTTTGAAAAAATGGCTGAAATCGCTGAAATTCTTGTAACAGATTCCGTAATGAGTGTACATGGGTGGTAAATGATTTTAAATTTCACTTAAAGAAAGTGCTAAAAAGTCTAAAACATTTATGGTACTGTTCTGCATCTGGTTTCCAGGCAACCTGTTATACCGACGGTTAGTTTTTTTAATATTTTGAGTAGTAACTATGTTGGTTATCAACAATTTGATGTCAAAAATGCACATTTTGCCATTTTTTGTCTACCAGTAAGAAGAAAAACATTCAAAACAAAATTTAAGATAACCGCATTATAGAGCATGTAAAACAATTTAAACAAGGTTTTATAAATTTCGCTATACTTAATTGTTGCTTATAAAACTATAAATTAAGTCAGTTTAACGTTAATATAACTTATGTAAAAAATACAACTTATATCTCGATATTACGTGAAATAGCTCAAAGAAATGAGTAAAAATACACGGTTTTTATGACACTCAGTGTAACTACGTAACAATTGTTTTAGTTTCTATATGGACGGAATAACAAAATTTATGTACATCTGACCAATTTTTTCTCAATTTAATTATTTATTGACAATTTAAATGAAAAATAGCCGATTTTAAGAATTTTCGTCTATAAGTTACAATGTTTTACCAAAAAACTGAAAAAAGAACCGATTAGTTTATTGAAATAGCCTTAAAATGAGTTGAAGTAAAATAGAATTGGAGCTTTGTTTGTCAATAAACATTAACTATTCAAATTTATTTCTTACGTTTTAAGCTAACTACCTGAGGTACCCCTAAACCCTAAAAATGTCATCAAAACGACGATTTTGAAGCTCTTCCGACTGGATTAAAGAAGCTATTATCGATTCAAACAAAAGTTGTGTATTTTTAATTCTAAATTTCAACTATTTAATTAAAAATAAAGTGTTTCAGTTGAAAATTCAAAGTTGCTACACCCACCGCTTTCGCAGGCAGAATAAGAACCCTGCTATTGCATAAGTATATAGATTTTGAAAAACCATTCAAAAAGCATTCCAAAGTTTTTTCGATATGCCGTCTAGTTCTCGAGATATTTGACAATCGCCTTTCTGGACAGAGCCCTTAAATAATGTAAACATTCTTATTCAAGCTAGACATAAGCCGAGTGAGAGAGCTGACCGTGAAATTCATTTGCGATGTTTCCAAATTTACCGGATCTCGGGTTGTCTGCAAAATATATATTTACCATATACACAACGGATCGCGCGCGCTGCCCTCTGCAGCGGATTTAGTGGAACCACTGCAATATAAAATTCACCAAAAGGGGTGCAAAATGAGGTCCAGACAAAAATCGATTTCCTTGTACCCTAACCATTGTTACATCGAGATGTCACTATATACACGTGAATACAAGGTGAGATCCAAAATCGGATCTCGCCTTGCAAAACGGATCTCATCTTGTATAGCTTATGATACAAACGGATCTCGCCTTGATATGAAGACATATATATATATATATATATATATATATATATATATATATATATATATATATATATATATATATATATATATTTTGTACAAATATTTCATCTGACCGAATTGCCGTTATTCAAAAAATCACTATATATATATATATATATATATATATATATACATCCTACTATCAATTTGGCATCGATACATTATGCATTTACCATCGATTTGGCATCGTCTTGCAAAGTGGCATCTGTATATCGATGCCACTTTACACTACCTTAATAACTTTATTCCTGTACTTGCTACCAGAAGTCTAATCAGCTCGGTAGTTAGAGATTTGATTCCTTGATGTTACTTTAATATATCAGCTTTCCTTGTTTACCTCTTACTAAGTTATATAAGTTTATTCCATAAAATGTTTGAGTCCAAAATGATCGTACAGTGAAAATATTATATACATTTAGTTCAGTGTTTTACCGTTTTGTCGCTGCCGTTATATACATGAAAACGTATATCCCACTTTCATTATCAATCATTTTGGCATCAGAAATTTGGCATCACTGTTGAATACAATATTATTCACAACGAAAAATAGACAATTTGAGAATGTATATATTATTTTCATAAAGAAATCAGTCTGGCATCATGTTTTATTGTTTTCACCCAATTTTGAAAAAATGTGAAAACTTTGTATTATCCACGTCCGTCTGTCCGTCTGTCTGTAACCACAACTCCTCCGTCAATATACCAGCTAGAATGACAAATGAGGTATCAAATGAAAGCTGATAATCCAAGGATGGTACTAAAGGTGAGATATTTGACCTTGGCGGTCTGTCCGTCGGTCTTTACGACCGCGAATATAACTCCTCCATCATTATACCAGGTAGAATGACAAATGAGGTGTCAAATGAAAGCATATAATCCAAGGATGGTACTAACGGTGAGATATTTGACCTAAGCTGTCTTTCCGTCGGTCCCTCCGACCGCAAATATAACTCCTCCGTCATTATACCAGGTAGAATGACAAATGAGGTGTCAAAAGAAAGCTTATAATACAAGGATGGTACTAAAGGTGAGATATTTGACTTAGGCGGTCTGTGACTCGGTCCCTCCGACCGCGAATATAACTTATCCGTCATTATACCAGGTAGAATGACAAATGAGGTGTCAAATGAAAGCTGATAATCCTAGGATGGTACTAAAGGTGAGATATTTGACCTAGGCTGTCTTTCCGTCGGTCCCTCCGACCGCGAATATAACTCCTCCGTCATTATACCAGGTAGAATGACAAATGAGGTGTCAAAAGAAAGCTTATAATACAAGGATGGTACTAAAGGTGAGATATTTAACTTAGGCGATCTGGCGCCGGTCCCTCCGACCGCCAATATAACTCCTCCATCATTATACCAGGTAGAATGACAAATGAGGTGTCAAATGAAAGCTTATATTCCAAGGATGGTAATAAAGGTGAGATATTTGACCTAGGCTGTCTTTCCGACGGTCCGTACGACCGGGAATATAACTCCTCCGTCATTATACCATGTAGAATGAGAAATGAGGTGTCAAATGAAGGCTGATATTCCAAGGATGGTACTAAAGGTGAGATATTTGACCTACATGGTCTGTCCGTCGGTCCGTCCGACCGCGAGTATAACTCCTCAATCATTATACCAGGTAGAATGATAAATGAGGTGTCAAATGAAAGCTTATAATCCAAGGATGGTACTAAAGGTGAGATATTTGGCCTAGGCAATCTTTCTGTCGGTCCGTACGACCGCGAATATAACTTCTCCGTCATTATACCAGGTAGAATGACAAATGAGGTGTCAAATGAAAGCTTATATTCCAAGGATGGTACTAAAGGTGAGATATTTGACCCAGGCTGTCTTTCCGTCGGTCCGTACGACCGCGCATATAACCCCTCCGTCGTTATACCAGGTAGAATGACAAATGAGGTGTCAAATGAAAGCTGATAATCCAATGATAGTACTACAGGTGAGCGATTTGACCTAGGCTGTCTTTCCGCCGGTCCGTACGACCGCGACTATAACTTCTGCGTCTTTATACCAAGTAGAATGACAAATGAGGTGTCAAATGAAAGCTGATAATCCAATGATGGTACTACAGGTGAGCGATTTGACCTAAGCTGTCTTTCCGCCGGTCCGTACGACCGCGACTATAACTTCTGCGTCTTTATACCAAGTAAAATGATAAATAAGGTGTCAAATGAAAGCTTATAATCCAAGGATGGTACTAAAAGTGAGATATTTGGCCTAGACAATCTTTCTGTCGGTCCGTACGACCGCGAATATAACTTCTCCGTCATTATACCAGGTAGAACGACAAATAAGGTGTCAAATGTAAGCTGGTAATACAAGGATGGTACTAAAGGTGAGATATTTGACCTAGGCGGTCTGTCGGTGGGTCCGTCCGACCGCGAATGTAACTCCTCTATCATTATACCAGCTATAATAATAAATGAGGTGTCAAATGAAAGCTTATAATCCAAGGATGGTACTAAAGGTGAGATATTTGAGCTGGGTACTCTTTCTGTCGGTCCGTACGACCGCCAATATAACTCCTCCGCCATTATACCGGGTAGAATGACAAATGAGGTGTCAAATAAAAGCTTGTGGGTGAAAACCTAGGACTTACGAAGTCCAATTTAAAAATAGGGCATATCAGAGATATGCCTTAGACATCATAGAAGACAATGACACAGAAAAATCAAACAAGCAATATGTCAAAAGGGCCTTAGTTATGTATCTTCGGTCCTGTTGGTCCAATCGTGATGTATAGCACCTCAAATGATAGGATTTGACAAACAGAATACAATGAGAGAAAAATCAAATACAACCTCATGTCAAAAGGGCCTTAGTCGCGTATCTTCGGTCCTATAAGACCAATCGTGACGTACGGCATCTCAAATAATAGGACTTGACAAATAAAATACAATGACACAGAAAAATCAAATACAGCAACAAGTCAAAAGGGCCCTAGTTATGTATATCTAGTCCTATTGGTCCAATTGTGACGTACAGCAGCTCAAATGGTAGGGTTTAATGAACAGAATACAATGACACAGAAAAATCAAATACAGCAATATGTCAAAAGGGCCTTATTTACGTATCTTCGCTCCTATTGGCCCAATCGTGGCGTACAGCACCTAAAATAACTGGATTTGACTAATATAATACAATGACGTATGAAAATCAATTACAGCATCATGTCAAAAGGGCCTTAGTCTTGTATCTACGGTTCTATTGGTTCAATCGTGACGTACAGCGTCTGAAATGATGGGATTTAACTGGCAGAATAAGATGGTGTAGA
Source organism: Diabrotica virgifera virgifera (assembly GCF_917563875.1). Classification (NCBI taxonomy): domain Eukaryota; kingdom Metazoa; phylum Arthropoda; class Insecta; order Coleoptera; family Chrysomelidae; genus Diabrotica; species Diabrotica virgifera. Next base: position 205,873,861 of record NC_065445.1, on the reverse strand, counting down.
CAAATGAAAATGACGGCATGTAATAACACTTTAAAATTGTAGAAATAAAATGGATTAACACACATGGTATGACATATTAGGTGAGAGTATTTAACAAATAGAATACGATTACATACGTCCAGTTTTTGACAAGCGACTTCTCTACATATGATAAACGCGAAAGGGCCCCAACGTTCACTGCTCGACATAGGCCTCCCGTTCACTGCATATACCCACTGCTTTCTGACGCTGTGACTTGAGAGGATAGGATTTAACGAATAGAACGACAAAGAAGACTAAACAAGGCAGCTCACGGGAAAAACACAACTGTCCGTTTTATACTCTACAGGGAAGCATCAAATATTCAACGTAAGAATATATTAGAGTATAACGGTATGATAAATCTTTTTCTTCTTTTTTTCATTTAGTGCATTCCGTACGTTTTTTAAACATAATCAGGAGAAGTTGTTGAATTTCTGAAGTCTATAAAAGAATTTCTTAACAAACCTTTTTTTAATTGTGTTATGGATTATTTTTAAGAATGTGTTTAAAAGGCAGTTCGCAGGCTTATTGTTCAATGGTCTTATCACTTTCAAGCGCCTGTCTTTTTTGTAGGACTATTAATTGTTACTTGTGATTTCAACCATTCTAGCGGGGCAATGCCTTTTCTATAACTGAAATGAATATTGTTATCCATTTAATTTTTTTCCTCAATTAATTGAATGCCTCCTACTGGTGTTTGGTCTAAGCTTACCGCTTTTCCCCATTTAAGCTAAACTGCTCGTCAAAAGTTAGGGATATAGAAAATTATGCTCATTTTCATAGCTAATTTTTTCGAGAACAGATTAACGGATTCCACTATTTTTTTTTAATATTTTAGATTTTTCTTTAGTATTTACACAGTTGTGCAAAGGTTTACACAAACTTCTTTTTTGTACTTATACCGAGTGGTAGGTATAAGTACAGAAAAGAAGTTTGAGTAAACCTCTTGATAGGTATTAGTTACGTATCTTCACTCCCATTGATCCCAACGTGTCGTACGGCGGCTCAAATCATTTGAATCAGCCAACAGAATACAATGACTAGGGAGCGGATTTATATGCGATCAATTTTGATGAAATATTCGCATATATATGCGGTAAAAAATTACGAAATATGCGCAAGATATGCACAAAAATTCAAAAAATGCGCATTTCGGGAAACCACAAATTTTCTGTCTTATTTAGTAATCTTATTTATTATTTTTCAAATAAAATCATTTTTTATATATGCAATTTATTCACAGTTTTTACAAAAACTGCTACCAATAGTTACCTATTTAAAATAAAACAACAATATCACTATAAATATATCTTCGATTATAATTCACTACAATGTGTTTTTCCAAATTCTTTACGAGGAAACATATTCTTTGATCAGACAAAATATTTTTATAACTTGAAAAACTCCTTTCAACATCGATAATTGGTGCGTATTTAAAATAACTTGTTAATTTCCGTTAGAAAATCGTAAAACTTTGGCTAAAGGTGTAAATTCTCTTAACAATAGAGGATTTAAAAAATCACCAGAATTATAGGTAGGTACCTACCCTAATAGCACAAGGACGTCCAATGGACGTCCTTCACGGACTTTAGGGACGTCCATTGGACGTCCGTTTTCGTCCGAGGAACGTCCTTTATACGTCCTATTTTGGTCCAAATGTCGCGCTACCGAACGTCCATTGGACGTCCATCTAATGTCCGAGGGGACATATATTGGATCTTAATCGGACGTAAATTGGACCTTAATCGGACGTCCTAGGGGACGTAAATTGGACCCTAATCGGACGTAAATTGGACCTTAATCGGACGTAAATTGAACCTTAATCGGACGTAAATTGGACCTTAATCGGACGTAAATTGAACCTTAATCGGACGTAAATTGGACTTTAATCGGACGTAAATTGGACCTTAATCGGACGTAAATGGGACCTTAATTGGACGTAAATTGGACCTTAATCGGAGTAAATTGGATCTTAATCGGACGTCTTAGGGGACGTGAATTGGACCTTAACAGGACGTCCAATTTTGGTCCAAATTCCACGTTGCCAAACGCCCAATGTAGGTCCACCTAACGTCCGAAGGGACGTTCGGTGGACGTCAATTGGGCCTTCATAGGACGTCCCAGTTTGGTCCAATGTATTGCTGCCGATCATCCATCTAACGTCCTGGGAGGACGTTCGGTGGACGTCTAGAGACGATATTTATACCTGTGGAGAATGTATTGTGGGAAATAAAAAATATATTTTTTAAGGAACTTATATTACATCTTATATTAATTTACAATTATTGGATATTAGATTATTTACATTAAATTATAATTACATTTCTCCAAGAAATTAACGCACCACCTTAAAAATGGGCCATTTTTGATGTCTCGAATTTCCTAAAGCCATTGTCCCATCTAAGTGATTTTTTTAATAATATTATAGCCTAGGCTATATGGGCTACCTCCATAAGCTTGTCATGCACGGGGAGCTATACTGTAATAATATTATATCACATCGCTGAGGGAACTCTACATTACATATACTTTTCGAATCAAAACTTTTATTCTCTTAATATTATTACTTAAAAAATATATACTACATTCGTCTCGCTAAACTCGAAAAATAACTTATAAACCATAAAAATCTCCAAAAATATAAATGACATAAATGAGAATTGGCACAATTATTATTATGGTTTTAAGTTGATTTTTCGGATTTAACTACAATATTATGCAAAAAATTATGTTATATCGCAGATTTAAAATGGGTTTATCTCGAAAACAGTTATATTAAGTTTAGCGAGATGATTGTAGTACACTTTTTTTAAGTAAAAATATTAAGAGAATAAAAGTAGACTGGTACGCAGTCTGATTTTTGCATAAGAGTTTAATGAAATGGTAACAAATCAATTGGAAGTTCTGTCCGACAAAATACATGGAACGTTTTCGGTAGTCTGATGTTCCAAGTTTTTAACCTGTTCCACAATTAAAACTTCCCCGGTTCCAGTATTCCCGTACATCAAAGTTTGTCCGACTAGACACCGTGAAGCTATTAACAAATTTTCAGCTTGCTGTTAATCAACTTTTTTTATTACGCGGGATCCAGGTCTATAAATGAATACAATAAATAAGTAGGTAGGTACATATTATACACTTATTTATACGAGTACAATTAATAGTAGAGCTGGTTTTTGGGATGTTACAAGCAGCATTTGCATTTCCACAGAGATACTTATGACAGAAATAATAAAATACCGAGACGGACTATTATTATAATAATTTACAATAGGACCCGACGGCCGAGGCTATAGGGACAGGTAAAATTTGAACAATGCACCGAGCATCGATACAAGCAATATGTACCGGTCGAAGGTTATTTTTTATTGTGCCAAATGGACGTATATAGTACCTACCTTTAAAAATCGAATACACAAATTAAAAGATATTTAACAACCATAAAGATTTGTCAAACTCTATCACCGACTTCATGAAAACAAGTATTACTACATTCTTTGATGGTTTTTGCTGTAAATTTTAAAGGATTGACATGAAATTTGGCATACGCATAGCTAACATGCCAAAGAAAAAAAGTGATATTGTGCCAATGTGTGCTATTGCCCTGGGGTGAGTTTCACTCTTTCTCTGGGGTGAAAAACGTTCAAAATAAGTCCGGACTTCGATAAACTGATTAATATTAAGCAACCTTTATTCCATACTTACAAAGTATGTGTACTTACAAATTAGTATGTGAATTTGGGGGGTGAGTTTCACCCCGAGGAGGGGTGATATACAAAATATAGATAGATACACAAAAGATATACAAAAATGTTTCAAAACATCGAAAAAATGTGGTAAAATGCAAATATACATATCATATTATGATAAAATTGCGATTTTGGCGATTTGCCTTTTTGGATAGAATGATGATGATGTTGATTAGGATAAAACTGCTAAGAATTTTTTTATCGAAATATAGTAAAAAATATGAAAAATATACCAAAAAGCTTGAAAAAATATGTAAGTATGTAAGGAAAAACATAAATAATTAAATAAACTTTTGACAACACAACACAAAAGTTTGAAACACTCACTATTTGGATTGGTTGTCCTGGCTTGTGATTTTCTTCTTTGCAGATGACGCTCACGGATCGATGTCAATGTCCAACGGACGTCCGAGCACGGACGTCCAATGGACGTCCAAAGGACGTTCATATTTATTCAACACGTAAGTACGTCCAACGTCGGACGTCCGAAGGACGTTCATTTATAGTCCATCCGCATTAGGACTAAAACTGGACCTATTTTGGGCACACGTACGCTCAACTTCAAAAAGATGCTCTCAATATTCATCTGTAGTAAGGATACATTGATAAAAATTATATTTTTGAACCAAATTACAAAAAACTCGAAGATGTACCACAAGGTTATTTTTTTTTTATTGTTAAAAAACATATATAAGGACGCGTTTCGGCTTAACATAAGCCATCATCAGCTTAAATACAGGACAAAAAACAACTGACTGACCAGAAAAAACAGGAAGGAGGAGGAATCAGCTAGTTTACATTATGAAATATATAGATGTACACATTTCTTCATTAATTATTAGCTATTAATAGCATTTTGTAATTATAGTGTTGTAGTGTTTTTACAACACTATAATTACAAAATGCTATTAATAGCTAATAATTAATGAAGAAATGTGTACATCTATATATTTCATAATGTAAACTAGCTGATTCCTCCTCCTTCCTGTTTTTTCTGGTCAGTCAGTTGTTTTTTGTCCTGTATTTAAGCTGATGATGGCTTATGTTAAGCCGAAACGCGTCCTTATATATGTTTTTTAACAATAAAAAATAACCTTGTGGTACATCTTCGAGTTTTTTGTAATTTGGTTTACCTCGAGACCACATTTGAGTAAGTATGGATACTTCTCTTCATGATTATATTTTTGCTTATTAGAATTAACCACCAAACTTCTATCATCTTGGTAACGGGAATAATAAAACATTATAAAGTCCACTTTACATCAACAATAATTGAACAAGAAATTGACGACAAGTTATTCAAGGTCAAATTTGGCTTATACAAAACACAATTCTACTTCCAATTTTGCCGTGAATAAACAGAAAATAAAGAAATTTGACAAAATAAAACATATCCAATTGTTCTATTTCATCAAATTCCTTCATTTTCTTTTACAAATCATACATTTTGTACTCGTCAAATTTGGCCTTGAATAACTTAGTCAATTTCTTGTTCAATTTATTGTTGATGTAGAGTGGACATAACGAATAATTTACCGATCAGATTTTCACACTTTACATAAAAACAAAAACATGTATTAGATATTAAACTACATATACAGTTTTGAATTAAATATGATTTATAATATTTTCCATTTAAACTATTTTATTAACATAATTAAGTTAATATTTTATTAAATAATTTTGCTGTTTAATCCCCTTATTGGTAGAATATGTCCAATATGGACGATTGGAAAAGGTCCGTATTTCGTCCGAGTACGGACGTCCAAAGGACGTTCATATTTATTCCACCCGAAGGACGTCCAACACCGGACGTCCGAAGGACGTACATATTTAGTCCACCCGAAGGACGTCCAACGCCGGACGTCCAAAGGACGTACATATTTAGTACACCCGAAGTACGTCCAGCGTCGGACGTCCAAAGGACGTCCGTTTATGGTCCATGGACGTTAGGACCAAAAATTGACCTATTTTGGACGTATAAAGGACGTCTTGTGCTATTAGGGTATTAAATATAACAAAAGTATATAAAATTCGGATTTCCGGGTAAAACATCCTTCGTCATTTTAACATCCTACAATCATTTCATAACGGCGGCGTATTATCCTATAAGTACTTTGTGTAGAGATCGTTTATTTTCTAAGAAAAAATGAAAGGCGGTTAATGAGCTGTCTCTCTTGGTTCTCGAATTAATACAGACCACAGCCTGTGCGTGGAAATATTTTGTCGAATTAAAAAATTTAAATTTTGTTTTGGACTAATGAAATAAAACATTTTAGTAGTTCCAAAATGACACAAAATCTAGGCATCGGATAAAAAAGTTTATTTGAAGAAAGTGTATTTTTTTGTTCTTCTTAATGGCGGTACAGGCTCGTTTTTTTAATATTGTATTTAATTACAGAATAATTTTCAAATATTACCTAATATATTTTTCAAATTGGGCTCTGTACCGCCAAAAAATATTCAAAATTACAGCCGCAATCTTGGAACGCGTTTTGGCTACCTGTTGATCGCTACTGTATCACCTTAAACAATTTTTTAAACAAATTCACAAAAATAATTTTTTCATTACGAACGATTTTTTAGATAAGTTGGGTTATTCTGAGCAAAAAAGGTATCTTGAGATTTTTCTCTAAAATTGATTTTTGTCGAGTTATATGGCCATTTTCGCATTTTTCAGGTTTTAAATCGCGTATAACTCGACAACAATCAATTTTAGAGAAAATTGACAAGAGACCTTTTTGTTCAGAATGTCCAAAATTATCTAAAAAAAAATTGTTCAAAGTGAAAAAATTATTTTTGTGGATTTGTTTAAAAAATTGTTTAAACAATTTTTCGACCACGGCACCTTGTCAATATGTTATAAGGACCTCTTTTTGAGTAAGTTTGTGCAAAAAAATCGAATCGGAATAATTTCACTAACAGGGGCGACGATAAATCCGGGACTATAGCGCTAATTATTAATAATTAAAAATAACAGCTTTGTAATAAAATAATGACAAAAATCTCTTAAGGACCTTGAAGCAAGGGTTTGAAACTTGATCTGCTCACTTTTTAATTTCATAATAATAACTTTTAATCGAGTTATTAAGACTTAAAAATGGCCATTTTCGCATTTTTCAAATTTTTAATCGCATATAACTCGACAACAATCAATTTTAAACAAAAATGGCAAGACACCTTTTTTGCCCAGAATGACACAAGTTATCTAAAAAAAATTGTTCGAAATGAAAAAATTGTTTTTGTGAATTTGTTTCAAAAAAATTTTTTAAACAATTTTTCGACCAATGCACCGCCCGGCACCCTTTGGATATGTTATAAGGACCTCTTTTTGAGTAAGTTTGTGCAAAAAAATCGAATCGGAATAATTTCGCTAGCGGGGGCGACGATACTGCCCGGTCTACTTTTGATGCTGATGGTGATAGAATAGATACTTTTTATATAACAAAAATAAAACTTTTTTTAAACTCTTTAAAAAATTTGTGGCGGGTTTTCCCCGAAAAGTGCGTTATTTTTTGGACATTTTACGTTGAACTAGTCGATTTGGAATTTGACGAATAAGAACCAACTTTTGATTAGCTCCAACTCTGTTTTTATTGTGTGTCCAGACTTCATACATACATCATTTTTTTTACTGTTTTATAAGCTTTATATTTGCTAGGAATAGTTTTTCGATCAAATACTTACTTTTTGATTTATTTGCGAAAAACCATCTAAAAACAAAAGTTACAAGGAATTTAATTAGTTTATCCACTTACGGACTTATTTGGACCTATATTTTTTCACACTCGAGAAGGGGGTGGTACTCATCCCCAGAAAAAAAGCACACACTGGCACTCTGATGTTCATTTCGCGAAATATCGCAGGGTTCGTATTTAAAATTTTTAATTTACTCCTCACCCCTTTCCGTGGGGGTTCGTTTTTGGTATCATTCGATAGACTTTTGAAAAATATTGAACACGCATTTTTTAGTTTTTCGATCTGACGTTCATTTCGCGAAATATTCGCTTTTTGTGAAACTTTGTGACTCGCCCATCATTTCTTCAGATTTGGGAACACTTAATAATCGGAGGGGGCCAAGTCAGGAGAGTAAGCCGCATGAGAAAGTAATTAGAACCCCAACTCGAATTTTTGCTACTGTCACAACGCTCTTGTGAGTCGATGTATTGTCTTAGGTCTTGAGAACACTTTTTTCTTCTGCTTATGGAGTCGTTTTTCATTCATCACATACCGGAACTCACCACATAAATTTTGAAGACCCTGACATCAAAACTGTATTAAATTATATGTGATCTAAGTAAGTTAATGAAAAGTCAGAATAGATAGAGTAGAACACTTATAAAAAAAATTGTAACAAGCAATTGGACATCGTAAGTTCTAATTTTTCACAAAAAGTGACCGGAAGTTGAACCGGCAGTCGATATTTGAACCCTTCGTGTAACTTTTTGTCAGCTGATATGACGGATGAATTTTGTTCACCTACAGATATGGACGAACAGACAGGCATGAAACCGGAAGTATGTATTTGTTCTGGTCTTTCTGAGTCGTGTTGACCAATAGTTTGTACTATTTCGACGAATTTAAAACAGTACTTTCGGTTGCAACTCTGGAACAGGCAGTCCGAGGTCAAACTTCTCACATGTAATATCATATTTTGGTTATAGGCTTTCATTTGACACCTTATTTGTCATTCTTTCTGTCCTACTAATAGACGAGTTGTGTTTATTAACGGACAGACATGGATAATTCTAGGTTTTCACATTTAATGATAAAAACAATAATTATACAATTCAGTTAACCTGACTATATCATTGTGATAATGACTTCTTATTTAAAAGTGACAACGGCAATAATTGCCGTTGTAATAATTATTATTCCATTCACTCACGATAAAATATCGCAAAACCTCCAGATTTTAAAGAACCGCTTGGATTGACATAAAATTTGGCACACACGTAGCTAAAATGCCAAAGAAAAAAGTGAGATTATGCCGATATGTTCTCTTGTCCTGGATGTGACTTTCACCCCTTCTTGGAGGTGAAAAAACATACGTGCAAAATAAGTTCGGAAGTGGATAAACTGACTAATTCTAATTCTAAGCAAATTTTGTTCTATAAAAGTTTTAGGTCAATACTTTTCGAGGTATGTGCGAGTGAATATGTTTATTTTTCATAGAAAAACACGTTTTGGACGGATTTTCGCAAATAACTCAAAAAGTAAGTATGTACATATTTTATCGAAGAAAATATTCCTAGCAATAATATAGCTTATGAAAAAGAGGTGTCAGTATAAGGTCTGTAGACCCACTAGAAGCAGGGTTGCAGCTAATGAAAAATAGGTTCTTATTCGTCAAATACCAAATCGAATATTTCAACGTAAAATAACCAAAAAAATAAAGCACTTTTCGGGAAACACTCATCATAACTCTTTTAAAGTGTTTAAAAAAATTTTTTTTGGTGTTTTTAAAACAGTTTCTAGCGTGAAAAGTAAGCAAGTTACGCTGAAAATAAAATCGTTCCCTTTTTTTTGGCAAAAGAAAGTCATGAAAATTAATTGTTACCGCTTCACACGTTACTTTAGATAAATGTATTGTTTATACAGGGTGTCTCCGAAAATAGTGCGTTCCTTTAAGGTGTGGATATAATACACAATTTAGAACAAAAAGGTGTTGTAACATTTTTTCCTAAAGTTAACCGTTTCAACAAAAATTACGTTGTTCTCCATAAGAGTAAATTTTTATTTTCATAAATTTATATGACCTGGCAACATGGCGTAGAAGAACCTGTGACTGTGAAATTTAATCTAATGGGACCCCTTGTTTATTTACTAATTGAGTATCAATTTGCATATCAAAATGTATTTTCGTTTTTTGGTCAAACGGCTGAATTTAGAATAAAATGTTATAAGACTTTTTTGCTCTACATTGTGCTTTCTATCTATACCTTTAAGGAACGCACTATTTTCGGGGAAACCCTGTATATGATCTGTAAGTTGCATTGGTTCAAAATGCTTATTTTTGAAAGGGGTTTTGTTGAAAGGCCTCGAACGAATCACTAGTCACGAGTATGTATATGCAAATTTTGAACAGCCATATCTTAACCAATTTTTGTCTTCCAGAAAATCAAAAAATTCCAAATATTTAAAAAAGCAACACCTACATTTTTTACTCTTTAAGATATTTGGTATCACTAATAATTTTTAAGTTATTTTGACAAAAGTCTTTTTTTCAAAATTAAAGATTTAAAAAAATTTACTTTAAAACCAAATTTTTCCACAAATAAGCACTTTGAACTGATGAAACTTACAAACACAAACAATACATAAATTTACTTGTGAAGTGGTAACGATTAATTCCATTTGGGCTGTTAATTAGAGGGAGTTTTTAGAATATTTTTAACCAAAAAAAAAGGAACAACTGTATTTTGAGCGTAACCTGCTTACTCTTGCTGCTGGAAACTTAAAAAAAAAAATAAAAATAAACGTTTTCTTAAACACTTTAAGAAAGTTGTAATAAGTTTTCCCAGAAAAGTGTTTCATTTTTTTTATTTCACGTTAAAATATTCGATTTGGAATTTGAGATATAAGAGCTTATTTTTCACTATAGTCTGTTTTTAAACAAGAGGAGTCATTCAAATTTCCCGCGCCGTACATCTTGTTTGTAATTGGTACAACCTCAGGCAATTTTACTCATATCAAATTTTGACACTATTGGCATTTCATAGGTCAGTTTATTTATTTTATCAGCAATTTTTGTATTTTCTGCGTTCTTCCTTTTATTTTTAGATTTTTAGTCAAGATTACCGTCAAAGGCCGATATGATCAACCAAAAAAGAAGATTTATCTGATGATATTTCTAGTGACTTTCTTGGGTGTGAATCTGCCATTTAGTTTACCTACTCCTCTTGGTTTTAAAACAAAGCTTAGCAATAACTCTGCTTCTACTGGGTCTACAGACCTGACACACAGACACCATTTTTTCACTTTTTTATAAGCTATATTTACTATTTGCTAATTTTTTTTTCAATAAAGTACCTACTTTTTGAGTTATTTGCGAAAAACCGTATAAAAACGTTTTTTTTTGTTGAAAAATGAACATATTCACTCGCAAATATCTCTAAAAGTATTGACTTAGTGAAAAACGCTATAAAATAGAAGTTGCTTAGAATTAGTCAGTTTATCCAATTCCGGACTTATTTGAACGTATTTGTTTTCATACCCTATAACCGACGAAACTCACCTCCAGATCAAAAGCACATATCGGCACAATATCACTTTTTTTCTTTAACATATTAGCTATAGGTACGTGTCCCAAATTTTATGTCAAACCAAGCGTTTCTTCAAAATTCTGACCAAAAACCCTAAGTAAATTAAACGAAAATATAAAATGAATTTTTCAAACAAATATTTTAAGTCGGTATGAGAAATTTTAATTTAACAGATGAAATCAAATAAACACAATTCAACTCGTAAAATATTTAGACCCTTGCTTGGTAATCCAGCTGAACAGGTAAAGAACCTACCTTTTATGTAGTTTATAATCTGAGAGGATGGAATATTTTACCAAAATATTCCATCCTCTAAGTTTACAATAGACCTTTTCTACCTGTCCTCAAAAGATCGGTATTTTTAACTCGTGGCAACGTCGAAAAGCGGCAAAATGATGGGAAATACACATTTTTATGTGGTGGAAGTCAAAATGGTTATGAAGTGTAAAAATTTTTGTATATAATTTAAATTTTTAAAATTAAAATTTTAGAAAACTGAGAACGATACAGGGCGTTAAAAAATGCGCTCAACAAACATACACGAATTAAAATTCGAAAATGATAGTATTTCTTGGTGATGCCAAATGACTGCAACACGAAAAGATGACATAATGATAGCGGGATGTATATATATATATATATATATATATATATATATATATATATATATATATATATATATATATATATATATATATATATATACATCCCGCTATTAAATTGGCATCTTTTCACGTTGCAGTCATTTGGCATCACCTAGAAATGCTATCATTTTCTAGGTATAATCCGTGAATGTTCGCTTAGTACACTTCTTTAAGCTTGGCACCGTTGTCGGATTTTCAGTAATCCAATTTATTTATATATTTTATTCCTTACACTATAACGACAATTTGACCCCCGTAGGTCAAAAACATTGCTTAAACATCACTTTGGCAACAACAGGATGTTGCCAAGATATACATTTTTACGGAAAAGACAGTACCTAGTTAGATACATAATATCGATCGCTTCACGTTACAAGTCTTCCACTCGCACTCAGGTAAAAACCAGTTGTAGGCTCTTTTGTCTGAACGGGTCCCTGAATGAGTTTAATAATTCACTTTTATTGTGTATTTTGTTTCGTTTAGTTGAAATATCAGATTTTGTTTGTAACGAATTTCATAATAGATATTTAAATTATTTTTTTGTTAACAAAAACAAATTTTAAAGTTTGACATTTGAAAAATTAATTTTATATTGCCATTTTCATGACATGGTCAATGGTTAATTGCATTTATAATAATTTAATGGGTCATTGCGAAACAATATACAGTGCGTCCATAAAGTAACGCATAAATTCATTATTTCACAAACCGGACACTTTCAGGAAAAATACCGAAACAGGTCGATTTTTATTTTTAAATTACAATTTATTGGCATACATATCATACTAGTGACGTCATCCATCTGGGCGTGATGACGTAATCGTTGATTTTTTTAAATAAGAATAAAGGGCATGTAATAGCTCATTTGAAAGGGTATGTAATTCTCTATTCAATAATATAATTGTTAATATAATTATTTATACAGGGTGTCCAAAAAATGTTATTTAAATTAAATTAATTGGTATAAAAAGATGAATGTATGTAATTTGTTTAATTCTAAATATATTTTATTGGTGCCAGCAAACATAAAAATGTTTTATTTAAAACCTAAATATTGATTTTCGCTTAAGCGTAATCTTAAACTTCCAAGAGGCAGGTGGATGGCAGCTCTAACATTTAATTTTCTGACAAAAGTAAAACGAATTTTGAATTAAATAAGTTACATACATTTTTCTTTTTGTCTCAATTAATTTAATTAAAGAATTCTTTTTGGACACCCTGTATATATAATTATGTTATTGTTTGTATTAGTAAATAGAGAATTAAATACCCTTTCAAATGAGCTATCACATGACCCCTATTCTCATTTAAAAAATTCATCGATTACGTTATCAAGCCCAGATGGATGACATCACTAGTATGATATGTAATATGCCAAAAAATTGTAATTTAAAAATAAAAATCGACCTGTTTCGAAAATTTTCCTTAAAGTCGCCGGTTTACGAAATAATGAAATTATGCGTTACTTTATGGAAGCACTGTATGTTACAATGTGTAAATTTTTCAGGAAACGTAAAAATCTTTCCATTAGTAGTTAGAGATTCTGATAGTAATACTATATTTTATATAAGTATTATGGGTTATAAATGCATCTATTAGGTCTGGATCCCGCGTATGAAAAAAAAGTTGATTAATAGCAAGCTGAAAATTTGTTAATAGCTTAAGGGTGTTTAGTCGGATAAACTTTTATATATGGGAACACTGGAACAGGGGCAGTTTTAATTGTGAAACAGGTTGAAAATTTGGAACGGTCACACCACGAAAACGGCACATTTATTTTGTCCGACATAACAGACTTAAACTCTCCGAATAGAGATTAAACTCTCATGCAAAAATTAGACTGCTATTTATCACCTGTCATAATTCCTGTCATTTGACATATTCTACATGCTCTACTCATTAAAAGGCCCATTTGGTGATAAATAGCAGTCTAATTTTTGCATGAGAGTTTAATCTCTGTTCGAAGAGTTTAAGTCTGTTCTGTCGGACAAAATACATGTGCCGTTTTCGTGGTGTGACCGTTTCAAATTTTTAACCTGTTCCAAAATTAAAACTGCCCCTGTTCCAGTGTTCCCATATATCAAAGTTTATCCGACTAGACACCCTTAAGCTATTAACAAATTTTCAGCTTGCTATTAATCAACTTTTTTTTCATACGCGGGATCCAGACCTATATCTGAAAGACCAAAAAAGTTTAAATGTTGCTTATTTTTTTGATATTATGTTTTAAAGTTTGTGGACTTATGTTGTTTTCGAAATGAAACCATAATTGGTAAAGTTTTTTCTTTATTCTCAACAAGAAACAGTCATAATACGGACAACGCACACATCTTATGGAAAATATAATGTCACTCAAATTCAATAAAATTTATACGAATAGATCCGTTTTAATTTACCGATCAAATCTTATCATTGCGCCAACTCTTAATTATGATTAATTACGGCGCAAATTGCAATTAAAGTTTATCGAAATCACATTTTTGGAGTCCATAAAGTGTTAAAAGTGTTAAAGTTACAATCATTATTGCTCCGAGTGCTATTCATAAGAGCTTAAATCCCGCTGGGCCTAAGCGGATTAGTGAAACTAATCCGCTGATTTATGGAGTACCGAAAATCTGGGTAGTTTAAAATATTTTTTCTCTCTCTAACTTATGTACCTACCCATTTGATTTCAGATTTATTTGTATCAATTTCTGCTCTTATTTTTGAAAATAGAGAGTTGGCGCAATGATAAGATTTGATCGGTAAATTAAAACGGATCTATTCGTATAAATTTTATTGAATTTGAGTGACATTATATTTTCCATAAGATGTGTGCGTTGTTTTCGAAATGAAACCATAATTGGTGAAGTTTTTTCTTTATTCTCAACAAGAAACAGTCATAATACGTAGAAATTTATACTAAATTTAAAATCCAGATTCAGTAGAAATAAACAAACCAAGACACGTTAAATGCTACTAGGAGCACTCCCGAATCATAATTATTTACAATGTATTGTTATATTTCTATTTGATATGAAAATTAAATTTTGATGGTTGTAAACAGGATTCAATTTAATATAAAATATTTTCAATTTTCTCAACCACGGGCATATAAATTTAGAACACCCTGTATACAACAAATTGTTATATTTAATTTTAAGAAGTGATTAGACGGAACTCGGGACAGTGCGCTTAAAATAAACAAAGTGAATGACGCGTACCATTATCGTTCTTCTCGGAAGGTCGATCATTAGCCTATGCTAAATAAAACTCAGTGAAATAGATGATAGTTCATTATCGTTTTTCGCGGAAGGTTTCGATCATTAGCCTATGCTAAATAAGACTCATTTGAAAGAGAGAATAGGTCATTAAAATTTGTAAATAGTAGAAAGTGATTTTAGAATGGGAATTAAATATTTTCTTTTGAAATCCATTAAGCATATTTAGAAAGATTAAAAATTGGTTTTTGAGGAATACTGAGAATGAGAGTTGGTGGTGGAAGGTTGATTTGTGAATCTGGAAGGGATATTGAGAAAGTAGGTGAATGAATGACAAAGTGGGATCAGAATGTTTTGAGCTGTCGAGAAGTGAAGTCGAGTAGTAGACGGTAGTGTTCGAGGAGTGAGAAAGCCGGTAGTTCCGTGAGTGTGGAGTATCTATCGTGGAACGAGAAGTAGGCCAGGTCGAGAGTAAAAGAACCTCCTTGAGCCCAGAGTGTCCCGGTAGCTGATAGCAGTTTCGAAAAAGGTAGAACACAGCATCACGACAAAAGCAGGAACGAGAGCTATTCGAGCTAGTTTTTCAAAGGAGAACATCACTGGAAGCCAGGACGAGGTTTGATCGCAGCCAAGGATAGCAGGAAAGGGTTTTGTGTGAGGACATTTTCAGTTCACCAGGAAAAGGTCAGTCTCATTTGTTTGGACATGAATGTATGGGTTTTTCGTATTAAATTCCACATAAAAAATTGAATAACATAATCAATAATATCAGAAAAGCTTCATCAAACTTAAATAGAGTTGTCCCTAATAACTCCTAATAGTTAAATGTTAATAAAAACTTTCAATAGAAAACCAAAAGGAAATAAAATTCCCAGTTGTAAATGTTATGTTTAAGAATAATAAGAAATACAGTCGGAAAAATGAAAGAATACCCATGAACGAACATATAAAACACGCTGTATTTTCCAGTCACTGTATCAAAAAGGAAATTGTCCAGTGCAAGTACATGTAACAATAATTATTACATGTACTTTCGCTGGCCAATTTTTTGTGTGACACGGTGACAGGAAAATACAGCGTGTTTTATATGTTGGTTCATGGGTATTCTTTTATTTTTCCGACTGTAGCAAATATTAAGCATTGATTGCCTTTTGAATAAAATAAAAAATATTTTGATTATAATTGTAACCCATATTTGTATTTTTTTTTACTCTTTTCTTTTCTATCCCGATTAGGAACCATTAAGAAATATTCAGAAGCCACGAAAGTAAGTAATTAATTTATAATTCGCCCTGAGATTGAAAACATATTGATATGTGATCTGGTTAATTAATTAAATTAGTATTAATACATTGATTAAATTAAGTGACATATAAGAATATTATCTCATATCAATAATCAAGATCACATCAGTATATACATTGTAAATTCCAAGTCATGATTTCCAAAGTTTACACATTGTAAATTATGATTCGGGAGTGCTCCTAGTATCATTTAACGTGTCTTGGTTTGTTTATTTCTACTGCATCTTTACTGTTTCTGTTAACTAATCTAAACGTAGAGATATTTTTTGAGATTCTTTAACTCTTTCAATGCTGGGGTTTGTCACATCCCACCTGTCTGTTAGTGGCAAAAAAGTTCACCTGTCGGATGCCGGGTTAAAACATGACAAATTAGATGTGGAATGAAAGCTTATAACCCAAAGATGGTACTAAAGGTGAGAAATTTGGCCTCCGACTTCAGGATAAAGAGTTGCAACCCGAAGTATTGTTCTAAATTCGCAGAAATAGTACAAACTATGTATTACTCGACGCGCCTTAGAAAGACGAGAACAAATATTTATGCCTGTCCGGTTTTATGCCTGTCTGTCCGTCCGTCTGTCAGATATAATCACAGAGGTTGAATGAAAGATTATAACCCATAGATGGTACTAGCGATTAGAAATTTGACGCGCATTAGAAAAATGAGAACAAAGAAATACTTTTTTTAGTTTTACACCACTTCCGGTTAAAATGGTGTACCCGGAAGTGACACACATAGTCACAGAAAAATATACTTGATCAATTTACGTGTATTAAGAGGTCGAAACCGAATTTTTTTAATTCTGGTTTTGATGTCATATGCGGTTAAAAAATTGTCTGGAAGTGGAAGAAACCAGTTTAATAGTTGTCCCCTTCGAGTAGCGAAAAATAAACAATACTTTGTAAAAACATTCA
The DNA here is from genome assembly GCF_917563875.1 of Diabrotica virgifera virgifera. NCBI lineage: Eukaryota > Metazoa > Arthropoda > Insecta > Coleoptera > Chrysomelidae > Diabrotica > Diabrotica virgifera. Next base: position 205,856,766 of record NC_065445.1, on the reverse strand, counting down.
ACATTGGTTGATATTCCGCTGTTTTCATATTATTTATTGACCTAAGTTTTTGTAAAATGCACTAGTCTTTTTTAAAGATATCATTGGACAATTTACTCACTGTTTTTGGATTTTACAAAATCGCTTGGATTGGCATGAAATTTGACATAAGCATAGCTAACATGTCAAAGAAAAAAGTGATATTGTGCCAGTGTGTGCTTTTTTCTGGGGATGAGTACCACCCCCTTCTCGAGTGTGAAAAAATATAGGTAAAAATATGTCCGTAAGTGGATAAACTAATTAAATTCCTTGTATTTTTTGTTTTTAGATGGTTTTTCGTAAATAAATCAAAAAGTAAGTATTTGATCGAAAAAACTATTCTTAGCAAATATAAAGCTTATAAAACAGTAAAAAAAATTATGTATGTATGAAGTCTGGACACACAATAAAAACAGAGTTGGAGCTGAACAACAGTTGGTTCTTATTCGTCGAATTCCAAATCGACTAGTTCAACGTAAAATATCCAAAAAATAACGCACTTTTCGGGGAAAACTCGCCACAAATTTTTTAAAGTGTTTAAAAAAGTTTTATTTTTGTTATTTAAAAAGTATCTATTCTATCACCATCAGCATCAAAAGTAAGTTACGCTTTAAATAAAATATGTCCCTTTTTTTGCTAAAAGAAATCGTGAAAATCACCACCTAATTAGCATTCCATATGAAATTAATAGTTACCGCCCTAGTTAATTTACTTATATTATACTGTTTATATGATCTATAAGATTTATTGGCAAGAAATGCTTATTAAAAAAAATTGGTTTTAAAATAAAAAAATTTTAATTTTGAAAAAAAATGCCTTGGTTTAAAATAACTTAAACATTAGTGATACTAAATATCTCAAAGAGTAAAAAATGTACATATCACATAAACAATACATAAGTAAATTAGACGGTGATTTTTACATTTTTTTAACAAAAAAGAGACTTCATTTTGATGCTAACTAACTTTTGATGCTAGAAACGTTTATAAAAATACAAATAAAACTTTTTAGACATTTTATAACAGTTGTAAGTCATGAGTTTTTCCCGAAAAGTGCTTCGTTTTATGGTTATTTCATGTTAAAATATTCGATTTGTATTTTGACGAAGTAGAACCTGCTTTTCATTAAGGTGATACAGTAGCGATCAACAGGTAGCCAAAACGCGTTCCAAGATTGCGGCTGTAATTTTGAATATTTTTTCGAGATATTTGGCACACGTATTCGTAATATAATAAAGAATGGCGGTACAGAGCCGAATTTGAAAAATATATTAATATGTGGAAATTACTCTGTAATTAAATATAATATTAAAAAAACGAGCCTGTACCGCCATTAAGAAGAACAAAAAAATACACTTTCTTCAAATAAACTTTTTATCCGATGCCTAGATTTTGTGTCATTTTGGAACTACTAATGAAATACAAAATTTTAGTAGTTCCAAAATGACACAAAATCTAGGCATCGGATAAAAAAGTTCATTTGAAGAAAGTGTATTTTTTTGTTCTTCTTAATGGCGGTACAGGCTCGTTTTTTAAATATTGTATTTAATTACAGAGTAATTTCCACATATTCATATATTTTTCAAATTGGGCTCTGTACCGCCATTCTTTATTATATTACGAATACGTGTGCCAAATATCTCGAAAAAATATTCAAAATTACAGCCGCAATCTTGGAACGCGTTTTCGCTACCTGTTGATCGCTACTGTTTCCTCTTAACTACAACTCTACTTTTACAGGGTCTACAGACTTCATACATACACCATTGTTTTCACTTTTTTATACGCTATATTTTTGCTAAGAATATTTTTCGTTAAAATACCTTTTGAGTTTTTTTCTAAAACCGTCTAAAAACGTGACTTTTTTGTTGAAAAACGAACATAATATATTCACTTGCAAATAACTCAAACAGTATGTTAAGAAAAAATCTATAGAACAAAAACTAGCTTAGAATTACTCAGTTTATCCACTTTAGGACTTATTTTGAATGTATGTCTTTTCACATTATAAAAGTGGTTGTACTAACTCCCAAGGCAAAAGCACACGTCGGCACAATATCACTTTTTCTTTGACCTGTCAGCTATGTGCATACCCAATTTCATGTCAATCCAAGCGGTTGTTTAAAATTCGGAGGTTTTGCAATATTTACCGTGAGTGGATGGACTACAGATATATGTATATTAGATAAAAATTATAGTCTCAGCGAATCTTTGAAATATCTCCATGCCTTTGAAATGTTACATTTTTTAAGCCTTGAGGGAGTAGGCGCAAAATTATGACCAATGCTATTTAAATGCATTCAGTTTATTCGAATCCTGAGAAAACTAATAAGAATTTTGGAAAAATTTAAACGCAGAATGAAAGATTACATTATAACCGAGGGCGAAACTCTCTAAAAACTTTTATGTTTATATTGATAAGTGAAAGGGTGAAAAAAAAAGAAAATTTAGTGTGATTTTTTATTTCAAATATTTAATTCAAAAGAAATTTTTGTTTATTCTATTCTTTTTGACATGAGGCTGTATTTGATTTCTCTATGTCATTGTATGCTATTGGTTAGTTCCTATCATTTCAGCCGACGTACGTCACGATTGGATCAATAGGGCCGAACATACATAACTAAGGCCCTTTTGGCATGATGCTGTATTATTTTGAAGTCGATACAGCCTGAATATTTTTTTTTATTTTTTTACGTTCTATGTGATTAAAAAAATTAAGAATCACCGCAATTTTAGCCCACCACCCCCTTCCCCTTTCCCCACATCAAAAAATGTCAATTTTTCGATTTTATTTTTTTTTAAGTTGGTTTGCAATTAAATTATAAATTACAAAAAATTCACACGCACAGCTGAGGCTTTTACAAAACATATATTTTTATGGACCCGAAGGTCGAGTGTACATAACCTCAATGTTTTTTGTTTTTTTAATAGGTACGTATAACTTTTTTTGGCGATGGCTGCATGTCTAATTTTTTTGCGTTTTGTGAATTTTATCAAAATCTGTATTTCTGACTTTTTTCAGATTTATTCGTAAGGTGCGCCATCTTCAAAAATCCGGAAAACTGGTTTTTTCGGTAGTTTTTTGGGATTTTCTCCATTTTATATACTTCAAAATAGACTAACTCAAGGTTTTTTATAGGTTACGTATATATAATTTGAAATAACTGAGTTTTTAGGGATATTCAAAAATTGTGTAAAACACCTAAACCCCCCAAAAACTATGTTTTTTCAAATTCTTAAAAGTTTCTTAATTCTTTCGTACCCCATGAAGTTAAATTACAAAGCCATTAAAATATAACTAGAGGTGATTCATACCTACTTACCATCTCAATTGAATGCAATCATCGGCAAAGCCATCTTTTAGTGTCATTGTGTCATCCCCAAAAATCTACCTGGGTCTTAAAATGCAGGTATGCATACTTGTTCCGTTATAACTCTTATCTTTTAAAATTTTGTAGTAAAAGCATTTCTATAGCTATAGTGAGTTTATTGCCCTACCTCTTTATGTGGCTTAATGATTTGGATTGTAAACACAGATAAGAAAGGGTGTGATAGACCAGAGAAATTAGCAAATAAATGGCCTCTTTCGTGACATCCGTTGATACAGGTATCTAAGAACTGCTTATGGCATTAGGGTAAATTTAGTTACAACAGTATCCAATATAAAAATTATGCAAAAAATCAAACGTACTTTTTAACTTATAAACAATATATAAACAATTAAAGATCGCTATTTGATTGTAAATATTAAAGGTGGAGACCGGTATGCTGTATGGAAAGGTGATACAATTTTACTGAAGAGCATAGAAAATTCTTTAAAATGAGTGTTTGGAAAGTTCTTTTTGTTAATTTGTTGCTTAGTTATTGGGAAAATAGCTTCAAAAGTCGATTTTTTGAAAATAATTAATAACTTTTCTAAAAATACACTAAAAGCTTTATTTTCGCGTAAGTAAAGGAACAATATTAGAAGTATTCAGCCGTTAAAATTTCAAGAAGTTTTACCTAATAGTTATTGCAAAATTGAAATTGTTTATCCCAAAAAGCTTCTATCTACAGCGTTATTATGCATAAACTATTAGGTCAACATAAATTCTAAAGACATCAAACCAAAGAGAAAGGTTCAATTTATCAAATTAGATCAAGTCTTGAATAAAAAGTTTATAATAAATATTATAAATAATTATAAAATAATTTTGAAAAAGTAGTGTTATTTTAAGCTTATTCGCGAACTCAAGCGAGGGTGCTGCCGCTTATTTTGAACTAGAGGAATTGGGATGAAGATTTAAACAAAACATCCGTTAACCTATATATCAATGTCGATTGAATGCTTGTCTGGTGTGTTCATTTAATGAATGATTTATTTATATTAATTAATTACATCAATAAAAATATTAATTATATCAAAATGCATTATCCCAATTACATCGGCCATTTTCATGCAACTGCACTGCCACCTATAGTCGATTGAGTTCGCGAATAAACAATTAAAATAACAACCGCATTAACATGTGGGAATTAACTAATTTTGATGGGAAATAAGCCACAATTTTACTAAAAAAAATGGTTTTATTTTGACAACGACACCCGATTTGAGCGTCGAAACGTTAATAAAATCAGTTTTTTTAGTAAAATTGTGGCTTATTTCCCATCAAAACTAGTTAATTCCAAAAATGCCACAAGAAAATAGCTTCAGAACAACAACACGTAGGAAGTTAATTTTTTTTATTCGACATGTTGGTATTCTTATAGAAACTGAAACAAAAATTTAATGCCCTACAACCCTTAAAACCCGAGTTAGCCACTTTTTTCAAAAATTCACCGGGGCTTTGTTTATAAATATTAGAAAATTTGAAAAGCAACATTTAAACGAATGAAAGAGCATGTTTATACAAAAAAAAATTAAAACGATTCTTTTAAAAACGAGCCGTCCATGATGCGCCAAAAGTGAAGAGTTTAAAAGTAAAGCGATTCTTACCCTCTTGATTTTATTATCAAAAACTTAATTCACAACTACACATTTATAAAAGGCGCAATACCTCCGGTAAGATTTAGGTACAAAATTAACAAAACCCAAAAAAAAATATATAATACAATATTCCAGTTACCCGTCGTTTGTCACCATTAATCCCTTTATCCTAAAGATAAATAACAGTTTGTCGACGAAAATTCCATTCGATCAAATGTTCGTCGATGAATTGTCTATTCGATGAATTGTGCATTCGACCAACTGTTTGTCGACCAACTGTTGTCGACCAATTTTCCGTCGACGAAGTGTTCTCGACCAGCTTTCCGACACCGGATTTGGGTGTCATTGTATTCTGTTGGTTAATTCCTACCATTTTAGCCACCGTACGTCATGATTGGAAAAATAGCAGCGAATATACGTAACTAAGGCCCTTTCAATATTTTACTGTAATTGATTTTTCTGTGTCATTGTATTCTGTTGACTGATTCCTATCATTTGAGCCGCCGTACGACACGTTTGGACCAATGGGAGTGAAGATACGTAACTAATACCTAACAAGAGGTTTACTCAAACTTCTTTTTTGTACTTATACCACTCGGTAAAAGTACAAAAAAAAGTTTGGGTAAACTTTTGCACAACTGTGTAAATACTAACGAAAAATCTAAAATATTAAAAAAAATTAGTGGAATCCGTTAATCTGTTCTCGAAAAAATTAGCTATGAAAATGAGCATAATTTTCTATATCCCTAACTTTTGACGAGCAGTTTAGCTTAAATGGGGAAAAGCGGTAAGCTTAGACCAAACACCAGTAGGAGGCATTCAATTAATTGAGGAAAAAAATTAAATGGATAACAATATTTATTTCAGTTACACAAAAGGCATTGTCCCGCTAGAATGTTTGAAATCACAATTAATAGTCCTACAAAAAAGACAGGCGTTTAAAAGTGATAAGACCATTGAACAATAAGCCTGTGAGCTACCTTTTAAACACATTCTTAAAAATAATCCATAACACAATTAAAAAAAGGTTTGTTAAGAAATTCTTTTATAGACTTCAGAAATTCAACAACTTCTCCTGATTATGTTTAAAAAACGTACGGAATGCACTAAATGAAAAAAAAAAAAGAAAAAGATTTATCATACCGTTATACTATAATATATCCTTACGTTGAATATTTGATGCTTCCCTGTGGAGTATAAAACGGACAGTTGTGTTTTTCCCGTGATCTGCCTTGTTTAGTCTTCTTTGTCGTTTTATTCGTTAAATCCTATCCTCTTAAGTCACAGCGTCAGAAAGCAGTGGGTATATGCAGTGAACGGGAGGCCTATGTCGAACAGTGAACGTTGGGGCCCTTTCGCGTTTATCATATGTAGAGAAGTCGCTTGTCAAAAACTGGACGTATGTAATCGTATTCTATTTGTTAAATACTCTCACATAATATGTCATACCATGTGCGTTAATCCATTTTATTTCTACAATTTTAAAGTGTTATTACATGCCGTCATTTTCATTTGTCTACACCATCGTATTCTGCCAGTTAAATCCCATCGTTTCAGGCGCTGTACGTCACGATTGAACCAATAGGACCGAAGATACATAACTAAGGCCCTTTTGACCTGCTGCTTGTTTGATTTTTCTGTGTCATTGTCTTCTATGATGCCTAAGGCATATTTATGACATGTCTTATTTTTAAAGAAAACAAGTAATTGGACTTCGTAAGTCCTAGGTTTTCACCCAAAGTAATCGAAAGTAGAATTGGAAGTCGATATTTGAATTCTTCGTGTAACTTTGCGTGGATTGATATACAAATTTACTAATTTTGAGTCATTTTTACTAAACTGTTTACACAGAAATAACTCTAAAGATTCAAACCTTTCAATACGCTTCGATTTATGTGTTCGTATACTATTTCTGAGTCTATTGGGACCGTGCAAGTTCGGCAAAACGACACCTGGTTTCTACGCTCTGCAACTTTATTCGCACTTTTAATTATATTGGCCAATTATATTAGTCCTGGTTACTGGATAATTGTCAAGGCCATAATCCAAAAAAATAATAAGAAGAAAAAATAAGATTCAGGTTATGTTATTAAAACGTAAACAATTGTATGTAGTAAATAAAATTAGTTATTAAAATGCAGTACTGCAAGCAAAATACAATTAATTTAATTTGCCTTCATATAATAATTGCATATAATATCAATATTGCAGAGCAACATATAATTTTTCTTCTTCAATGACAGTAGGTATGAAATGTACGTCAATTTGACAATTTCAATGGACAATATGAATTATTTAAGAAAGTTGCAATATTTCTCCGCTATTCGCGCACGATCGTTTCTCGTATCCGTTCCAAGTACTTGCACACCGCGAATAATGGCATTTCCGGTTATAACTTTTTAAGCGGAAATTACGTAAAAACCAAAATTTTACATTTGTTCTCATCTTGCTAAGCCACGTTGAATAATATATCACTTATTCTCTTTCGGCAACTTTAAAATAGTAAATACTTACGGTTGCAACTCTAAAACCGGAACTCCGACGTCAAATTTCTCATCTTTAATAATACCATCCTTAAGTTAAAAGCTTTCATTCGACACCCGATTTGTCATTCTATCTGTATTAATAACGGAGGAGTTGTATTCGCGGATGGACAGACATACGGACAGACAGCCTAGGTAAAATTTTTCATCTTTAATACCATGCTTGAACTATAAGCTATCATTTGGCACCTCATTTGCCATTATACCTGGTATAATGACGGAGGATTTATACTCGCGGTCGGAGGGATCGACGGACAGACAGCCTAGGTCAAATTTTTCACCTTTAGTATCATCCTTGGATTATAAGCTTTCATTTGACACCTCATTTGTCATTCTACCTGGTATATTGACGGAGGAGCTATATTCGCGGTCGGACGGACCGACGGTCAGACAGCGTAAGTCAAATTTCTCACCTTTAGTACCATCCTTGGATTATAAGCTTTCATTTGACACCTCTTTTGTCATTCTACCTGGTATAGTAGAGGAGTTATATTCGCGGTCGGACGGACAGACAGCCCAAGTTAAATTTCTCACCTTTAATACCATCCTTGGATTATAAGCTTTCATTTGACATCTCATTTGTCATTCTACCTGGTATAATGACGGAGGAGCTATATTCGCGGTCGGACGGACAGACGGACAGACAGCCTAAGTCAAATTTCTCACTTTTAGTACCATCCTTGGATTATAAGCTTTCTTTTGACACCTCATTTTTCATTCTACCTGGTATAATGACGGAGGAGTTATATTCGCGGTCGGACGGACCGACGTCTCACCTTTAGTACCATACTTCGATTATAAGCTTTCATTTGACATCTCATTTGTCATTCTACCTGGTATAATGACGGAGGAGCTATATTCGGGGTCGGACTGACCGACGCGACGGACAGACAGCCTAAGTCAAATTTCTCACCTTTAGTACCATCTTTGGTTATAAGCTTTCATTTGACACCTCATTTGTCATTCTACCTGGTATAATGACGGAGGAGTTATATTCGCGGTCGGACGGACCGACAGCCTAAGTCAAATGTCTCACCTTTAGTACCATCCTTGGATTATAAGCTTCTATTTGACACCTCATTTGTCATTCTACCTGGTATAATGACGGGGGAGCTATATTCGCGGTCGGTCGGACCGACGGACAGACACCCTAAGTCAAATTTCTCACCTTTAGTACCATCCTTGGATTATAAGCTTTCATTTGACACCTCATTTGTCATTCTACCTGGTATAATGACGGAGGAGTTATATTTGCGGTCGGACAGACCGAAGGACAGAAAGTTTAAGTCAAATATCTCACCTTTAGTACCATCCTTGGATTATACGCTTTCATTTGACACCTCATTTGTCATTCTACCTGGTATAATGACGTAAGAGTTATATTCGCGGTCGGACAGACCGACGGACAGATAGTTTAGGTCAAATTTCTCACCTTTAGTACCATCCTTGGATTATAAGCTTTCACATTTTTTCAAAATTGGGTGAAAACAACTTGATGCCAGAATGATTTGTTGATGAAAATAATATATACATTCTCAAATTGCCTATTTTTCGTTGTGGATAATATTGTATTCAACAGTGATGCCAAATTTCTGATGCCAAAATGATTGATAATGGAAGTGGGATATACGTTTTCATGTATATAGCGGCAGCGACAAAACGGTAAAACACTGAACTAAATGTATATAATATTTTCACTGTGCCATCATTTTGAACTCAAACATTTTATGGAATAAACTTATATAAGTCAGTAAGGAATAAACAAAGAAAGCTGATATATTAAAGTAACATCAAGGAATCAAATCTCTAACTACAGAGTTGATTAGACTTCTGCTAACAAGTACAGGAAAAAAGTTATTAAGGTAGTGTAAAGTGGCATCGATATACAGATGCCACTTTGCAAGACGATGCCAAATTGATGGTAAATGCATAATGTATCGATGCCAAATTGATAGTAGGATTTATATATATATATATATATATATATATATATATATATATATATATATATATATATATATATATATATATATATATATATATATATATATATATATATATATATATATATATATATATATATATATATATATATATATATATATATATATATATATATATATATATATATATACATCCCGCTATCATTATGTCATCTTTTCATGTTGCAGTCATTTGGCATCACTAAGAAATACTATCATTTTCGAATTTTAATTCGTGTATGTTTGTTGAGCGCATTTTTTAATGCCCTGTATCGTTCTCAGTTTTCTAAAATTTTGATTTTAAAAATTTAAATTATATACAAAAATTTTTACACTTCACAGCCATTTTGACTTCCACCACATAAAATGTGTATTTGCGGTGTATTTGCCGTCAATCGATGTTGCCACGAGTTAAAAATATCGAGCGTTTGAGGCCAGGTAGAAAAGGTATATTATGAACTATATAAAAGGTGGGTTCTTTACCTGTTCGGCTGGTAAGGGTCCAAATATTTTACGAGTTGAATTGTGTTTATTTTATTTCATCTGTTAAATTATAATTTTCTCATAACGACTTAAAATATTTGTTTGAAAAATTAATTTTGTGTCATTCCATTTCAAATCACTCAATTTTGGAGCAAAAAAAAATTTGGACCTCCGATTTGTCTGAAAATTAGTATATAGCTTCTGCGGGACGTAAAAATAAGATATTTAAGGTCAAAAAATCTTCTTCTTCTTTTTTTCTCAAAATGTTATTTTATTCGATTTTACAGTGATTTGGTGTTTATTTATACAAATTTCCATTTTCTCTCGTAAAGTATCAATGGAAAACATAATATTTTAATAGAAGGGACTCAAAAATGTCATTATATGGCATTATAACAAGTTACTTTGATTCAAAACAAGCTTTTGATCAAATTTTATAGTGTAGAAAACGTTAAAATACCGTTTTTTTTACATTTTTCTCCATTCCCAAAATGCATCATAATCGATTTGGCTGAAAATTTGCCCACAGATAGACAAAACATAGGACTTTAAGTGGTCATAAGGATTTGAATTATATTACAATACCCAAAAAGTTACATGCAATATTATAGTCAAAAATATAGGCGTCTACTGTAAGTAAAATTAACTCGAAAATATCGACCTCACGACAAAAATTTTTAAAAAGAAATTGTAATAATTGTAAATACGATTTATTTGGAACAATTTCAGTTCCTTCCATTTTTGTCGAAAAGTTAAAAATGGCGGAGATATTGAGCAAAACAGGTTCTCCTTTAAAATCAAGATGGCCGCTAACGTAACGGAGGAATTCATTCGCGATTTTAAATTTAGGCTACTATTGACTCCCCTAAAGATCAGAAAAATAAATTTTTGTGCAGCTTGGCATTCAAGGTCAAATGCTATCCCGACTGGACTAATATATACTTTTGAGTATGATATTACTGCATGTAACTTTTTTGGTATTGTAATATAATTCAAATCCTTCTAACCACTTAAAGTCCTATCTTTTAGCTATCTGCGGGCAAATTTTTAGCCAAATCGATGATGATGTATTTTGGGAATGGAGGAAAATGTAAAAAACGGTATTTTAGCGTTTTTTACACTATAAAATTTGATCAAAATCTTGTTTTGATTCAAAATAACTTGTTATAATATATAATGACATTTTTGAGTCATTTCTATTAAAATATTATGTTTTTCATTGATACTTTACGACAGAAAATGCAAATTTGTTTAAATAAACACCAAATCACTGTAAAATCGCATAAAATAACATTTTGAGAAAAAAAGAAGAAAAAGATTTTTTGACCTTAAATATCTTCTTTTTACGTCCCGCAGAAGCTATATACCAATTTTCAGACAAATCGGAGATCCAAATTTTTTTGCCTGAGTGATTTGACATGGAATGTACCTTTTACATTTTCATTTAATTTACTTACGGTTTTTGTTCAGAATTTTGAAGAAACGCTTGGTTTGACATAAAATTTGGGACACGCATAGCTAATATGTTAAAGAAAAAAAGTAATATTGTGCCGATATGTGCTTTTGATCTGGAGGTGAGTTTCGTCCGTTATCGGGGATGAAAACAAATACGTTCAAATAAGTCCGGAATTGGATAAACTGACTAATTCTAAGCAACTTCTATTTTATAGAGTTTTTCACTAAGTCAATACTTGTAGAGATATTTGCGAGTGAATATGTTCATTTTTCAACAAAAAAAAAACATGTTTTTAGACGGTTTTTCGCAAATAACTCAAAAAGTAGGTACCTACTTTATTGAAAAAAAAAAAATAGCAAATAGCAAATATAGCTTATAGAAAAGTGAAAAAATGGTATATGTGTCAGGTCTGTAGACCCAGTAGAAGCAGAGTTATTGCTAAGCTTTGTTTTAAAACCAAGAGGAGTAGGTAAACTAACCCTAATAGCACACGACGTCCTCTGGACGTCCAAAATAGGTCCATTTTTGGTCCTAACGTCCATGGACTCTAAATGGACGTTCTTTGGACGTCCGGCGTTGGACGTCCTTCGGTGGACTAAATATGTACGTCCTTCGGACGTCCGACGTTGGACGTCCTTCGGTGGACTAAATATGTACGTCCTTCGGACGTCCGATGTTGGACGTTCTTCGGGTGGAATAAATATGAACGTTCTTTGGACGTCCGTACTGGACGAAATACGGACGTTTGCTGATCGTCCATATTCGACATATTATACGAATTACGGGATAAAATAGCAAAATAATTTAATAAAATATTAACTTAATTATGTTAATAAAATAGTTTACATCGAAAAGATAATTATATTTAATTCAAAATTGCACAGTTTAATATTCTAAATATGTTTTTGTTTTTTTTTTTGTAAAGTGTGAAAATCTTATTTGTAAATTATTTGTTACAATGTTTTATTATTCTAGTTACCAAGATGACATAAGTTTGCTAATTAATTCTAGTAAGCAAAAATATAATTTTTATCAATGTATCTGTACTAAAAATGAATCTTAAGAGCATCTTTTTGAAGTTGAATATACGTGGCCGTGCCCAAAATAGGTCCAGTCTTAGTCCTAATGTCTATGGACTATAAATGGATGTCCTTTGGACGTCCGACGTTGGACGTACTTCGGGTGGAATAAATATGAATACGGTGGACTAAATATATACGTCCTTCGGACTTCCGATGGTGGACGTCCGATGGTGGAATAAATACGAACGTCCTTTGGACGTCCGTACTGGACGAAATACGGACTTTTTGTGGACGTCTGAAAATCACCCCAACTACTTGGTTCCTCTGTTCACAAAACTATAACGATAGGCGATAGATTTTCGATTCACCCACCGATATCAGTTCGAAGTTGGAGAGTTAATCTCTCAGTCGTGTCGTCGTTAGGGCTCCCGCGTAGAGTTTTATTCATTAACCACTGATTTTCATAATGTAAGAAATTATATTATATATGAATTAAAGTATAATATACTTATACATATACTATATATTACGTAAAACTATGAAGACGCTGTTTCACAACATAACACAGAGTCCGACCGCCTCATCGGGCCATTTAGAGCATCAATGCATAAGCCCATCCAATGGATTATTATGTGCCCCTTTGACATAGGCGCACAACATTTTAATCTACCACCCTGAGGATTCCTGCTCCTGGAGTTTTTCTGAAGTGCCGAAACAGTCTATGTTCCTGATTCCTCGATCAGATGAGGAGTTTTCGGAGCCATCAACCCCAGACAGCTACTGGAGCTCCACGTTGCAGCCAGTCACTTCTTGGTAAGTGAACGCCAAAGAGGAAGCATTCAGACTCTGCTGCTACCACCGTCTGGACATAGCCTATCGATCCCTGATGGCCTAGAGGACAAACTCACCGAGAATAATGGAAAAAACCACCAGCCAGGACAACTGGTATCCAAACATTGGTATTATTTACGTTTTTATTACATTTGCATATTTTTTCATGCTCTTTGATATATATTTCTTATTCTTTCTGGTATATTTTTCATACATTTTTCAATCTTATGGGTGTTTGGTAAAAAATAGGCCATAGCTTAACCTTGGATTACTGAGCTTAAAATAGGTCGATTTAAGCTAACTTACTTTAGTACGAAAGATGATAATAACCGAAATACAGGGTGTCAAATTTAAACTTTTATTTTATTCTTGATTATTTCCTGGGCAATACATCAATTTTGGTGTTGAATTTAGATTTCTTGTCCCAAAAAACCCGCTTACCAAATTTCGTGATATTATCCCATGTTTGTTAGGAAATATTCAAGAATAAATAAAATAAAAGTTTAAATTTGACACCTTGTATTTCGGTTATTATCAACTTTAGTACTAACGTAAGTTAACTTAAATCGACCTATTTTACCCTCCGAAATCTAAGGTTAATCTATGGCCTATTCTTTACCAAACACTCTGTATAAGTACATATTTGTATTCTAGCCAATCTTTTTGATTTTCTATAAAGTATAGACTTCCTTGAATTTTGAATTACAATTGTTAAAGGAAAGTTTCGCTACCGCGGTCGGCTTTTGTTCGTCTTAACTTATTACCTCTACCCATAAAGTTCTTTTGTCAAACAGATTGGGTTGGTTATTGTACCTAGTAAGCAAAAAGTATTTATCTCAGTATTTTATAATCTATTTATAATATTGAATTATCTAAAGACAGAAAGCGAAGGCGGATGAAAAAAAATTAGACAAAAGTTGAATGATTATTATAATATTATAATATAATATTACACTATACAGTGAGCACGTAAAGGTTGGAATAAATTCATTTTCTCGAGAATGGACGATTTTGGAAAAAAATCCTGAAACATGTCAATTTTTATTTTTAAATTACGACTTTTTGGCATATATATTATACTAGTGACGTCACCCATCTGGGCGTGATGACGTCATCGATGAATTTTTTAAATGAAAATAGGGATCGTATAATAGCTCATTTGGAAGGTAATTCAATTCTCTATTCAGTAATATAAACATTAACATAATTATCTATACAGGGTGTCCAAAAAAAATTTTTTGAATTAATTTAATTGACATAAAAAGAAGAATGTGCGTAATTTATTTAATTCAAAATACATTTTACTGCTATCAGAAGACAACAAAAAATGTTTATTTGGCAAATAAATATTGTTTTTTGCTTAAATTCAATATTAAAGCAGCCACCCACCAGCCTCGTGACAGTTTGAATATTTAATTTAAGCGAAAAGCCATGAATATTTTTCAAATAAACATTTTTTTGTTTTCTGAGAGCAGTAAAATGTATTTTGAATTAAATAAATTACATACATTCTTCTTTCCATGTCAATTAATTTAATCAAAAAAAAATTTTTTGGACACCCTGTATAAATAATTATGTTAATGTTTATATTACTGAATAGAGAATTGAATTACCTTTCAAATAAGCTATCACACGACTCCTATTCTCATTTAAAAAAATCATCGATGACGTCATAACGCCCAGATGAGTGACGTCACTAGTATGATATATATGCCAAAAAGTCGTAATTTAAAAACAAAAATTGACCTGTTTCGGGATTTTTCTCCAAAATCCTCCATTCTCAAAAAAAATGAATTTATTCCAACCTTTACAACCTGTATAATAAGTATACATACATAGATAGAATATCTTCTTTTTAAGAAATTATCCATTATCTCCAAATGAGCAAGGTGTCGATTTGAAATAATATGTATATGTATAATATAGAGCCCATTACGCACCACCTTAAAAATTGAGCATTTTTGATGTCTCGAATTTCCTAAACCAGTTGTCCCATCTAAGTGATTTTTTTTATAATATTATAGCCTAGGCTATAGGTTACCTCCTTAAGCTTGTCATGCACGGGGAGCTATATACTGTAATATATATTATATCACATCGCTCTCTATAGTAATGAGTGAGCCTGCACACACGGAACCATTAGTTCCGTGTCTCCAGGCTCACTCATTTCTATAGGGAGTGATATGATATAATATACATAATATATTACAGTATAGCTCCCCGTTCATGACAAGCTTAAGGAGGTAACCTGTAGCCTAGGCTATAATATTATAAAAAAAATCACTGAGATTGGACAACAGGTTTAGGAAATTCGAGACATCAAAAATGCATCATTTTAAGGTGGTGCGTTAATTTCTTGGAGAAGTGTAATTGTAATTTAATGTAAATAATGTAATATCCAATAATTGTAATTTAATATAAGATGTAATATAAGTTCCTTAAAAAATGTATTTTTTATTTCCCACAATACATTCTCCACAGGTCTAAATATCGTCGCTAGACGTCCACCGAACGTCCTCTCAGGACGTTAGATGGACGTTCGGCAGCACGACATTGGACCAAACTGGGACGTCCTATGAAGGTCCAATTGACGTCCACCGAACGTCCCCTCGGACTTTAGGTGGACGTCCATTGGACGTTAGATGGACGTCCATTGGACGTTTGGCAACGAGGCATTTGGACCAAACTAGGACGTCCTGTTAAGGTCCAATTTACGTCCCCTAGGACGTCCGATTAAGGTCCAATTTACGTCCGATTAAGGTCCAATTTACGTTCGATTAACGTCCAATTTACGTCCGATTAAGGTGGTCCAATTTAGGTCCCCTCGGACGTTAGGTGGACGTCCATTGGACATTTGGCAATGTGGCTTTGGACCAAACTAGGACGTCCTGTTAAGGTCCAATTTACGTCCCCTAGGACGTCCGATTAAGGTCCAATTTACGTCCGATTAAAGTCCAATTTACGTCCCCTCGGACCTTAGATGGACGTCCAATGGACGTTCGGTAGCGCGACATTTTGACCAAAATAGGACGTATAAAGGACGTTCCTCGGACGTAAACGGACGTCCTTAAAGTCCGTAAAGGACGTCCTATGGACGTCCATTGGACGTCCTTGTGCTATTAGGGTAAAAAGACAGATTCACACCCAAGAAAGTCACTAGAAATATCTTCAGATACATCTTCTTTTTTGGTTGATCATATCGGCCTTTGACGGTAATATTGACTAAAAATCTAAAAATAAAAGGAATAACGCAGAAAATGCAAAAATCGCTGATAAAATAAATAAACTAACCTATGAAATGCCAATAGTGTTAAAATTTTATAAATGTCATTATTGTCAAAATTTGATATGAGTAAAATTGCCTGAAGTTGTACCAATTACAAACAAGGTTTACGGCGCGGGAAATTTGAATTACTCCTCTTGGTTTAAAAACAGACTATAGTGAAAAATAAGCTCTTATATGTCAAATTCCAAATCGAATATTTTAACGTGAAATAAAAAAAATGAAACACTTTTCTGGGAAAACTTATTACAACTTTTTTAAAGTGTTTAAGAAAACGTTTATTTTTATTTTTTTTTTAAGTTTCTAGCAGCAAGAGTAAGCAAGTTACGCTCAAAATACAGTTGTTCCTTATTTTTTGGTTAAAAATATCGTAAAAATCTCCCTCTAATTAACAGCCCAAATGGAATTAATCGTTACCACTTCACAAGTAACTTTATGTATTGTTTGTGTTTGTAAGTTTCATCAGTTCAAAGTGCTTATTTGTGAAAAAATTTGGTTTTAAAGTAAATTTTAAATCTTTAATTTTGAAAAAAAAGACTTTTTTCAAAATAACTTTAAAAGCATTAGTGATACCAAATATCTTAAAGAGTAAAAAATGTAGGTTTTGCTTTTTTAAATATTTGGGATTTTTTGATTTTCTGGAAGACAAAAATTGGTTAAGATATGGCTGTTTAAAATTTGCATATACATACTCGTGACTAGTGATTCGTTCGAGCCCTTTCAACAAAACCCCTTTCAAAAATAAGCATTTTTAACCAATGCAACTTACAGATCATATACAGGGTGTCCCCGAAAATAGTGCGTTCCTTAAAGGTATAGATAGAAAGCACAATGTAGAGCAAAAAATTCTTATAATATTTTCAGCCGTTTAAAACTTTTATAGAACAAAATTTGCTTAGAATTAAAATTAGTCAGTTTATCCACTCCCGGACTTATTTTGAACGTATGTTTTTTCACCCCCAAGAAGGGGTGAAAGTCACATCCAGGACAAGAGAACATATCGGCATAATCTCATTTTTTTCTTTGGCATTTTAGCTACGTGTGTGCCAAATTTCATGTCAATCCAAGCGGTTCTTTAAAATCTGGAGGTTTTGCGATATTTTACCGTGAGTGAATGGAATGATTGCCGTTGTCACTTTTAGATAAGAAGTCATTATCACAATAACATAGTCAGGTTAACTGAATTATATAATTATTGTTTTTATTATTAAATGTGAAAACCTAGAATTATCCATGTCTGTCCGTCAATAAACAAAACTCCTCTGTTAGTAGGACAGAAAGAATGACAAATAAGGTGTCAAATGAAAGCCTATAACCAAAATATGATATTACATGTGAGAAGTTTGACCTCGGACTGGCGGTTCCAGAGTTGCAACCGAAAGTACTGTTTTAAATTCGTCGAAATAGTACATACTATTATTCAACGCGACTAAGAAAGACCAGAACAAATACATACTTCCGGTTTCATGCCTGTCTGTTCGTCCATGTCTGTCGGTGAACAAAATTCATCCGTCATATCAACTGACAAAAAGTTACACGAAGAGTTCAAATATCGACTGCCGGTTCAACTTCCGGTCACTTTGGGTGAAAAATTAGAACTTACGATGTCCAATTGCTTGTTACAATTTTTTTATAAGTGTTCTACTCTATCTATTCTGACTTTTTCTATAACTTACTTAGATCACATATAATTTAATACAGTTTTGATGTCAGGGGCTTCAAAATTTATGTGGTAAGTTCCGGTATGTGATGAATGAAAAACGACTCCATAAGCAGAAGAAAAAAGTGTTCTTTAAAGTGTTCTCAAGACCTAAGACAATACATCGACTCACAAGAGCGTTGTCACAGTAGCAAAAATTCGAGTTGGGGTTCGAATTACTTTCTCATGCGGCTTAGTCTCCTGACTTGGCCCCCTCCGATTATTAAGTGTTCCCAAATCTGAAGAAATGACTCGTAAATAAAAAAATCAGCTGAGATAATTGAAGAAAAAAATAACTATTTTTCAGAGCTTTCAGAATCGTATTATGCGCACGGCATCGACATAAAAAATTTGTAAAACCGTTAAAATCGCTGTATTGAACATATTGAATAAAATTAAAGAATTTTCATGAAAACATGTTTTTCTTGAAAATATGTCTACTTTTATAGGACGCACTTCAGCAGTTCATAAAAAAAGCTTACAGACTTTCTAATGCTTTATGCTAAGTAGAAAAAATAACAAAAAATTTATTACTCATGAAGAAGATCAAGCAGCTAAATTTAAAGTAAAATCATTAGATTGCATATAAATAGATATGGAATAATGGAATAGAAGTTGATATCCACTTCTGAACCCACCTCAGAAGAAGTGGACGAAATAGAGTAATTGGGAGTCCTTCAAAGGTCACCTGAGCACTCAGAACCTAGTACCAGTGCATGCAGCTGCGATAATATTAAAGAGAAATCCGACAAAAGAATTGAGAGGGAACTCTGGACCAAATATCAAAAACCAGTGTAACCTAACACTTCCAGCTTCATATTAATAATAGAAAATCACCGAAAGACAAATATGTAATGTAAAGAATTAATATCTCAATATTCCGGTCTACTAAACAATAACGACTGGAAAAACATAAAAGTCTTTATTCAAGTCGTATATTCAAAAAATAAGACAAGTAGAGTAATAAATGGATAATTAAAAATTGCGAGAAACAGTGCAAGAAAATGATTTAATAGACCCGAAGACAAAACAAAAATTAATGTGCTAAATAAAAGTATTGATTCGTTACTGCAGAACTAGAACTGTTATATGGAGCTATACTAGTCTGGATCGGTGTAAATTAAATGAGAAAGAAAATAATATAATAAACACACTTTAAGAGCAGATAGAGAAAATATATGGATTATCAGAAGGTTCAAACGGCAGAATTATCAACGATAAACAAGAAACAGTCAACGAGATAATGATTCTGGACCAACTGTTTTATTATAATTAGGGGTACGGAATTTTCGTTTTTACGAAATAGATGCGAATTTCGGCGAAATTTTGAACATAAATGCGATAAATGTGAAATATGGAGTTTTTGTTTATTTCCGCGAAATACCTGCAGGTGCCCAACTCGCCCGTAAATAAGTAGGTAGTTACGTAGTAAATAAGGCATGGAAAGATTTTACGGAAAGTTTTCTATTGTACATAATTTTTGAAAGGTTGTTTATTTTTCTAACACGTGTTGAAACAGAAGGAACTTTCATTGTTCATCATTAAATAGATAAAGATAAGATAAGGAATTGATATTTTTCAATGTTGATTCTTTGAGAAATATAAATAATCCGACTGTTGTTATCTGCATTTCAGTCTTTTGTATTGGTAAAAATCTAAGTAGGAATAAAAGTCGGCTAATTCTTATTTTCTAAACATATAAATTATGTGTGGTGGGATAAAAATATATCCAGAACTACAAAATTAAGAATAGGGAAGACATTTGTGGAATCGGTACTCATGTATGGAAGCGAAGTCTGGACATTAACAGCAGAGTCCAGAAGAAGGATCAATGCTGTGGAAATGGACTACATACGTAGAAGCGCTGGAATCTCCCGATTGGACAGAATACGTAACGAAGAAATAAGAAGAAGGATGCAGGCACACGATACAGCGGTAGACAGGCTCGAGAGAAGAAGCCTAAAATGGTTCGGTCACTTACTTAGAATGGACGACCAACGATGGCCAAAGAAACTCCTGAAATGGAAACCCCCAGGTAGGAAGAAAAGGGGAAGACCAAGACTATCCTGGAATGACACGATAAGGAAGGCCATGGAACACCGAGATTTGGAAGAGGAAGATGCCCAGGATAGAAATAGATGGCGGTTAGGTGTGGGGATGCGGCGTCAGCCGATATGACACCCCGGATATATATATATATATATAAATTAGTCAAACATGACAATCAGTGCTCATTCCGTCAATTTTTATTAAGAACATGGTCTATCAAAAAAGTTTTCATAGTAACATAAAGTTACTTAAAGTATCCCCTAAAATGGGACGCCCTAAAACAATTTTGAGTGATCGAGTCAAAGAATTTGCAACAGATGACCTATATCTGTGTGACACAAGACACAATTGCTACACAGTGCAGTTTTCCGTGATTTGCTAAAGCAGCATTACAGAGCATTTGGAGTCCAACGAACAGCGTAGACGCAGAACGATTCTTCAGCACATATAATATTGTAGTGACAGATCGAAGAACAGCTCTTAAAGAGTCGAATGTCGAAATTACAACGATGTTAGCTTTTCATTAATGTTTTCTGTTGTTTTACTCGTAGTTAAAAATAAATGCGAAATTTTGTAATTATAAAAAAAGTAAATGCGAAATTCATGTTTTTGTTTGCGAAAATTCCGTACCCCTAATTATAATTAGTTATAAAATAGCTTCAATGGGGAAAAGCTGTAAGCTTAGACCAAACACCAGTAGGGGGCATCCAATTAATTGAGGAAAAAAATTAAATGTATAACAATATTCACTTCATTTACTGAAAAGGCATTGTCCCGCAAGAATGGTTGAAATCACAATTAATAGCCCTACAAAAAGACAAGCGCTTAAAAGTGATAAGACCATTGAACAATAAGCATGTAAGCTACCTTTTAAACACATTCTCAAAAATTATCCATAACACAAGGATTGTTAGGAAATTCTTTTATAGACTTCAGGCAACAAATTCTCCTGATCATGTTTAAAAAACGTACGGAATGTACTAAATAAAAAAATATATTTTTATCATTTAAAAATATATACCCTTATACTATAACATAATTCTAACGTTGAATATATATAATGCTTTCCTGTGGAGTATACAAAGGATGGTCTTGTTTTTCCCGCACGCTGCCTTGTTTAGTCTTCTTTGTCGTTTAATTCGTTAAATTCTATCCTCTTATGTCACGGCTTCAGGAAGCAGTGGATATATGCAGTGAACGGGAGGCCTATGTCGAACAGTGACCGAACGGAGCCTTTTCGCGTTTATCATGTAGAGAAGTCACTTGTCAAAAACTGGACATATGTAATCGTATTCAATTTGTTAAATACTGTCACATAATATGTCATGCACCTCTGTGCGTTAATCCATTTTATTTCTACAATTTTAAGGTGCTATTACTTGCCGCCATTTTGATTTGTCTACAGTCGCATTCTGCCCGTTAAATCCCATCGTTTGAGGCGCTGTACGTCACGATTGGATCAATTGTAGCGAAGCTGCATGACTAAGGCCCTTTTAACATGTTGCTGTATTTGATTTTTCTGTGCCATTTTATATTATTTGTCAAATACTATTATTTGAGGTGCTGTACATCACGATTGGACCAATAGGACCGTAGATACAAGACTAAGGCCCTTTTGACATGCTGCTGTATTTGATTTTTCTATGTCATTGTATTCTATTTGACAAATCCAGTTATTTGAGGTGCTGTACTCCACGATTGGACCAATAGGAGCGAAGATACGTAAATAAGGCCCTTTTAGCATGTTGCTGTAATTGATTATTCTGTGCCATTGTATTCTGTTCGTTTAACCCTATCATTTGAGTTGCTGTATGTCACGATTGGACCAATAGGACCGAAGATACATAACAAAGGCCCTTTTGACTTGTTGCTGTATTTGATTTGTTTGTGTCAAATTTGATTCTATTTATGAAGTCCTATTATTTAAGATGCTGTACGTCACGATTGGACTAATAGGACCGAAGATACGCTACTAAGGCCCTTTTGACATGCTGTTGTATTTGACTTTTCTATGTCATTGTATTCTGTTTGTCAAATCCTATCATTTGAGGTGCTATACATCACGATTGGACTAACAGGACCGAAGATACATAACTAAGGCCTTTTTGACATGCTGCTGTGTTTTGATTTTTCTGTGTCATTGTCTTCTATGATGCCTAAGGCATGTCTATGATATGCCTTATTTTTAAACAAAACAAGTAATTGGACTTCGTAAGTCCTAGGTTTTCACCCAAAGTAATCGAAAGTAGAACTGGAAGACGATATTTGAATTTTACGTGTAACTTTGCGTGGATTGATATACGAATTTACTAATTTTGAGTCATTTTTACTAAACTTTGACATTTGTCACCTCATTTGTAATTCTACCCGGTATAATGGCGGAGGAGTTATATTGGCGGTCGTACGAACCGACAGAAAGATTGCCTAGGTCAAATATCTCACCTTTAGTACCATCCTTGGATTATAAGCTTTCATTTGACACCTCACTTGTCATTCTACCTGGTATAATGATCGAGGAGTTATATTCGCGGTCGGACAGACCGACGGACAGACAGCCAAGGTCAAATATCTCACCTTTAGTACCATCCTTGGATTATCAGCTTTCATTTGACACCTTATTTGTCATTCTACCTGGTATAATGACGGAGGAGTTATATTCCCGGTCGTACGGACCGACGGAAGGACAGCCTGGGTCAAATATCTCACCTTTAGTACCATCGTTGGATTATAATCTTTTATTTGACACCTCATTTATCATTCAAGCTGGTATAATAATGGAGGAGTTATATTCGCGGTCGGAGGGGCCGACGCACAGACCGCCTAAGTCAAATATGTCACCTTTAGTACCATCCTTGGATTATAAGCTTTCATTTGACACCTCATTTGTAATTCTACCTGGTATAATGATCGAGGAGTTATATTCGCGGTCGGACAGACCGACGGACAGACCGCCAAGGTCAAATATCTCACCTTTAGTACCATCCTTGGATTATCAGCTTTCATTTGACACGTCATTTGTCATTCTACCTGGTATAATGACGGAGAAGTTATATTCGAGGTCGTACGGACCGACGGAAAGACAGCGTAGGTCAAATATCTCACCTTTAGTACCATCCTTGGATTATAATCTTTTATTTGACACCTCATTTATCATTCAAGCTGGTATAATAATGGAGGAGTTATATTCGCGGTCGGAGGGGCCGACGCACAGACCGCCTAAGTAAAATATGTCACCTTTAGTACCATCCTTGAATTATAAGCTTTCATTTGACACCTCATTTGTCATTCTACCTGGTATAATGATCGAGGAGTTATATTCGCGGTCGCACAGACCGACGGAAAGACAGCCTAGGTCAAATATCTCACCTTTAGTACCATCCTTGGATTATAGTCTTTTATTTGACACCTCATTTATCATTCAAGCTGATATAATAATGGAGGAGTTATATTCGCGGTCGGAGGGGCCGACGCACAGACCGCCTAAGTAAAATATGTCACCTTTAGTACCATCCTTGAATTATAAGCTTTCATTTGACACCTCATTTGTCATTCTACCTGGTATAATGACGGAGGAATTATATTCCCGGTCGTACGGACCGACGGACAGACCGCCTAGGTCAAATATCTCACCTTAAGCTGAATAAGCTTTCATCTGACACCTCATTTATCATTCAAGCTGGTATAATGATGGAGGAGTTATATTCGCGGTCGGACAGACCGCCAAGGTCAAATATCTCACCTTAAGTACCATCCTTGGATTATCAGCTTTCATTTGACACCTCATTTTCTACCTGGTATAATGACAAAGAAGTTATATTCGCGGTCGTACGGACCGAAGGAAAGACAGCCTAGGTCAAATATCTCACCTTTAGTACCATCATTGGATCATAAGCTTTCATATGACACCTCATTTATCATTCAAGCTGGTATAATGATGGAGGAGTTATATTCGCGGTCGTACGAACCGACGGAAAGACAGCCTAGGTCAAATATCTCACCTTTAGTACCATCCTTGGATTATAAGCTTTCATTTGACACCTCATTTGTCATTCTACCTGGTATAATGATCGAGGAGTTATATTCGCGGTCGGACAGACCGACGGACAGACAGCCAAGGTCAAATATCTCACCTTTAGTACCATCCTTGGATTATCAGCTTTCATTTGACACCTCATTTGTCATTCTACCTGGTATAATGACGGAGGAGTTATATTCCCGGTCGTACGGACCGACGGAAGGACAGCTTGGGTCAAATATCTCACCTTTAGTACCATCGTTGGATTATCAGCTTTCATTTGACACCTCATTTGTCATTCTATCTGGTATAATGACGGAGAAGTTATATTCGCGGTCGTACGGACCGACGGAAAGACAGCATAGGTCAAATATCTCACCTTTAGTACCATCCTTGGATTATAATCTTTTATTTGACACCTCATTTATCATTCAAGCTGGTAGTTATATTCGCGGTCGGAGGGGCCGACGCACAGACCGCGTAAGTCAAATATGTCAACTTTAGTACCATCCTTGGATTATAAGCTTTCATTTGACACCTCATTTGTCATTCTACCTGGTATAATGACGGAGGAGTTATATTCGCGGTCGTACGGACCGACGGAAAAACAGCCTAGGTCAAATATCTCACCTTTAGTACCATCCTTGGATTATAAGCTTTCATTTGACACCTCATTTGTCATTCTACCTGGTATAATGATGGAGGAATTATATTCGCGGTCGGACAGACCGACAAACAGACCGCCAAGTTCAAATATCTCACCTTTAGTACCATTCTTGGATTATAAGCTTTCATTTGACACCTCATTTGTCATTCTACCTGGTATAATGATGGAGGAATTATATTCGCGGTCGCACAGACCGACAAACAGACCGCCAAGGTCAAATATCTCACCTTTAGTACCATCCTTGGATTATCAGCTTTCAGTTGACACTTCATTTGTCATTCTAGCTGGTATGTTGACGGAGGAGTTGTGATTACAGACAGACGGACGGACAGACGGACGTGTATAATACAAAGTTTTCACATTTTTTCAAAATTGGGTGAAAACAACATGATGCCAGAATGATTTGTTGATGAAAATAATATATACATTTTCAAATTGCCTATTTTTCGGTGTGGATAATATTATATTCAACAGTGATGCCAAATTTCTGATGCCAAAATGATTGATAATGAAAGTGGGATATACGTTTTCATGTATATAGCGGCAGCGACAAAACGGTAAAACACTGAACTAAATGTATATAATATTTTCACTGTACCATCATTTTGGACTCAAACATTTTATGGAATAAACTTATATAACTTAGTAAGGGATAAACAAAGAAAGCTGATATATTAAAGTAACATCAAGAAATCAAATCTCTAACTACCGAGTTGATTAGACTTCTGGTAACAAGTGCAGAAAAAAAGTTATTAAGGTAGTGTAAAGTGGCATCGATATACAGATGCCACTTTGCAAGACGATGCCAAATCGATGGTAAATGCATAATGTATCGATGCCAAATTGATAGTAGGATGTATATATATATATATATATATATATATATATATATATATATATATATATATATATATATATATATATATATATATATATATATATATATATATATATATATATATATATATATATATATATATATATATATATATATATATATATATATATATATACGTCTTCATATCAAGGCGAGATCCGACTAAATCGAGGACAACCCGAGATCCACCAATAGTAAATTAATTATTGGAGTATATTGTTCATAAGTATCTTTATAATTAACATATTAATCATGGCACACTTAGAGGGGAAAAGATTTTTGTAATTAAATTTTTCTGATAAATTTACAGCGAAACGAGATCCGTCGCTGAAAAGTAGAGGGGAGGACTTATATACGAAATTTTAGATATTTACCGTTCAACGCGAGATCACACACTGATGCCAGCTCTAAAGAGTATTAGTCGAGCGGTTGGAGCTCGTGTTGTATTGTATATTTCCCACGATATAAAGATATATATTGGGCGTAACTTTTAAGTATCGCTTCTTTTGTGTCTTTAAAGTCTACGATTGACCTTTCAGAAAGTCCCTTAGTTTTATTACATACATAAGGGTGTGAAAAAAGAAAAAGAATACTTGACAAATAATAACCATTTAATAATGATAATTATTTGCAATACAATATTTTAAAACTATACATTAATATTCTTAAAAAACACTTACTACGAAACCAAAATGTAATTATTATATTCTTAAATAATACAAATTGTTACAAAATAATTATTTAAATGATTGCTTGTTTTAAAAATACATTACAAGAAAGTAAAATTTTTTATAAATATTATTAAAGTCTAAAAAATAAAATAACTCAATATGTAATTATTATTTGATAGTTAAAAAATGATTTTAAGTAAAATGATTTAAAAGATAAAAAGAAACACACATAATTTTCAGGGTCAACTCCTAATTGCATGAAAATTTGGATTTAGATTCTACCCATCCCCCACTTCAAAGTTGAATTTGTGCCGTTGATTGCTTTTACTTGGAGGGTGAAAAAATATACGTTTAAAATAAGTCCGGAAACAGATCTGACTAAGTTTAAGCAACTTTTGTTCTATAGAGTTTTTTTAACTTAGGTACTAGGTTAATTTAGCAGTAGCTACTAGAGTCACTTGCGACTAAAAATATTTACTTTTCAACAAAAAAAAAACACGTTTTTCGGCGGTTTTTCGCAAATACTCAAAAAGTAAGTATTATATCGAAAAAATATTCTTGGAAAAAATGTAGCATATAAAAAAAACGAAAAAATGGTATATTCTTAGTCTATAGAACCAGTAAAAGTAAATTTGTAGCTCATAAAAAGACGATCTTATCCTTCAAATTCCAAATCAAATATTTTAACGTGATACATAGCACCAAAAAATGAAGCTCTTTTCGGGGAAAACCCATTAAAATTTTTTTAAAGTGTTAACAAAAAGCTTTATTTTATTTTATAAAAGTTATATACGGGTAGGAGAGACAACGGAACGAATTTTCGAACGTTTAAACAGACGACATCCCAGATTTACCAATTTCTGGACAATTGATCCAAAGGCTGGATTCTAACAACGAAACAGTTGTGGATTTTCAAGTTTTCAATGAGAGTTAGAATGAAAAAACATTAGTGACCTCGAGTATGATGGTTTGGAGAATTTGGCTGGTTATATCTGCCATAAATTGAAGGACTCCAGTATTCAATCCGAAGATGTTTCAACGTAAACGTGGGTTGATCATTTGAGTAAGTGTGGTTTATGTAAACCATCAGACACTCTCTTGTCATATATTAAGTAACTGGAGACAATTTTTCCTTCCACATGAATGGTGATTCCATTTTGGTAACTAAAAATTATTTAGAAAACCTTATGTCCAAAAGTGTAACTGTAGACTGTTCTAACAAAGCGAACAAGTTATTTTTTAGGTCTCGGATGTACTTCCGAATTAAAGAATTAAACAAGTCTCTTAACAACCTGACATTGCGTAAAAGAAAAATTATGAAAACTGCTACATAGTTGCTGTATGTACGTCTATTTCACATGCACAAAATTTAAATAAAGTGCATGGCATGAAAACTGTAAAACTTATTTTTGTCTTTTCCAAGCCTCTTACTTAAATCTGATGAAATACATTATTTAAAAAGTAAAAAATTTTGTTTTTTTATCAATCCATTAAATTTATGGTTTTATTTTGGGGCTTTTCTTCCCCTTGGTAAAAATTATATTTACTAATGTGTAGGCCACTAATCAATTTTTGCCAACTAACGAAATATAATAATTTTAGTAGATATCGATTATATGAATATTTTTATTTTCCGGATACCAATATAATCAAGAAACTGGGAACTTTACAAATAACTGAAAATCAATTTAAATAAAAGTAAATAGTTTAATAATTTTCCTCTAAACTATAAAAATCACTTAGTTTCTTTTAGTCATAATTCATTCATTTGTACTATTCTCAAATTTCATTCGCGTTCGTATTACGAACGCATAGACGGGACTATGCTTTACTCTGTTGTTAACGTCATGCGCCAATCGGACGAGCTTACGTAACTAGAATATCAGGGTGTGCATATTTCCGGGTCCCGGTGAATTCGTATCTATTTTAATCCCCATCCTAATTACAGACCAACTGGCAACTCTGGTGCGCAGGTAATTTTTAAATAACGCATTAACTACCGGTGAATTGGTAACTTTCATTTTTTAAGTATTGTTGATAATCTAATATCGGTATTCCAGGTATTTAGCGCTGCACTCCTAGAAAATGGAAAAAATGTTACAGGAAGTGAAACCGATGATGAAACGAAACGCAAAAGAGAAAACTTGGATGATTGTTTTAATAGAAGTAAAATTAAAAAACGGTCACCAAGCAAAGCAGGCAACCAAAACAAGGAAGACATGGAAAATGTTATGATTACAATAATGAAAGAGCTAATGAATAAAAACGATGAAATGCTTCAGGAAATAAAACAAATAAGGAAAGAATAACAACAAACCAATAAAGAGTTAATGGGTGTAAAAGCAGAGAAACAAAAACTAAAAAAAGAAGTAAAACAGCTACATGAATGAATGGAGCAACTGGAGAAATTTAGCAAAAAGAAAAGCTTGATCGTGACTGGGTTGAAAGTAGAAACAAATGATTATAAGAAATTAAAAGAAGAAATGGAAAATTTCAGAGCCCAAGAGTTGCAAATACAAATAAAACTAAGAAGTGCAAAAAAAAATAGGAGAAACAGTATGCGCAATAGAAACAGAAGCCCTCACGGATAAAATGGAAATCCTAAACAAGAAACGTAAACTAAAACAGCATAAAGATCGTATCTATATAAACAACGATTGGACATCGAAAGAAAAAGAAATACAAAAGGAAATAACTAAACTAGCAAAGGACGAAAGAAGCAAAGGTAAGCAAAAGAAAATCGGCTACAAGAAATTAATAGTGAATGGCAAAATCTAGATATGGGACGAAGAGAGAGAACAGCTGATAGAAAATTCAAAAAACTAATAAACGAAGAACAGCGGCTGAAATATGATATTGACATGGCAAAAAAAGAGTCGGAAATGCAAACGGTTAACGAAAACAAAATAACGCACACAAAATAAAGAAAGAATCTCAATAAGAAGAAAAGAACAAAACCCATTAGAATGGGCTCTTGGAATATTAGAACCATGCTGGCAGCAGGTAAGATGCAAGAAATAGCTCTTGAAATGAAAAAATACCAACTAGAAATCCTAGCCGTACAGGAAATACGATGGAAGAAAGAAGGAAAAATTGAGAAGAAAAACTTTAGCATGTATTATTCGGGAGAAAACAAACAGGGAACGAATGGTACGGCATTTATGGTGAACAAAAAAATGAGGGAAAAACTGATACAATTCAAAGCAGTTAATGAAAGGATATCTTACATAAGAAAATAAACAAGCCCACATCTCGATAGTCAATTGCTATGCACCCACCGAAGAAGCAAACCAAGAAGATAAAACAGAATTCTAAGACATCCTGGAAGAAACCTGTGAAAATATTCCGAGGAATGACATATTAATAATATTGGGTGATTTCAATGCAAAGATCGGAAAGGAGGACTATAATCGTAATGTAGCTGGCAAAGAAACCATTCATGAAACTACGAATGATAATGGAGGAGAAATCTGCAACCTAGCAGCAGCAACAAATACATATATAGTTAGTACTGGGCATAAACATAAAAAAGAAAACAAAATAACATGGATGATACCAGGAAGAATGGATGGAAACCAAATAAATCATACTCTAATTTCGAAAAAGTGGACACAAATAGTACAAGACGTAAGGTCATATAGAGGGGCAAATGGAGGCACTGACCACATATTGTTGATAGCAAAACTTAAGATGAAAATAATCAAAGCAAATAATCATACGGAAGGAAAAAGGAGGAAATGGAATATAGCCAATCTGAAAACGCAAGAAACAAAGCAACAATATACAGAACAACTGGCACAGAAATTGGGTCAGTACGAGCACATAGAAATAGAAGGAGAATGGAAAAACATAAAGAACAGCATAATAGAGACAGCAGAACAAATAATAGGATTCCAAAAAAACAAAGAATCGAAAGAATGGTTTGATGAGGAATGTCACCAAAAAAGTCAACTGAAGCACCTCGCAAGAAACAAATGGCTACAAAGTGCCAAACAGGAACAACTGGACCAATATAGAAAAGAAAAACAAGAAGCATTGAAACTCTATAGAAGAAAGAAGAACACATGGATCTCTGAACAAATGCAAGACTTAGAAACGAATAATAAAGACAACAAGAAATTGTTCGAATAGATAAAACAACAACACAGTACCAAAAAATCTGTCACAAAAATAAACAAAAAAGATTGGGAAAAACATTTCACGGACCTATACAAAAACGACAATAAGGCATATTCAGAGGATGAGGATATAAGAGATAACAGAGATGAAGAGGAAGTCGCAACTACTTATTAGCAATTCATGGAGGTATTAAAACAACTAAAAGTAAACAAAACGCCAGGGCCAGATGAAATCAACAACGAACTGATCATCAACGGCGGAGAGAAGCTCACGAAGCGAATGCACAAGTTAATGGTTACAATTTGGAAGGACGAAAGCATGCCCATAGAATGGAAAAACGGACACATCGCACCATTCTTTAAGAAAGAAGATCCAACTAAGTGCTGCAACTACAGACCAATTATGCTACTAAATACAACGTATCAGATATTGACCACAATTATAAGAAACCGACTAAATCAATACACAGAAAAAATTATAGGACCATATCAACAAGGTTTTATAACAATAGATCAAAGGAAGATCAACAATGGATGCAATACACGTACTGACACAAACAATTGAAAAAAGCTATGAACATGACATAGAATTACATATACTATTCATCGACTTCCAACAGGCCTTCAACAGCATATAGAGACAACAATTATTAAAAGAAATGAAAAAAATGGAGACACCGGCAAAATTAATAAGACTAACTAGAATGACAATAAAAGACTCAACAGCAAAAGTTAAAACAAATGAGGGAGATACAAATGACATCAAAATAGAACTTGAAGTAAGACAAGGAGACAGTCTGTCAACGACAAACGACACTATTTAATATCGCTCTAGAAGGAGTAATTAGGAACACAGGGCCGAAAAAACAATTATTCAAAGCTCAACACAGATCATAGGATATGCAGATGAACTGGGACTGGTAGCACGAGATAAAAAAAGACTAGAAGAAGCACTTTTAACCCTGGTAAGAGAAGCAAAGACGAGAGGACTAATAATCAATCAGAATAAAACAAAATATCTTATAAGCACACGAGACAATGTAAACAGAATAGCAGAAATAAAGATAGGTGAAAATACATTCCAGAGAGTAGATTGCTTCAAATACCTGGGGGTGATGGTGGACGGCAAAAACGGTAGGAGTATAGAGATAAACGACAGAATTAAAGCAGGTAATAGAGTATATTGGAAATATCACCAACTACTCAAGGACAAAAACCTGAGCAAAAAAAAAAACAAAATCAAAAATATACACAGCAGCAATCAGATCAGTGATAGCCTATGGAGCAGAAGTAATGTGCCCTACGAAAAAAGACGAAGAAAAGTTAAAAATAATTAAGAGAAAAATTATAAGGATACATGGCCCAGTAAAGACAGAAACAGGGGAATATTGAAAGCTGATGAACCATGAAATAATAAATATAAATAAAGGAGAAGATATAGTAAAATTCATTAAAGCACAAAGCCTCAGATGGTTTGGGCACACACAAAGAAGAGGGGTAGAAGAACTGATCAGGAAGATAATGAACTGGAAACCAGTAAAAAATAGACCAAGAGGAAGACCAAAAATTAGATGGGAGATCAACTGCTAGACGATATATCAAAGATGGAAATTGCAAACTGGAGAGAAAAGATTCAGGACCGGAGAAAGTGGAAGAAGATAGTAGAGAGGGCAAAAAAACATCAAAACCTATGAACTAAGACCTAAAGGAAAAGCGGACTAATTTACCGCGTGAAATGGATTAAAAGAGCTCATATTTGAGCGAACTATACTCTAGCAAGAGTGAACGGTCCATATAATAATTCCAGGTATGTACATGTATAAATTACCCTCCTTGAAGTTGGTGTAAAAGGTATTCACCATTTATGTATCGTCTTTTGGAAGGATTACTAGAGAAAATCCAAATAAATTTTGAAAAAATGGCTGAAATCGCTGAAATTCTTGTAACAGATTCCGTAATGAGTGTACATGGGTGGTAAATGATTTTAAATTTCACTTAAAGAAAGTGCTAAAAAGTCTAAAACATTTATGGTACTGTTCTGCATCTGGTTCCAGGTCCAGGCAACCTGTTATACCGACGGTTAGTTTTTTTAATATTTTGAGTAGTAACTATGTTGGTTATCAACAATTTGATGTCAAAAATGCACATTTTGCCATTTTTTGTCTACCAGTAAGAAGAAAAACATTCAAAACAAAATTTAAGATAACCGCATTATTGAGCATGTAAAACCATTTAAACAAGGTTTTATAAATTTCGCTATACTTAATTGTTGCTTATAAAACTATAAATTAAGTCAGTTTAACGTTAATATAACTTATGTAAAAAATACAACTTATATCTCGATATTACGTGAAATAGCTCAAAGAAATGAGTAAAAATACACGGTTTTTATGACACTCAGTGTAACTACGTAACAACTGTTTTAGTTTCTATATGGACGGAATAACAAAATTTATGTAAATCTGACCAATTTTTTCTCAATTTAATTATTTATTGACAATTTAAATGAAAAATAGCCGATTTTAAGAATTTTCGTCTATAAGTTACAATGTTTTACCAAAAAACTGAAAAAAGAACCGATTAGTTTATTGAAATAGCCTTAAAATGAGTTGAAGTAAAATAGAATTGGAGCTTTGTTTATCAATAAACATTCACTATTCAAATTTATTTCTTACGTTTTAAGCTAACTACCTGAGGTACCCCTAAACCCTAAAAATGTCATCAAAACGACGATTTTGAAGCTCTTCCGACTGGATTAAAGAAGCTGTTATCGATTCAAACAAAAGTTGTGTATTTTTAATTCTAAATTTCAACTATTTAATTAAAAATAAAGTGTTTCAGTTGAAAATTCAAAGTTGCTACACCCACCGCTTTCGCAGGCAGAATAAGAACCCTGCTATTGCATAAGTATATAGATTTTGAAAAACCATTCAAAAAGCATTCCAAAGTTTTTTCGATATGCCGTCTAGTTCTCGAGATATTTGACAATCGCCTTTCTGGACAGAGCCCTTAAATAATGTAAACATTCTTATTCAAGCTAGACATAAGCCGAGTGAGAGAGCTGACCGTGAAATTCATTTGCGATGTTTCCAAATTTACCGGATCTCGGGTTGTCTGCAAAATATATATTTACCATATACACAACGGATCGCGCGCGCTGCCCTCTACAGCGGATTTAGTGGAACCACTGCAATATAAAATTCACCAAAAGGGGTGCAAAATGAGGTCCAGACAAAAATCGATTTCCTTGTACCCTAACCATTGTTACATCGAGGTGTCACTATATACACGTGAATACAAGGTGAGATCCAAAATCGGATCTCGCCTTGCAAAACGGATCTCATCTTGTATAGCTTATGATACAAACGGATCTCGCCTTGATATGAAGACATATATATATATATATATATATATATATATATATATATATATATATATATATATATATATGTTATATGAGAAAATATTAACCTTGAACTAGCCTAAGTTCGCCGACTTCATATTTCATCATACCATTCCCACAGAAACCGCTGAGCAAGCAGCAGAGGAACTTTGTACGAACCGTTGGCCAACATTCATGGGAACAGCGATTCAGCACTTTATACCAAACCTATAAATTACCATTTTCAGATGCCGGGACCACTCTTAGCTGCAACTTCGACCAGTCCAGTTATTGCAGTCATTTTAAATTAATTTAACTTTGTACTATTATGTAAACTTATTGTGTAACAAATAAAATCTTTTTTTAAAAAGTCAAATACGTGATCAGTGATCTAACAATTGGCGCAGTCAGTAGGATCCGTTTAACGTTGCTAGAACACGTGTATACTCACTGGCAGCGGCGGATTCTTATCCCTTAACGGATCAAAGAATCTACGGAAGTCCTCACTCCTGTGAACTACGGAAGGAACACCCAGTGAAGCCCCTGGTAGCCGAGCAGAGAGAACAAGACGACCCTTAAAGAAGAAAGCATCTCCGAACAACCTCACTCCTGTGATCTACGGAAGGAACACCTAGTGAAGCCCCTGGTAGCTGAGCAGAGAGAACAAGGCGTCCCGATGTTCTTCTTTATGTAAGTGGATTTTGAATCATCTCGTTAATAATTTTGTTTTAATAATTTACGAAATTGACTATACTGCAAGTCAATTATTAATCAAGATACATAAAAAAAAATAAAATACAATTTGATTATCTAATATTTGAAAGTATTAATATTGACATTTTTCTTTATACTATTTTATACTGATATTTTATTGACATAATTTTATTACTTGCTATATTTCTACCATATTTTATTGACATATTTTTACTTGCTATATTTTTGGTATATTTTCTCTTGATATTTTTATTGATATATTTGATACATTTTTATTGATATATTATTTGATATTTTTATTGATACATTTTGTCTCTATATAACATTTTTATTTTTATTGATACATTTTGCCCTTTATATACCACTACATATTTTTTTTTATCCCTTACATACAGATATTTTATATTTCTCCAGACTTCTTTTTTTCATATTCGTTTAAAAATATCCCGCAAAATGCCCGAGACACGTTCCCAAACTCAACAAGAAATCGAACCATATAAGCTTTCGGAAATTTTTTCCATTATCCCAGAATTTGAAGGCGATCCGATTTCTCTTTCAACATTTTTAGATGCGTGCGACTGTGCTATTAAGATGGCTACAGGCGATCAGCGCGTTCTTTTAACGATTCACATAAAAAATAAACTCAAAGGTAAAGCTGCACAGCTTATTAATTCTAGAAAACCACTTTCTTATAAAGAAATAAAACAATTACTAAATCTACATTTCGGAGACAGTAGAGACCTGACCTCCTTAATACAAGACTTACAAAGACTAAGACAACTATCTAACGAATCTCCTCTAACTTTCTTTAATCGCTTACAAGTTTTGAATGCAAAAATGTACGCCTCGATCCAAATTGCAGATTTATCCGCAGAACAAAAAACCGCCCAATGTGACTTAATCGATACCATGGCCCTAAACACACTTTTAACCGGTTTAGAACCTCGTCTAGGACAAATTATTAGGGCTAGTAACCCTAAAGATCTCATTGAAGCAAGCAATCGTATCCGACGCGAACTTCAATTGTCATATTTTGAAGAACAAAAATCCAATTCTAAGACAACTATTCCTAAACCCTCTCAGCCAATGAGAAGACCCTCGTCTCAATTTAGAAAATGCACAAATTGTGGCCGAATAGGTCATCAAAATTTTGAATGCCGTTCTTCCCGTTTCGTACAACCAAATCAATCTTTTTCTAGGCCTAACGGTTATCAAAACCAATATAATAATGGACCTAACAACTATCAAAACAATCAAAACCCTAATAGGAATCAATATTCCTCCAACAATCCAAATTTCAACCAACAGAGACCTTCCTTTTCATCTCAAAATCAAAATCAAAATCGTCCATCCGTTATTCAAAGAAACCCAAATTTTCAAAGGGCACATGTTCTAAATGAATACCCTGATGAAATGACGACTAACTATTATACAGACGATTACTATACAGATAATAATTATTATAATACCGATAACTACGAAAACTATGAAACAGATTATTATACAGAAAATAATCCACAAACAGATAACTTTTACGAAACCAATAACACACTCGACACAGAAAATTATCAGGATTTTCTTTCACTTCAGAATCAAAATCATCCTCCCAACCATACGAACCATTCAACGGATATTACGAATATCCAAGAACAAATCCAGGCACTCAACTTAGACAATTTTCATCCGGATCTCAATTTTCCCGAACAAAGGTTCCTGTAACCGCATTTCATACCATGAGTTCCAAAAATTTATATTACATTAACGATGCTACCAACACTTTTAAACTTTTAATCGACACAGGTGCTGGAATCACTGTTTTCAAAGAAAACACAGCACGCAATTATCATAATAGATTTCCTGAAAACGTTACTATCCAATGTATAACCGATCAAAAATTGTTAATAACAGAATCTGTCCTTATTCCTTTCACTGACGATAATCCCCACAAAGTCTTTATTTTCAATTTAGACATTGACTTCGATGGCATAATAGGCCTAGACTTTCTAGATCATTATGAATGCGTAATAGATCTCAAATCCCGACAGTTGCATACAAATTTTAAAACTCTCACCCTTCACAAGGTAGGACACGATACAAACACACCTCCTAAAGACATATCACCGACACACCCTACGGAAACAAGACAAAACGAACCTAAAATAAAAATTAAACCAGATTCTAAACAGGAATCAAATTTAAAATACCAAAACCCTATGAATGAAAAATACACTATCGTAAATAACCGAGATCAAGACAAAAATCTTGAAAGACCGGAGAGAAAACGAATAAAAGGAAAAAACATAATTACCATTGACAGCCGAACCGAACAAATATGCAGACTAAAATGCAACTTATCAAATACAGATGCCATATTATCAGCTCAAGAAATAGAAAAAGTTAGATTACCTCATGCATTAGTCCATGTAGACGAAAATGGAGAATTCTTAACTTCCGTCCTAAATGCTAATGCTATGCCGAAGACAATCGAATTTTCAGACATTTCAATTGAACCTTTCAAAAATTCGGAGACAATCCTAGCCTACAACGGAAATGATTTTGGAGAGCCCGTAGTAGATAGAACAAGAATAATTAAAGAACAACTAAGAATTGATCACCTAAATTGCGAAGAACAAGAACTGATTTTAGATATCTGTACTGAATATGCAGATATATTTTATGTCGAAGGCGACAAATTGACTTTCACAAACGAAATCAAGCACAAAATCGATACAAACAACGCTAAACCTATCTTCACTAAATCCTATAGATATCCTCAAATTCATAAGGAAGAGGTAAAGACGCAAATTAATAAAATGTTAGAAGAAGGAATAATCCAGAAAAGCGTGTCGCCATATTCGAGTCCAGTCTGGGTTGTACCGAAGAAATTGGATGCCTCAGGGAAACAAAAATGGCGAGTTGTTATTGATTATCGCAAGCTTAACGAACTGACAGTACAAGACCGTTATCCTCTACCACAAATATCAGAACTATTAGACCAATTAGGAAGATGCCAATACTTCACAACACTAGATTTAGCGTCTGGATTTCACCAGATTGAAATAGAGCCACAAGACATCCAGAAAACGGCCTTTTCCGTCGAAAATGGGCATTATGAATTTGTCCGCATGCCATTCGGACTAATGAATGCTCCATCTACTTTCCAAAGAGTAATGGACAACATCCTCTTGGGAATACAAAACGAAAGATGCCTAGTATACATGGATGACATAATTATCTACTCACCCGCTATCCATGATCACATGTCACGACTAACAGAAGTTTTTAAAAGGTTACGAAAAGCAAATTTAAAAATACAGCCAGACAAATGCGAATTTTTAAGAAAAGAAGTGGCATATTTGGGCCACCTTGTAACAGAAAATGGTGTAAAAACAAATCCAGCTAAAATTTCTTGCATCAAAAACTTCCCGGAACCAAAGAACACCAAAGAAATAAAATCATTTTAGGCTTAGCCGGTTACTACAGAAGCATTATTCCAAATTTTGCAAAAATTTCTAAACCACTTACGAAACTACTCCAGAAAGACGTACCTTTTATCTTTAATTCTGAATGCAAAGAAGCCTTTAACGAACTCAAAAATATTCTAACATCAGATCCAATACTCATATATCCGAATTTTGAGGAACCATTTTTACTAACAACTGACGCTAGTGCATTCGCAATTGGAGCCGTTCTATCGCAAGGCCCAATAGGAAAAGATTTACCCATAGCTTATGCCTCCAGAACGTTATGCGGTGCAGAAACAAAATATTCAACCATAGAGAGAGAATTACTAGCTATTGTGTGGGCAGTCAAACATTTTAGACCATACCTTTTTGGCCGAAAATTCACACTTATTACCGATCATCGACCCCTTACATGGCTTTTCTCGATAAAAGATCCCGGAAGCCGATTAGCGCGTTGGCGCCTAAAACTCGAAGAATACAATTATAAAATAGAACATCGTGCAGGAAAAATAAACAGAAACGCTGATGCCCTTTCAAGGATTAAGATTAACCATTTTAAGGATTGTGCAAACTTTCAATCGAAAATCACATTACATGCATCGAATGAAGACGACACGGACACACAAGAAAACGAGGAAGACAACGATGAAGAAGATATAGAAAAAATGTCCGAAGAACTTGACAAGTTTATCGAACTTTATAGAACTAAGTCGATAATCGATTATTCTAAAGTTGAAATATCGAATACGGACTTATTAGACAAATCCAACAAAAATATTGTTACCTTTTTCTGGCAAAATAAACTTGAAGAACTTCACGAGAAAATAATGAATGACATATTCGAAGAAAACATGGAATATAGTAACAGAAGAATTAATATTGTACACAGCAAAACAGTAAAAGATCGAAAATATTTTATTATACCATTACCTTTTGATCCCGAACGAGTAATATCACACCTGTTTCTTGTACTTTTTGCAAATAAAGATCAATTCGATGAATCAAAAATATATTGTGTCGAAAATAATCTCGAACTACCTATTCTAGAGATATTTTCTTATATTTTTGCTGACAAAGAATTAAAATTAAGAATCTGTCAAAATATAATTAAAACAGCCAGCGAAGACTAAATCCCTCAAATTTTAGATCATTACCATTGTGGTAAAAATAATTTACACCGTGGAATAAACGAAACTGTCAGAAGAATAAAACAAAAATATAATTGGAAAAATTTAACAAAAGATGTAGAGAAATTTGTAAAAGCATGTGAAATTTGCCAAAAAGTTAAAATTTGTAGAAAAAACTTAAGTGGACCACTAGTCATAACAGAAACTCCAAAAACACCATTCGAAAGAATCAATATGGACATATTCGAATACCCAACTAGAAATTATGCATTAACTATTCGTGACGAACTGACAAAATTCACACAAGCCTATCCTTTAGAAGACAAAAGAGCCGTAACAGTAGCCAAGACACTTTTACTCTTCTTTCAACACTATGGAACACCATTAAGAATTCATTGCGACTGCGGTCGAGAATTCGAGAATGCTATAATCAAAGACCTATGCGAATTATACGACATCAAACTAACATTTTCTAGTGTTAACCATCCACAATCTAATGGATCCGTAGAGAGATTTCATGCCACACTCTCAGAAATGATTAGAGCAAATCAAGCCGAAAACCCAAACGATCATCCCTTCACTATACTTCCTTATGCAATAATATGCTATAACAACACAAAAAATAAAACTCACGGTTTTACACCATATGAACTTATATTTGGGCACACTGCAGGCCGACCACCAGAAACTCTATACAATCAAAAAACACTAATGAGTAAATATATTCGAGACCTGAATAATCGCATGGAATATTTTTACAAAGTAGCCAGAGCAAAAACAGAGAGACAGAAAGAAAAGGCGAAAGTAAGATTTGACGAAAATATTTCAGCACAAAGACCTGATTTTAAAATTGGTGATAAAGTCTACGTAAAAGAATCCCAAATTAAATCAAAATCGGAAAATCTTTTTAATGGACCTTTCGAAATTCAAGAAATTTTTACAAATTCCGCAATTATCCTAAATCCCAAAACTAACCAAACTTCTAAAGTAAATTTTGACAGACTAAAACCTTATTTTGAATAATTTTCCTTTACAGATTCTATGGACTCCTTTCTATCGTCCAATCCCAAATTCTCCTCAGTCCCATTAATAACACAATTGGAATATTTTTCCATGAAAAAGGAACTATACGAATATCTAACGACAAATGGACTTTACTTGTTTACAAAGAATTATTGCCTATCAAAACTACAACATCCAACAATGACAAAATTTTGGAAAACCTATTAGAAAAATTTATTAACGTGGATACACCGAGAAAACTTGCCTTTCAAGCCGAAGTACAGACACATGTTAGTCTGCTAAAACAAATCTCAAACTCCGTTAACTTAAAATATAAAGAAATAACCTCTGACACAGTACCTTATAATAAACGCGTAAAACGCGGTTTAGTAAATGGTATTGGAACAATATGGAAATCCATTACTGGAAATTTGGACGCCTCTGAC
This sequence comes from Diabrotica virgifera virgifera, assembly GCF_917563875.1. Lineage (NCBI taxonomy): Eukaryota > Metazoa > Arthropoda > Insecta > Coleoptera > Chrysomelidae > Diabrotica > Diabrotica virgifera. The sequence continues at coordinate 205,815,952 of NC_065445.1, read as the reverse complement.
GGCGAATACTTTAATAAATGTATAAATAAGATAAACTCCGATGAAACTCAAATTGAAAATCTCTTAAAAAATCAAATATCTGTTACCACTTCAATTATAAAAACTTTCAACACTTCTATTCAAAAATTGCAAATAGACGAAGAAACCTTTAACAACGACTTAAAAACTATAGAGACTACACTTCTGGACATTAATAATGACATCTCCTTTTACCAAGCACAATTACAAATACTAGATTTATGTGAGTCCTTAATGGAAAGCTACGTATTTTTAGAAAATTATTTAAATGATATACTAAATTCTATCACATTCTCTCGCCTGCAAATTTTACATAGTTCTATTATTTCGCCCATAGACTTAATGGAAGCATTAAAAGAAATCTCACAGTCATTACAAAATAACGTTTTGCCTCTACCCACTTATATGTCAAATATAGCTCAGTATATTGACATAATAAAACTACAAGCTTATCAGCTCGATTCAAAAATTGTTTTCGTTCTCGAAATTCCGTTAGTTGATCCCGAAATCTTCACTTTGTATCAACTATATTCAATACCAATATTAGATAATCAAACTGGTTTTCATCATATACTTTCAACTGTTCATAAATACATAGCGCGAGATGATGATTCAATTTCATATGTCTTACCCATGGACACCGAAAAATGCAATCAAATCAGTCAAAACCAAAGAATGTGTACAGACATTCTTCCGTACCCCATAGACACCGATGCTATATGCGAAGCCCAGCTTTTGAAACCTCTCAGCAACTTGCCAAAAACTTGCCAGATGTCCATGCTCTTGGCACAAGGTTACAACGTTCAAGAAATTGACCGAAATTTATGGTTGCTAACCATTTCCGATCCATTACCAGTAACAATCAAATGTGCAAGAAAAGATGTCACTACACGAATAATCAAAACAAATTCAATCTTAAGATTAATTCCCGAATGTATTGCATTCATTGGCAGTACCAGAATTCATGCCAAAGACCAAATCGAGAAATATACAAATATTACGTATAGAAGTCACCCAGTTAACGTACCCTACAGATGCTGTGACCATTTTGAGACAAAGAGTCACCTATCAAAATTGAAACCGCTAAAACTCAGTAAGATCAACGTAGATGACTTAAATATTGCACAACACAAATTGGACCAATATTCAGAAGAACTGGACCATATCATGAGCCAATCATTCATCGAGGAACATTTACCCTTATTCACCATATCTACCTTATCCCTGATTATCATCCTAGTTATCTTATACCTTTGCTGTAAATATCGAACCAAAATATTCCCAAAAATTGCAATCTCCTTGTCCCAGGATCAGCCTCCAACTTCAGCACCACGCAGGAATTCCATTAGACAAAAACTTCAAAGCTTAACCTCCTTCAGAAGAAGACCCAATGTCCAACAAGAAAGCGAAGAAGAAGCAGAAACACCAATTTCTCTGTAAAAGTCAAAGCAATGGCATTGACTTTTCACTAATAAGGGGAGTTGTTATATGAGAAAATATTAACCTTGAACTAGCCTAAGTTCGCCGACTTCATATTTCATCATACCATTCCCACAGAAACCGCTGAGCAAGCAGCAGAGGAACTTTGTACGAACCGTTGGCCAACATTCATGGGAACAGCGATTCAGCACTTTATACCAAACCTATAAATTACCATTTTCAGATGCCGGGACCACTCTTAGCTGCAACTTCGACCAGTCCAGTTATTGTAGTCATTTTAAATTAATTTAACTTTGTACTATTATGTAAACTTATTGTGTTACAAATAAAACCTTTTTTTAAAATGTCAAATACGTGATCAGTGATCTAACATATATATATATATATATATATATATATATATATATATATATATATATATATATATATATATATATATACGTCTTCATATCAAGGCGAGATCCGACTAAATCGAGGACAACCCGAGATCCACCAATAGGAAATTAATTATTGGAGTATATTGTTCATAAGTATCTTTATAATTAACATATTAATCATGGCACACTTAGAGGGGAAAAGATTTTTGTACTTAAATTTTTCTGATAAATTTACAGCGAAACGAGATCCGTCGCTGAAAAGTAAAGGGGAGGACTTATATACGAAATTTTAGATATTTACCGTTCAACGCGAGATCACACACTGATGCCAGCTCTAAAGAGTATTAGTCGAGCGGTTGGAGCTCGTGTTGTATTGTATATTTCCCACGATATAAAGATATATAATGGGCGTAACTTTTAAGTATCGCTTCTTTTGTGTCTTTAAAGTCTACGATTGACCTTTCAGAAAGTCCCTTCGTTTTATTACATACATAAGGGTGTGAAGAAAGAAAAAGAATACTTGACAAATAATAACCATTTAATAATGATAATTATTTGCAATACAATATTTTAAAACTATACATTAATATTCTTAAAAAAACACTTACTACGAAACCAAAATGTAATTATTATATTCTTAAATAATACAAATTGTTACAAAATAATTATTTAAATGATTGCTTGTTTTAAAGATACATTACAAGAAAGTAAAATTTTTTATAAATATTATTAAAGTTTAAAAAATAAAATAGCTCAATATGTAATTATTATTTGATAGTTAAAAAATGATTTTAAGTAAAATGATTTAAAAGATAAAAAGAAACACACATAATTTTCAGGGTCAACTCCTAATTGCATGAAAATTTGGATTTAGATTCTACCCATCCCCCACTTCAGAGTTGAATTTGTGCCGTTGATTGCTTTTACTTGGAGGGTGAAAAAATATACGTTTAAAATAAGTCCGGAAACAGATCTGACTAAGTTTAAGCAACTTTTGTTCTATAGAGTTTTTTTAACTTAGGTACTAGGTTAATTTAGTAGTAGGTACTAGAGTCACTTGCGACTAAAAATATTTACTTTTCAACAAAAAAAAACACAAATACTCAAAAAGTAAGTATTATATCGAAAAAATATTCTTGGAAAAAATGTAGCATATAAAAAAAACGAAAAAATGGTATATTCTTAGTCTATAGAACCAGTAAAAGTAAATTTGTAGCTCATAAAAAAGACGATCTTATCCTTCAAATTCCAAATCAAATATTTTAACGTGATACATAGTACCAAAAAATGAAGCTCTTTTCGGGGAAAACCTATTAAAATTTTTTTAAAGTGTTAACAAAAAGCTTTATTTTATTTTATAAAAGTTATATACGGGTAGGAGAGACAACGGAACGAATTTTCGAACGTTTAAACAGACGACATCCCAGATTTACCAATTTCTGGACATGATCCAAAGGCTGGATTCTAACAACGAAACAGTTGTGGATTTTCAAGTTTTCAATGAGAGTTAGAATGAAAAAACATTAGTGACCTCGAGTATGATGGTTTGGAGAATTTGGCTGGTTATATTTGCCATAAATTGAAGGACTCCAGTATTCAATCCGAAGATGTTTCAACGTACACGTGGATTGATCATTTGAGTAAGTGTGGTTTATGTAAACCATCAGACACTCTCTTGTCATATATTAAGTAACTGGAAACAATTTTTCCTTCCACATGAATGGTGATTCCATTTTGGTAACTAAAAATTATTTAGAAAACCTTATGTCCAAAAGTGTAACTGTAGACTGTTCTAACAAAGCGAACAAGTTATTTTTTAGGTCTCGGATGTACTTCCGAATTAAAGAATTAAACAAGTCTCTTAACAACCTGACATTGCGTAAAAGAAAAATTATGAAAACTGCTACATAGTTGCTGTATGTACGTCTATTTCACATGCACAAAATTTAAATAAAGTGCATGGCATGAAAACTGTAAAACTTATTTTTGTCTTTTCCAAGCCTCTTACTTAAATCTGATGAAATACATTATTTAAAAAGTAGAAAATTTTGTTTTTTTATCAATCCATTAAATTTATGGTTTTATTTTGGGGCTTTTCTTCCCCTTGGTAAAAATTATATTTACTAATATGTAGGCCACTAATCAATTTTTGCCAACTAACGAAATATAATAATTTTAGTAGATATCGATTATATGAATATTTTTATTTTCCGGATACCAATATAATCAAAAAACCTGGGAACTTTACAAATAACTGAAAATCAATTTAAATAAAAGTAAATAGTTTAATAATTTTCCTCTAAACTATAAAAATCACTTAGTTTCTTTTAGTCATAATTCATTCATTTGTATTATTCTCAAATTTCATTCGCGTTCGTATTACGAACGCATAGACGGGACTATGCTTTACTCTGTTGTTAACGTCATGCGCCAATCGGACGAGCTTACGTAACTAGAATATCAGGGTGTGCATATTTCCGGGTCCCGGTGAATTCGTATCTATTTTAATCCCCATCCTAATTACAGACCAACTGGCAACTCTGGTGCGCAGATAATTTTTAGATAACGCATTAACTACCGGTGAATTGGTAACTTTCATTTTTTAAGTATTGTTGATAATCTAATATCGGTATTCCAGGTATTTAGCGCTGCACTCCTAGAAAATGGAAAAAATGTCACAGGAAGAGAAACCGATGATGAAACGAAACGCAAAAGAGAAAACTTGGATGATTGTTTTAATAGAAGTAAAATTAAAAAACGGTCACCAAGCAAAGCAGGCAACGAAAACAAGGAAGACATGGAAAATGTTATGATTACAATAATGAAAGAGCTAATGAATAAAAACGATGAAATGCTTCAGGAAATAAAACAAATAAGGAAAGAATAACAACAAACCAATAAAGAGTTAATGGGTGTAAAAGCAGAGAAACAAAAACTAAAAAAAGAAGTAAAACAGCTACATGAATGAATGGAGCAACTGGAGAAATTTAGCAAAAAGAAAAGCTTGATCGTAACTGGGTTGAAAGTAGAAACAAATGGTTATAAGAAATTAAAAGAAGAAATGGAAAATTTCAGAGCCCAAGAGTTGCAAATACAAATAAAACTAAGAAGTGCAAAAAAAATAGGAGAAACAGTATGCGCAATAGAAATAGAAGCCCTCACGGATAAAATGGAAATCCTAAACAAGAAACGTAAACTAAAACAGCATAAAGATCGTATCTATATAATGGTAGGGGAGCCCAAGCGGGGATTTTTGCAGTTACTCGAGCGCGTCAGATTATCATATGGGGAGAAACGTGGTACCCTGCAGATGTACCTCTGCCATATATTGGCTCTTAACACAGGGGAGTTCGTTTAGGGGGGCCCGAAAAAAAAAAGAATCAATCCTTAAAAATACTCGAAATTGTCAGATTAAGATAAGGTAAGTTAAGTACATGCAAAACAGTATATATTTAAAAAATCTGACGATTTGAGCAGGGCGTAAGGGAATTGGTGAGTCACAAAGTTTCACAAGAAAAAGGCGAATATTTCGCGAAATAAACGTCAGATCGAAAAACTAAAAACTACACGTTCAATATTTTTCAAAAATCTATCGATAGATACCAAACACGACCCCTCGCAGAGAGGGGTGGGAAGTAAATTTTAAATTTTAAATACAAATCCCGCGATATTTAGCAAAATAAACATCAGATCGAAAAACTGCAAAATACACTTATTTAATATTTTTGAAAAATATATCGAATGGTACCAAACGCGACCCCCACGGAGGTGGGGTGGGGGGTTACTTTAAAATCTTAAATGGGAGCCCCCATTTTTTATTGCAGATTTGAATTCTCTGCATAAAAATAAGCAACTTTTATTCGAACTATTTTTTCGAATTATGGATAGATGGCGCTATATTAAAAAAAACGATTAATGGAAATGGAAAATTAAATTAAAAAATGGCAAGCGCCTGCTAAAATGGAAAATTTTACTTAACTTTTTTTGGTTTTAGGACCTAATAATCACAACCCAATAGGTCCCCAAAGCGCTCGAGTGACTGCACATTTAGCATACTTTGCTCCCCTACCATAAACAACGATTGGACATCGAAAGAAAAAGAAATACAAAAGGAAATAACTAAAATAGCAACGGACGAAAGAAGCAAAGGTAAGCAAACGAAAATCGGCTACAAGAAATTAATAGTGAATGGCAAAATCTAGATATGGGACGAAGAGAGAGAACAGCTGATAGAAAATTCAAAAAACTAATAAACGAAGAACAGCGGCTGAAATATGATATTGACATGGCAAAAAAAGACTCAGAAATGCAAACGGTTAACGAAAACAAAATAACGCACACAAAATAAAGAAAGAATCTCAATAAGAAGAAAAGAACAAAACCCATTAGAATGGGCTCTTGGAATATTAGAACCATGCTGGCATCAGGTAAGATGCAAGAAATAGCTCTTGAAATGAAAAAATACCAACTAGAAATCCTAGCCGTACAGGAAATACGATGGAAGAAAGAAGGAAAAATTGAGAAGAAAAACTTTAGCATGTATTATTCGGGAGAAAACAAACAGGGAACGAATGGTACGGCATTTATGGTGAACAAAAAAATGAGGGAAAAACTGATACAATTCAAAGCAGTTAATGAAAGGATATCTTACATAAGAAAATAAACAAGCCCACATCTCGATAGTCAATTGCTATGCACCCACCGAAGAAGCAAACCAAGAAGATAAAACAGAATTCTAAGACATCCTGGAAGAAACCTGTTAAAATATTCCGAGGAATGACATATTAATAATATTGGGCGATTTCAATGCAAAGATCGGAAAGGAGGACTATAATCGTAATGTAGCTGGCAAAGAAACCATTCATGAAACTACGAATGATAATGGTGGAGAAATCTGCAACCTAGCAGCAGCAACAAATACATATATAGTTAGTACTGGGCATAAACATAAAAAAGAAAACAAAATAACATGGATGATACCAGGAAGAATGGATGGAAACCAAATAAATCATACTCTAATTTCGAAAAAGTGGACACAAATAGTACAAGACGTAAGGTCATATAGAGGGGCAAATGGAGGCACTGACCACATATTGTTGATAGCAAAACTTAAGATGAAAATAATCAAAGCAAATAATCATAAGAAAGGAAAAAGGAGGAAATGGAATATAGCCAATCTGAAAACGCAAGAAACAAAGCAACAATATACAGAACAACTGGAACAGAAATTGGGTCAGTACGAGCACAAAGAAATAGAAGGAGAATGGAAAAACATAAAGAACAGCATAATAGAGACAGCAGAACAAATAATAGGATTCCAAAAAAACAAAGAATCGAAAGAATGGTTTGATGAGGAATATCACCAAAAAAGTCAACTGAAGCAACTCGCAAGAAACAAATGGCTACAAAGTGCCGAACAGGAACAACTGGACCAATATAGAAAAGAAAAACAAGAAGCATTGAAACTCTATAGAAGAAAGAAGAACACATGGATCTCTGAACAAATGCAAGAATTAGAAACGAATAATAAAGACAACAAGAAATTGTTCGAATAGATGAAACAACAACACAGTACCAAAAAATCTGTCACAAAAATAAACAAAAAAGATTGGGAAAAACATTTCACGGACCTATACAAAAACGACAATAAGGCATATTCAGAGGATGAGGATATAAGAGATAACAGAGATGAAGAGGAAGTCGCACCTACCTATTAGGAATTCATGGAGGTATTAAAACAACTAAAAGTAAACAAAACGCCAGGGCCAGATGAAATCAACAACGAACTGATCATCAACGGCGGAGAGGAGCTCACGAAGCGAATGCACAAGTTAATGGTTACAATTTGGAAGGACGAAAGCATGCCCATAGAATGGAAAAACGGACACATCGCACCAATCTTTAAGAAAGGAGATCCAACTAAGTGCTGCAACTACAGACCAATTATGCTACTAAATACAACGTATAAGATATTGACCACAATTATAAGAAACCGACTAAATCAGTACACAGAAAAAATTATAGGACCATATCAACAGGGTTTTAGAACAATAGATCAAAGGAAGATCAACAATAGATGCAATACAGCAAAAGTGAAAACAAATGAGGGCGATACAAATGACATCAAAATAGAACTTGAAGTACGACAAGGAGACCGTCTGTCAACGACAAACGACACTATTTAATATCGCTCTAGAAGGAGTAATTAGGGACACAGGGCTAAAAAAGACAATTATTCAAAGCTCAACACAGATCATAGGATATGCAGATGAACTGGGACTGGTAGCACGAGATAAAAAAAGACTAGAAGAGGCACTTTTAACCCTGGTAAGAGAAGCAAAGACGAGAGGACTAATAATCAATCAGAATAAAACAAAATATCTTATAAGCACACGAGACAATGTAAACAGAATAGCAGAAATAAAGATAGGTGAAAATATATTCCAGAGAGTAGATTGCTTCAAATACCTGGGGGTGATGGTGGACGGCAAAAACGGAAGGAGTATAGAGATAAACGACAGAATTAAAGCAGGTAATAGAGTATATTGGAAATATCACCAACTACTCAAGGACAAAACCTGAGCAAAAAAAACAAAATCAAAAATATATACAGCAGCAATCAGATCAGTGATAGCCTATGGAGCAGAAGTAATGTGCCTTACGAAAAAAGACGAAGAAAAGTTAAAAATAATTGAGAGAAAAATTATAAGGATACATGGTCCAGTAAAGACAGAAACAGGGGAATATTGAAAGCTGATGAACCATGAAATAATAAATATAAATAAAGGAGAAGATATACTAAAATTCATTAAAGCACAAAGCCTCAGATGGTTTGGGCACACACAAAGAAGAGGGGTAAAAGAACTGATCAGGAAGATAATGAACTGGAAACCAGTAAAAAATAGACCAAGAGGAAGACCAAAAATTAGATGGGAAGATCAACTGCTAGACGATATATCAAAGATGGAAATTGCAAACTGGAGAGAAAAGATTCAGGACCGGAGAGAGTGGAAGAAGATAGTAGAGAGGGCAAAAAAACATCACAACCTATGAACTAAGACCTAAAGGAAAAGCGGACTAATTTACCGCGTGAAATGGATTAAAAGAGCTCATATTTGAGCGAGAAAAAAACATCACAACCTATGAACTAAGACCTAAAGGAAAAGCGGACTAATTTACCGCGTGAAATGGATTAAAAGAGCTCATATTTGAGCGAACTATACTCTAACAAGAGTGAATGGTCCATATAATAATTCCAGGTATGTACCTGTATAAATTACCCTCCTTAAAGTTGGTGTAAAAGGTATTCACCATTTATGTATTGTCTTTTGGAAGGATTACTAGAGAAAATCCAAATAAATTTTGAAAAAATGGCTGAAATCGCTGAAATTCTTGTAACAGATTCTGTAATGAGTGTACATGGGTGGTAAATGATTTTAAATTTCACTTAAAGAAAGTGCTAAAAAGTCTAAAACATTTATGGTACTGTTCTGCATCTGGTTTACAGGCAACCTGTTATACCGACGGTTAGTTTTTTTAATATTTTGAGTAGTAACTATGTTGGTTATCAACAATTTGATGTCAAAAATGCACATTTTGCCATTTTTTGTCTGCCAGTAAGAAGAAAAACATTCAAAACAAAATTTAAGATAACCGCATTATAGAGCATGTAAAACAATTTAAACAAGGTTTTATAAATTTCGCTATACTTAATTGTTGCTTATAAAACTATAAATTAAGTCAGTTTAACGTTAATATAACTTATGTAAAAAATACAACTTATATCTCGATATTACGTGAAATAGCTCAAAGAAATGAGTAAAAATACACGGTTTTTATGACACTCAGTGTAACTACGTAACAATTGTTTTAGTTTCTCTATGGACGGAATAACAAAATTTATGTAAATCTGACCAATCTTTTCTCAATTTAACTATTTATTGACAATTTAAATGAAAAATAGCCGATTTTAAGAATTTTCGTCTATAAGTTACAATGTTTTACCAAAAAACTGAAAAAAGAACCCATTAGTTTATTGAAATAGCCTTAAAATGAGTTGAAGTAAAATAGAATTGGAGCTTTGTTTATCAATAAACATTAACCATTCAAATTTATTTCTTACGTTTTAAGCTAACTACCTGAGGTACCCCTAAACCCTAAAAATGTCATCAAAACGACGATTTTGAAGCTCTTTCGACTGGATTAAAGAAGCTATTATCGATTCAAACAAAAGTTGTGTATTTTTAATTCTAAATTTCAACTATTTAATTAAAAATAAAGTGTTTCAGTTGAAAATTCAAAGTTGCTACACCCACCGCTTTCGCAGGCAGAATAAGAACCCTGCTATTGCATGAGTATATAGATTTTGAAAAACCATTCAAAAAGCATTCCAAAGTTTTTTCGATATGCCGTCTAGTTCTCGAGATATTTGACAATCGCCTTTCTGGACAGAGCCCTTAAATAATGTAAACATTCTTATTCAAGCTAGACATAAGCCGAGTGAGAGAGCTGACCGTGAAATTCATTTGCGATGTTTCCAAATTTACCGGCTCTCGGATTGTCTGCAAAATATATATTTACCATATACACAACGGATCGCGCGCGCTGCCCTCTACAGCGGATTTAGTGGAACCACTGCAATATAAAATTCACCAAAAGGGGTGCAAAATGAGGTCCAGACAAAAATCGATTTCCTTGTACCCTAACCATTGTTACATCGAGATGTCACTATATACACGTGAATACAAGGTGAGATCCAAAATCGGATCTCGCCTTGCAAAACGGATCTCATCTTGTATAGCTTATGATACAAACGGATCTCGCCTTGATATGAAGACATATATATATATATATATATATATATATATATATATATATATATATATATATATATATATATATATATATATATATATATTATTGTGATCTTGATTATTGATATGAGATAATATTTTTATATGTCATTTAATTTAATCAATTCTTTAATACTAATCTAATTAATTTACCAGATCACATATCAATGTGTTTTCAATCTCAGGGCTTTTTATAAAATTAAGTACTTACATACGTGGCTTCTAAGTATTTCTTAATGGTTCCTAATCGGGATAGGAAAGAAAAGAGTAAAATAATAACACATATGGGTTACAATTGTAATCAAAATATTGTTTATTTTATTTAAATGGCAATCACTGCTTAATATTTGCTATATCTTATTATTCTTAAACATAACATTTACACATGGGAATCTTATTTCCTTTTTGTTTCCAATTGAAAGTTTTTATTAACATTTAACTATTATGATTTATTAGCAACAATTCTATTTAAGTTTGATGAAGCTCTTCTGATATTATTGATTATGTTTCTTCAATTTTAAATGTGGTATTTAATACGAAAAACCCATACATTCATGTCCAAACAAATGAGACTGACCTTTTTCTGGTGCTCTGAGAATGTCTTCACACAAGACCCGTTTCCTGCTATCCTTGGCTGCAATCAAAACCTCGTCCTGGCTTCCAGTAATGTTCTCCTCTGAAACTAGCTCGTATAGCTCTCGTTTCCTGCTTCTGTCGTGATGCTGTGTTCTACCTTTTTCGAAACTGCAATCAGCTACCGGGAACTCTTGGCTCAAGGAGGTTCTTTTACTCTCAACCTGGCCTACCTCTCGTTCTACGATCGATAATCCACACTCACGGAACTACACCGGCTTTCTCACTCTCCGTACACTACCGTCTACTACTCGACTTCACTTCTCGACAGCTCAAAACATTCTGATCTCTCTTTTCATTCATTTCCCTACTTTCTAAATATCCCTTCCAGATTCACAAATCAAACTTCCACCACCAACTCTCATTCGCAGTATTCCTCAAAACCAATTTTTAAACTTTCTAAATATGCTTAATGGATTTCAAAGAAAATAGTTAATTCCCATTCTAAAATTACTTTCTACTATATACAAATTTTTAATGACCTATTCTCTATTTCCACTTAGTCTTATTTAGCATCGGCTAATGATCGATCCTTCCGCGAACAACGATAATGACCTATTAACGATTTCACTTGAGTCTTATTTAATCACTTCTTAAAATTAAATATAACAATTTGTTGTATACAGGTTGTTCTAAATTTATATGCCCGTGGTTGAGAAAATTGAAAATATTTTATATTAAATTGAATTCTGTTTATAATTATCAAATTTTAATTTTCATATCAAATAGAAATATAACAAATCCCCGCCTTGTATTCGATAAATTTTATCTGCATTTTTAAATAAATTTTCTCGAGGGCAAAACCAACTCCCTGTATATTTCCTTACTTTAATCTACGTCTTATATCCTACTTACTATCTACTTCATGTAATTCTGTCTTTTATTCGTTTTGCTTCATCCATTTTTTGTGACTGGAGTTGCATAAGTTGTAATAGTTTATCTATTCCTGATAATTCTTGCTGTTCTGATGCCATGATTGTCGTGTCTAAAATATCTTCTTGGTCTGAATGTTCTTTTTGTTTTTTGTTGTCCTTGCTTTGGCTTCTTGTCACTGACATTTGTTTTCAAGAAGTACTGTCCCCGCCAAATATGAAATTTTACTAGTATGTTACCAAGACGACTTTTTCTCACCCAAATATTATAAATTGTCAATAAATATATCAAATGTAAATATCGTAAAAATAAAATATTAAATCAGTTATGTAAAATTTGTACCTAAAGAGATCTAAAATTTTATGTTATCAAATGTAAGTATCTCACTTTTTACCACAGGCATATAAATTTTCAAATACCGGCTTTACTCTTTCTATCCTTCAAATTTGCCACTAGAAATACTTTACAATGCCCTCCACGTTGGACGACAGTTATTGTGATCTTGATTATTGATATGAGATAATATTTTTATATGTCATTTAATTTAATCAATGCTTTAATACTAATCTAATTAATTTACCAGATCACATATCAATGTGTTTTCAATCTCAGGGCTTTTTATAAAATTAAGTACTTACATACGTGGCTTCTAAGTATTTCTTAATGGTTCCTAATCGGGATAGGAAAGAAAAGAGTAAAATAATAACACATATGGGTTACAATTGTAATCAAAATATTGTTTATTTTATTTAAATGGCAATCACTGCTTAATATTTGCTATATCTTATTATTCTTAAACATAACATTTACACATGGGAATCTTATTTCCTTTTTGTTTCCAATTGAAAGTTTTTATTAACATTTAACTATTATGATTTATTAGCAACAATTCTATTTAAGTTTGATGAAGCTCTTCTGATATTATTGATTATGTTTCTTCAATTTTAAATGTGGTATTTAATACGAAAAACCCATACATTCATGTCCAAACAAATGAGACTGACCTTTTTCTGGTGCTCTGAGAATGTCTTCACACAAGACCCGTTTCCTGCTATCCTTGGCTGCAATCAAAACCTCGTCCTGGCTTCCAGTAATGTTCTCCTCTGAAACTAGCTCGTATAGCTCTCGTTTCCTGCTTCTGTCGTGATGCTGTGTTCTACCTTTTTCGAAACTGCAATCAGCTACCGGGAACTCTTGGCTCAAGGAGGTTCTTTTACTCTCAACCTGGCCTACCTCTCGTTCTACGATCGATAATCCACACTCACGGAACTACACCGGCTTTCTCACTCTCCGTACACTACCGTCTACTACTCGACTTCACTTCTCGACAGCTCAAAACATTCTGATCTCTCTTTTCATTCATTTCCCTACTTTCTAAATATCCCTTCCAGATTCACAAATCAAACTTCCACCACCAACTCTCATTCGCAGTATTCCTCAAAACCAATTTTTAAACTTTCTAAATATGCTTAATGGATTTCAAAGAAAATAGTTAATTCCCATTCTAAAATTACTTTCTACTATATACAAATTTTTAATGACCTATTCTCTATTTCCACTTAGTCTTATTTAGCATCGGCTAATGATCGATCCTTCCGCGAACAACGATAATGACCTATTAACGATTTCACTTGAGTCTTATTTAATCACTTCTTAAAATTAAATATAACAATTTGTTGTATACAGGTTGTTCTAAATTTATATGCCCGTGGTTGAGAAAATTGAAAATATTTTATATTAAATTGAATTCTGTTTATAATTATCAAATTTTAATTTTCATATCAAATAGAAATATAACAATATATATATATATATATATATATATATATATATATATATATATATATTGATGTGATCTTGATTATTGATATGAGATAATATTCTTATATGTCATTTAATTTAATCAATGCATTAATAATAATCTAATTAATTTACCAGATCAAATATCAATATGTTTTCAATCTCAGGGCGAATTATAAAATTAATTACTTACTCTCGTGGCTTCTAAGTATTTCTCAATGGTTCCTAATCGGGATAGGAAAGAAAAGAGTAAAATAATACACACATATGGGTTACAATTATAATAAAAATATTGTTTATTTTATTTAAATGGCAATCACTGCTTAATATTTGCTAGATCTTATTTTTCTTAGACATAACATTTACAAATGGGAATCTTATTTCCTTTTGGTTTCCAATTGAAAGTTTTTATTAACATTTAACTATTAGGATTTATTAGCAACAATTCTATTTAAGTTTGATGAAGCTTTTCTGATATTATTTATTATGTTCTTCAATTTATAATGTGGTATTTAATACGAAAAACCCATACATTCATGTCCAAACAAATGAGACTGACCTTTTTCTGGTGAACTGAGAATGTCTTCACACAAGACCCGTTTCCTGCTATCCTTGGCTGCGATCAAAACCTCGTCCTGGTTTTCAGTAATGTTCTCCTTTGAAAACTAGCTCGTATAGCTCTCGCTCCTGCTTCTGTCGTGATGCTGTATTCTACCTTTTTCGAAACTGCAATCAGCTACCGGGACACTCTTGGCTCAAGGAGGTTCTTTTACTCTCAACCTGGCCTACCTCTCGTTCCACGATAAATACTCCACACTCACGGAACTACACCGGCTTTCTCACTCTCCGTACACTACCGTCTACCACTGGACTTCCCTTCTCGACAGCTCAATACATTCTGATCTATCTTTTTCATTCATTCCCCTACTTTCTAAATATCCCTTCCAGATTCACAAATCAACCTTCCACCACCAACTCTCATTCGCAGTATTCCTCAAAACCAATTTTTAATCTTTCTAAATATGCTTAATGGATTTCAAAAAAAAAATAGTTAATTCCCATTCTAAAATTACTTTCTACTATTTACAAAATTTAATGACCTATTATCTACTTCAACTGAGTCTTATTTAGCATAGGCTAATGATCGAACCTTCCGCGAACAACGATAATGACCTATTATGTATTTCAACTGAGTCTTATTTAGCATAGGCTAATGATCGAACCTTCCGCGAACAACGATAATGGTACGCGCCATTCACTTTGTTTACTCTCGGCGCATTGTCCCGAGTTTCGTAAGCTTCTTCTAATCACTTCTTAAAATTACATATAACAATTTGTTGTATACAGGTTGTTCTAAATTTATATGCCCGTGGTTGAGAAAATTGAAAATATTTTATATTAAATTGAATTCTGTTTATAATTATCAAAATTTAATTTTCATATCAAATAGAAATATAACAATATATATTCGGTTTTATAACGTCTTACGACGTTGTCCGACTCCCAAACGCCACTGTATTCTGTCCTGAGTTAGGTCTTCATTTAGATTTCGAGTGCTAATCGCTTTCCTAACTCCCAGATTCCAGCTCTGTGGTGGTCGTCCTCGTTTTTTCTTCTCTGGGGGTTGCCACATCATAGTTTTTTTAGGCAATCTTTCGTCCCCCATTCGGCTCACATGCCCATATCATATGAGCTGTTTTCTTTCAATATCCTCAACTGTAGTGCCCTCTACACCCATTTGTTGTTTTATTACTTCATTCCTTATTCTTTCGGCTCTTGATATTCTCATCGATCTTCTGATGGCATCCATTTCCGTGGCTTCGACCTTTTTCTTATATTTCTCGGTTATTCTCCATGTCTCGGCTCCATAAAGTAGGCTAGTTTTAATCATTGTCTCATATATGTTCCATTTTCTTTTCTTTGATATTCCTTTACTCCATAGAACTCCGTTTAGACATGCTATAGCTCTTCGGGCTTGTATGATTCGATGTTCAATTTCTCGTTCGTCTTTTCCACTACGGTCGAAGATGACGCCCAGGTATTTATATTCGTCACATGGATTTATTTTTTGATTGTCTTCGATATCGAGTTGTTCTGCTTCAGCGACAATTGAGAGGTATTTTGTCTTTTCTAAATTGATATTTAATCCCCATTTCTGGTATTCTTCAATTAGTTTTCTAAGCATATATTCCATGTCATCTTTGTCATTTGAGATCACCACCTGATCATCTGCAAACTGTAAAGTATATATACAATCCTGATCGTTCAATTGTATACCCATTCCTTTGACTTTCCTTTTCCATTGTTTCAGAGCTGCAGAGATATAAATCTTAAACAAAGTCGGAGAGATACAACATCCCTGTCTGAGACCCTTAGTAACTGCAAATTTTTCAGCTAAGAAGTTTCCGAATTTCATTTGGGAGTTTGAGCCGTAATATAGATCTTTGAGAGCACTAACCAATGTTTGATGTATGTTTGATGTGCCCAGGACTTCCCATAGTTTATTTAGCGGGACTGTGTCATATGCCTTCTCAAGATCTACAAAAGTCATATGTAACTCTCTATTTGTTAACTTTCTTTTCTATAATTTGTTTAAGACAAAAGATGTTATCTGTACATGAACGACCTGCTCTAAATCCTCCTTGTTCTTCATCTTCAGACGATTGATAATCTTCCTCTATCAGGTCCCGTAGTATTCGACCATATAGCCGACTCATTGAACTTGTGACCGATATCCCTCTATAGTTTTTACAATTTCTCCTGTCACCTTTTTTATATATTGGAGTCATATATGCTGTTTTCCATTTATCTGGTGTTGGATGGCCATTAATGTATTCGTTAAATATCCCAGTGATCATTCTGTGTAATTTCTCTGAGCCATTCTTTATTAGTTCCGTAGTTACTCCCTCTGGTCCGCTTGCTTTCCCATTCTTCATCCCTGCTATAGCTTTTTGCACTCTGTTGATATCTATGGTAATATGCTCTCCCAGAATTTCGATTCTTGATGAATTCATATCTTCTTTAAATTCGTCTCTGTTCTCATTTAATAGATGTTTGTAATAATGTGTCCAATCCTCGGGATTTATGGGATTTAGAATCACTTTCTCGTTAGTCGGCTTCTTAACAGAGTTTATAAACTTCCACGCCTCAGTGCATTGTCGTCCTCCAATATAGGATTCTATCTCTCTGCATTTTCTGTCCCACGTCTCATTTTTGGAGGTCATAATTATCTTTCTAGTTTTCTTCTTCATTTCATTATATCGGTCTTTGTCTGCGTCACCTTTTGTACTCAACCATTTATGGTATAATCTTTTCTTTTCTGTTACCGCTTTTTCGACGTCTTCATTCCACCAAAGCTTGTTACTAATTTTATTTTGTTTGATTCCTAAGACCTCCTGTGCTGTTTGATGAATACTTGATATTATGTTCTCATATATGTATTTGGTATTTGTTAGTGTTTCGTCAAGCTTGGAGTCCATTCGAGTCTTATATAGTGTACGGGTGCTCTCATGAATTAAACTGGACAGATTGTATTGAGGAAGTTCAATTCTTTCTAAAAGCTGTTCGTCTTGGCTTGGTGAGACCCTTTCGTTTAATCTATATGGGAAAACAATTTTCGCCCTGACCATGTGATGATCTGATCCGCATACTGCTCCTCTCATAGCTCTAATATCACTAATGAGTATTTGTGAATTTTGTTTAACTATCACGTAATCTATTATAGACTTAAGATTCCTTGTTGGTTGAAACCATGTATATTTGTGTATGTTTTTGTGACAGTAATATCCATTAGTTATTTTGAGTCTATTACTTTCACACAGATTAATAAGTCTTTCTCCGTTATCATTTCAAACTAACAGGATGTAATAAAATGGTGAAATTTAAATTAGATACAGGGGCTTAGGTAAATGTAATTACCGAATATATTTTTAATTTATTACACATACATGTTGATCTAAAAAAGGTAACTATTGATATTAGTAATTATGGTGGTCAAAAGTTAGTTGTGGTGGGCTCTTGTGACCTAGAAGTTGAAAATAATAATAAAACCTATGTTCTGAATTTTGTAATTGTAAAAACCAATAATAAATCAGCTCCAATATTAGGTATTAAGAGTATTCAAGTTTTAAATTTAATTCAGAGGTGTAACATAAATGAAATAACTACTGCAGGGATTTTGGATGTGTACGGTGAGTTATTTACAGGGATTGGGAAAATAAATGATGTTCCTTGTGAATTTAAGTTAAGGGTTAATTATACACCATCTATAGTACCTTGCAGAAAGGTACCATTTAGACTAATGGAGCAAATTAAGAGTGAGTTAGATAAAATGATCAATCAGAATATTATTGTAAAAGTTACTGACCCAACAGAGTTTGTGAATCCTATAGTTTTGGTGAAAAAGGCTAATGGAATTAGAATTTGTTTAGATCCACAAAATTTAAATAATGCTTTAATGAGGGCCCAGTTTGAGTTACCAACATTTGAGGAGATAACAAGTGATCTGGCGGGGTCTGAGTGTTTTTCAATTTTAGATGTGAATAAAGGGCTCTGGTCTATAGTTTTAACAGAAAATGCTTCATTTTTAACGACTTTTGGAACACCTTATAGAAGATATAGATTTTTAAGACTTCCTTATGGGGTAAAAGTGGCCCCAGAAGTATTTTATAGAACGTTTAGTGAGATATTTGAGGGCATAGATGGAATTAAAATTTATATTGATGATATTATAGTCTATGCCAGGTCTAGGCAAAAACATGACAGAATTTTAAGACAAGTTTTAACAAGAGCAAAGAAAAAAGGGGTAAAGTTTAATAAAAATAAATGTAAGTTTCATGTAACTGAAGTAAAGTATGTTGGTCATGTGTTGTCTAAACATGGTATAGCAATAATTGATGATAGTAAAGTTGAAGCGATTAAGCAAATGCCTACACCAAAAAATGTCAAAGAGCTTAGTCGTTTTCTGGGAGTGCTAACTTACGTAGGAAAATTTATTCCAAATCTGTCAAGTTTAACAGGTAATCTTAGAAAGTTGATGAAAAAGAATGTTCATTTTGATTGGCTGGAAGTTCATCAACAGAATTTTGAAACATTAAAAGAATTATTAGTATGTACATACTCTAGTGTTACAGTACTATAACAGAAATAAACCAATTGTATTGTCAGTGGACAGTTCAAAGGACGCTTTAGGAGCAGTCCTTTTACAAAATGGAGGTCCAGTAGCATATGCATCAAAATCTCTCACACCAACTCAACAAAATTATGCACAGATTGAAAAGGAATGTTTGGCAATCGTTCTTGGGTGTCAGCGTTTTCATCAATATTTGTATGGTAAAGAGTTTATTGTGGAGAATGATCATCTACCTTTGGAGGCCATATTTAAAAAGCCACTCAATCAATGCCCTCTCAGGTTACAAAGATTAAGGATTAATTTACAAAATTATGATTTTACTGTCAAATATAAGCCAGGATCACAGTTATACTTGGCTGATGCCTTATCTTGCTCAGGTGGTGATGATAATAATTTTGAAATTGTAGAGCAAGACATGCATTCACTAGTAGATTTAATCGATTACTATGAGATAAGTCCAAATAAATTTGAAAAAGTACGTATTGAATCAGAACAGGATTTGGAATTAAGAGAGTTGTCAAAAGTGGTTAAATCAGGATGGCCATTAGAAAAGCATAAACATCATGAAATGATAAAACCTTATTGGAATTTTAGAGACCAAATATCAGAAATGAAAGGGGTACTGTTTAGAGAACAAATTATAATTCCCAAAAGTATGCGTAGGGAGATGTTGGACAGGTTACATTACAACCATTTAGGAATTGAAAAAACTATTTTAAGAGCAAGAGACCATGTATTCTGGCCATTTATTAATAAAGAAATAACAGATCTGATAAATAATTGTCCAGCTTGTTTAACTTATCAAAATTACAATACGAAAGGAATGTTAATACCCAAAGAAATTGCAAAAAGATCATGGGAAATAGTTGCTGTTGATTTTTTTTATTTTGATAACAATAGTACATTGTTTACCGGGTAGGAAAAGCTTAACATTCCTGGACGACTGTGAAGATTGCTAAGTCGAGGCGCAAGCCGAGACTTAGCAACACAGAGTCCAGGAATGTGGCTTTTCCTACGAGGTAAACATACTATTTTTCCGCAAATCGTTTAAAATTCGACAGATATTGATTGATTTAAAAAAAACGCGATAATTTTATTATATTATAAAAATGTATTCAGCAATGACTTGATGTTTTCAAAATATAAATTAATTCCTTATAAGCAATGTGTTTTCTATCATTTATGTAGAACACTAACAACTGTACGGAAATATCATTTCCTTACAGTAAGGAAATGACATTTCCTTACAGTAAGGAAGTCCTGACTTTTTCTTCAAGAAATTTTGACAGGAATGTCAAAATTTCCTGGCGATTTGCGGAAAACAGTATTCTCTAGTATCTCTTAACACATTTATGTACGCCTAAAAACGATCATTGAATGAGCTACTTACTCTACGGAGCATTTGTAAATTAATACATCGAAATACACTTTGTATTCTATTTTTCATCTCATCCCTTGTTGTTGGAGGTATTTTATAAACTTCATTATTAACGTAACCCAAAAAAAATCAGTTCAGTTTATTAAATTCTGGTGATTTGAGTGTCAACGCTACTGGTCCATTGAAAAATGAAAATATCTCGAAAACTAATAAATTTAGACATAGGGAATGTTATCTAAAAATTAAAGTACGGTAATGGTACTTTTCAATAGTGACCAAAATACAGGGTGTTCCATTTAAAATTATGAGAAAATAATATAATTGCGTTTTGACTCACCCTGTATTTG
Organism: Diabrotica virgifera virgifera; assembly: GCF_917563875.1. NCBI lineage: Eukaryota > Metazoa > Arthropoda > Insecta > Coleoptera > Chrysomelidae > Diabrotica > Diabrotica virgifera. The sequence goes on along the minus strand of NC_065445.1, from coordinate 205,795,103 downwards.
ATATAGAGGAAATTAGCAATATCGACCATTCTTGAAAATTTGGACAATACGTTAAAAAATATGGCATGAATAAACCATTGTTGTTTTGCTTATTTTTATTTATACAGGGAGTTGAACTTGTCACGATTTTTATATAAAATTGGTTATAACTTTGTAAATACCCTGTATAACATAACAAACCTTTATATTTTTGTGATGGAGAAGTTAAGAGGATTTCGAATTTAAAATAAAATATAGGGTGTTTCATTAAAAAAAAAACATAATTTTGGTCTGCCACTGTGTTATTGAACACCCTGTAACATTTTAACTAATTTTTGTAATGTTAAGCTCAAAGGTGGCTAAAATTTTTGTTATTAACTTTTAGTGCTATCTATTACTATAGCGCAGCTATTGAGCTTTACCCTACTAATCAATCACCCTGTATATCCATGCACATATTATAATAATCACGGTATAATAATAACGGTTGTATAATAAATGAACGTTTTTTTCTGTCACTTCGAGCTTAATGCGTTAAGAGGATCGGTACGTATTTTCGACTGCAATGCTATTCAAATGGGGATTCATTTTTTTTAATCCTGAGAAAACTAATAAGTATTTTTGAAAAATGTAAACGCAGAATGACAGATTACGTTATTAGCGAGGGTAGAAAGTCCCTGAGAACTTCTGTAATGTTTATTTTAATAAGTTACAGGGGTGAAAATCTAAGAGAAAATGTAGTGTGATTTTTAATTTCAAAGATCTCATTCGAAAGAAACTTCTTATATATTCTAAGGGACTTTCGACCCTCGATAATAATTTAGTCTTTCATTTTGTGTTTAAATTTTTTAAAAATATATATTAGTTTTTACAGGATTCGAAAAAAATGGACACCATGTCCGTGGAAATCAAACATTCGCTATCTTTGTCATACAAGGCACTCATTCGAATATAATGTTATGACAAGACTCAAGACAGTGACAAGTAGAGATGTGTCCGACCCGCTATTTTGATATGGCAGTTCATTCTGCTTCTGCTTTTTAACGTTTTTACGATGATAATAAAATCAATCAAAGAGTTGTTTATTAAATAGTATTGATAGTGTATTTGAAAAAGAATAATTGATTTAAGGCGTACAATTAATAAAAATTATTTATTGTTTATATATTATTTATGAAAAATCCAAGTATTTCAAGTCATTAAAGTTCAAATAAAAGTATTATTTTATAAGAGTTTGTTCCGATAGTAACTGTAAATAGGTACGAGTTTAGCTATAAAGTAAAGTGCCCATGGTGGCATAAAATGTGGTAAATGCTAATGTTTCAAGTACGTTCTACATTTTTGAAGATTTCACTACACTTAAAAAGTATTTGCTTCTCTCCGTAGTATTTGCTACTATTTACCAGCCTACATAGAAGAATGTACTACGCTTTTGAAGTATGTGCCTGTTTAGTAGTATTTTGCTTCCGTTAAGTGAAGTTGGTGGGTGGACGTCTTCGGCGTAGGTATTTTTTTGTTACAATATGGCAGCATTTATTAATGTTGGTCATAGAAAAATTTACAAAATAAGAAGAAGATTCTTAATTTTTGGGGTCATTCTTTTATTAAATAAAATTTAATAATTGTGAAGAAGATTAACAAATAACAATTGTGCATTTTTCTGTTCTTCGCCTATTTCTATTTCTATTTCTTCGCTTTTCAGTAACACATTTTTTGTAACAACGTCCCATATTTTAATTTACGCAAATAAAGAAATAAATAAAGTCTTTATAAATTAATTGAGTAATACTACATTTATAAAACGCAGTTCTTCACATGTTCAAACCTTCTCTAAGCTTTCCATGGTAACAGTACATTATTAAAATAACTTTTTTTCTTTTTCGACTATTTGTATAGTATATAAATAATGGTAACCACTGAATACATAATTAGTGAAAAAATAATTCTATCATTTATACAAGTAAAGGTTATCCAAGAACATTCAAAAACTGAACGAAACCGAAATAGCCATCTCTACCTTTCTAATGACAACGTCACTGTCAACCTAATGTTTACATCTGCAGTTTCCATACAAGTGAGAATTTTACTACACGTAATTTGCTATGTAAAGACAGAAAAAGTAGGGATAACCGTAAAATATTTGCGAATTATGTACCCATAGCCTTAAAGCGAATTCAGCAAACTATGACGCACTGAAATGGGGGTTTGGAATAAACTGTACAAAAGATGAGAACTCTTTACATATTTTTACAAAAATTACTTACAGAAGATGAGAACTCTTTACATATTTTAAACGCTTTATCATACTCTCTACTCATTGGATACAATCTCCAAGTAAATTTCAATTGATGCCAGATATGGAAGGTTCTTACACTAATTATTTCCATTACTCTATAAATAAACAAAAACAAATAATAACAAATAATTGGACTTCGTAAGTCCTAGGTTTTAACCTAAAGTGATCGAACGTAGAAACGGAAATCTATATTTAAACTCTTCGTGTAACTTTGCGTCAACTGATATATGATTCCACTAATTTTGAGTAATTTTTACTAACTTTTCGGTCATAATTGTTAAACGGAAATGAATTTAAAACCGGGACTAAATAGTCAAACTCGACTTTTCAATACTCCTTGGTCGACATGTCACATGTACTGTTTTTGCGACTATAATATGGAACTTCCGGTTAGAACTTCTTAACCGGAAATTATATAAAATCCAAAAGTATACATTTTTCTTGTCATGCTGAGGCACGCCGAATAATATATAGCTTATATTATTTCGGTAACTTTAAAACAGTACTTCCGATTGCAAATCTAAAACCGGAAGTCTGATGTAAAACTTACTTGTCTAAAGCTGTGATAAATTCCACTTCTGAATTTTGTATATTTATATTTAATCCAAGCGTGGTAGCTGAAAGATAAATAAAACATATTATAAGAGTAGTACAGAAAATATCATGTTTTTAAAATTTACCACATGTTATATCCATTGTGCAGTGAGACAACAATTTAAACAAGCGCAAATTTTTATTTCCCACCTCTTTTTGAAGCACTTTCGTTAATAGTTGTGCTTTATTCCAAAATATATCCTGATAGGCTTCGAGAATTTTTTGATTAAAAGATGGAATTATATTTTTTCGATGCTTTCTCCATTTTTCAGCTAAAAAAAATTGTTTTTTAAACATTTTATTTTAGCCCGATCAAATAAAGTTACAATACATGTAAATCAAAATGTAATTCCGTACAGATTGGAATAAATTTTTTTTCCACGAGCGTGCAAATAAGTTTACTTTTCTGCACGCGTTTTAGTTTGGAAAGTTTTATTTTCCGCATTAATTTTCCGCACTGAATTTAAATATTTAAATACTGACTTAAAATAATTATATTACATGCAATAAACTAATATTAAGATATTATTTACTAATTTATTTCAAATGTATCTTATTGTGTGAATCCTTTAATGAAATTAACGCGATTATTTCATTCATATGAGATTCTGCCCAACAGAAAGCTACAGAAATCTAAATTATACTGATTATTTTTTAATGATTTTAACTTCCAATCGTATAGTAAGATATTTGATCACGTGTTTAATTCTGTCCAATCAGATTAAAATTATACTGAGAATTATATACTGTAGAAAATTACCGATAGAATTTTTTTAAGTAGATTGTTTCTGTTTAATGGATACCAGTTTCCTAGTTTTGACAACTGTCATCATCATTCATCATCATTTGGCTCTACAACTCTATGTGAGTCTTGGCCGCGTTTACTATTTCCCTCCATTGTTGTCGGTCCTGAGCAGCTATTTCCCATTGCTGTACTCCCATTTTGCGTAGATCGCTGGCTACTGCGTCCTTCCATCTATTTCTTGGGCGACCAACTGACCTTTTTCCATCGGGCCTTTCCCAGAATGTGGCGTTTAGAAGTCTTTCGTCACTTGATCTTAGTACGTGACCCGCCCATCGTATTCTGTTTGATTTAATGTAGCGTACTATGTTTTCATCTCCATATATTGTCTGGAGTTCATCAGTGTGTCTTCTTCTCCATTCTCCTGTTGTCTCTTCTCTGCAAGGCCCATAGATAGTCTGCAGTATCTTTCTTTCAAGTACCAGTAATTTTGTTGTTTCCCGCTGATTCAGAGTCCATGTTTCGCTTCCATACGTTATTGTGGGACGAATTATTGTCTTATATACTCTTATTTTTGCTGGTCTTGAGAGTATTTTTGATTTAAGTAGGGTCCTTAATGAGTAATATGCCCCGTTTCCTGCAATAATCCTGGCTGCCACGTCCTTTTCATAGTTATTTTCATATGTTATGATCGCTCCCAGGTACTTAAATTCTTTGACGACTTCAAAATTGTATTCATTAATTGTTACGCTTTGTCTAACCCTTGGTCTTGGGTTCTTCGTAACCACCATGTACTTGGTCTTGTCCTCGTTGACCTTAAGACCAACTTCCTTGGCTCCGTTCTCGAATAGGGTGAAAACTTCTTTTGCATCTCTGGTGGATTGTGCAATTGTGTCCACGTCATCCGCAAAGGCTAATAGTATTTTTGATCCTTGGGTGGCAAATCCGTTTGTCAGTTGTGGCTGAGCTTTCCTTACTGCATGTTCCAGTGCGAAGTTAAACAGCTGGGGGGCGAGAGGATCCCCTAGTCTAAGTCCGGTGTCAATGAGGAATTCCTCCGACGTGTTTCTGCCAATTCTGATTCGTGCGGAAGCGCTCTCCGTGCTCACCTTTGCTAATCGTACCAGTTTTCCAGGTACTCCCATTTCTACCATAGTCTCCTACAATGCTTCTCTGTTAACAGAATCGTAAGCTTGTTTGAAGTCCACGAAGATTTGGTGTACATCGCGGTTGAATTCCCAGTTTTTTTCCAACACCTGGCGTAGGACGAAGATCTGGTCTATAGTCGACCTTCCCGGTCTGAATCCGTTTTGGTAGTCGCCTATTGTTTCCTCTGCGTATGGAGTTAGTCTTCTAAACAGTATTATGGATATAATCTTGTATGTTGTATTAATTAACGATATTCCTCTATAGTTCCGACATATTTGTTTGTCTCCCTTCTTGTGAATAGGTATTATAAAATATGGCTTTCATGCCAGTATTTCGGTATTTCTTCTCTTTCCCAGACTTCTCTTATAAGATTATATATCTCAAGATGTAGTTTGTCTCCCCCTTTTTTTAGTAGTTCCGCCTGTATGCCGTCTGGGCCTGGGGCTTTATATTTTTTTAGGGACGAAATTGCGGACTTTACTTCAGCTAGTGTGGGCCCTGGTATTTCAGGTTCGGCTAACTGGTACTGTCTTTGTTGCCCTGTCGTTGTGGGGTTTTCTGTATTTAAGAGTTGCTCAAAATACTTTCTCCATTGGCGGCTTATCTCTTCGTCGTCTGTGAGCAATTGTCCTGCATCGTCTTTTATAAATCTTGGGCTGTTGATCGTGTTGCCCGTCATTGTTTTTATGTCCCTATAAAACTGTCTAGACTGACCGGTTCTATGTTTCTCCTCGAGTTGCTGTATTCGTGCTGCTAGGTACTGTTTCTTTTTTCTTCTCAAAAGTCTTCTCGTTTGAGTCCTTACTCTGTTGTAGTCTTCCCTGTTCTCTTCTGTAGGTCGCGTTAGTAACTCCAGCCTCTTGATTGCTTTCTTCTGTAAGCTTTGTTCGCACTCCTGGTCAAACCACTGGTTTTTCTTCTTGTTATTCTTTCGTTTCCCTATAGTTTCCGCTGCGGCGCTTTCTATGGCGTTTGTTATATTTTGCAATTTCTGGTCTATGGTAAATTCTGGTGTTATGTTTCTTCTTCTTCCAGTGTGCAATTTATTTTGGATCAGTGACTGATATTGGCGTTCATTATCAGGTAGATCGAGCCTTGAAATGTCCCATCTGTTTCCTTGTTGGCGTTGCTTTGGATGTCTCGTGTTTAGCCTTGTTCTCATTTTTATTCTGACCAGGAAGTGGTCAGAGTCACTTTCTGCTCCCCTTAAACTGTGTGCGCCGATGATATTGCTAGAGTGTCTAGTGTCGACAACTGTCACATTTAATAAAATATCCATAATATACTTATTAAAAAATAATCTTACGAATATCACACGACAGTAAGAATAAATAAGAAAATAATGCTTCATTTTTACTCAAATTTGTTGTCATTGGGCAATAGCCACTCGAGCCCTGTGGCCTCTCGTGTTTATTGCCAGACAACAAATTTTCGAAAAACTGTCGCATTATTTTCAATTTATTCTCACTCTCTTGTGATATTATACCCGATAATTTTTGATAATTTCCCGTCGTCAAGTATATTACGTCAGATGCCCTTCGTTGCTATGAAAAAATACATTCAGTGACATTAATGACAATTAATATTTTAAAAATTATAAAAGTGATGACTTTCAACAGTAAAATATTTATAACAACTGTGTGTTTATTTGTACTAATTTGTACTTACATAAATAAATTAAAATCAAATTTTGGTTTTGAACAGTTTTATTTATGAAATAATCGCAACAAATTGCACTCGATCTCTAAAATTAATATAGAATTTTAGAGCTCTTTTGCAATTACTACTGACAATTCGATGAAATAAAATTATTTTGACATAATATTCGAAAGTCAAATCAGTAGACAATATCAGTGGTTTGTAATCGTCGTCATGGAAACCAAGATCGTCGTCATACTAAATATTGAAAGTTTGGTTTTGACAACCTGGTCCAAGAATTAATTTGTGTATGTATTTTCTTATTAATTCAATTAATTGTTTAAGATTTGTTCATTTTTTAAACGCTCGTAGAAAATATATTGTTCCTAACTCTTGAGTAAAGTCTCTTTTCCGCACTCGACGGCTTGCCAAACTTCGCTTCGCGTCGTTCGGCAAACTGCTATCGCGTGCGGAAAAGTATGACTTTCCGCACTTGTTAGGAAACTAGCTATTTATCAAAGTTTAGGTCAAAACAAAAGATATTTTCAAGGAATTATATGATTCATATAAGGGAATCATTGTTTAAATAATTAGAAATTGGTAATTTTTGCACAAAATTTACTTTTTTAACTGCTGCGGTAATTCAAGCTTTTATGAACCTATTTACGGTTTTTTTCTACAAAGCTGAAAAATAAAACCTTGTATACAAGGCTTACTAAATTAAATTTGGCCCTTAATTTATTTAAATAATAATTGTAAATCAAAATTGATTAACAAATTTGCAAAAAAATTTCATTTGCTTTATTAGTCCTGTCGCCAGTGGGGGTACAACGGCCTCCTTAAATCAGATGGAAGTTTTTTTATGTATTTTGACCCGTAGAACACGAATTTTTTGGGTAACAGTCAATCCGGATGTCGATAAGATTGTTATAAACAAAGAACTTGAGGAATCACACAACAGCGATTTTTCGCAAAACAAAACATTTTTTTGTACTTTTTGGGTCATTCTAAGCAAAAAATGTTTTTACAAGTTTTTTCGTAGGATGAATAGCTTTCAACATTAACGCGGTTGAACTTTCAAAAAATCGAAAAATTGCAATTTTTTAACACGAATAACTTTTGATTGAAAAATAAAATAGCAATTTATGCTTACCGCATTTGAAAGTTCAAGTCAAATTCTATCGGTTTTGATTATTTTCATTACTAAAAATTAATTTTTTTATTGTTAAACAAAAGCTTATGTTTAGCTTAAATATGTTAAACACATAGTGATTGAATTATATTTTCAATGCATTTCTCATTTGAAATCTAATGAGTAGGCGCGAATCCAGACGATTTCTAAGTATATTACGTACATTAAAACGCATTTATTGGGCAAGGGAAACACTATGTGTTTATGGCTTTGTTTAACAAATAAAAACTTAATTTTTCGCAATACAAATAATCAAAACCGATAGAATTTGACTTGAACTTTCAAATGCAGTAAGCAGAATTGCTATTTTATTTTTTAGTCAAAAGTTATTCGGGTTCAAAAATTGCACTTTTCGATTTTTTGAAAGATCAACCGCGTTTATCTCGAAAACTATGCATCCTACGAAAAAACTTGCGGGACCATTTTTTGCTGAGGATCACCCAAAAATACAAAAAAATGTTTTGTTTTGCGAAAAATGGCTGTTATGTAATTCCTCAAGTTCTTTGTTTATAACAATCTTATCGACATCCAGATCAACTGTTACCCAAAAAATTCGTGTTCTACGAGTCAAAATACATAAAAAAAACTTTGGTAAGTCCATCTGAATTAAGGAGGCCGTTGTACCCCCTCCCCCCCCCCCCGGCGACAGGACTATATAATTAAGCAATATAAAATATTTTGTTGTGCAGAAAAAGTTTCGTTGTGGTAGCATTATAAAGCAAAAAAAAATGGTTGAATATTTAGTAATGTATGAAATATCTAATTTGTTTATTAAATATTACCACTTTTTCAATTGCAAAAAAAAACGTGGTTGTAGCCGATAGAGTAAACAATTTTTTTAAATCTTCTTTTTTTGATTTGATGCATATTCTCGTTAAATGCATTGATAAATCAAAATTTAAATTAAACTCCCCTCCAAAACGGCGTTTGAAAATTGTTGGAATTTGTTTAAAACCCGATTTTTTAATAACATCGCCGGGGTTAAACTTTTGAAAAGCTATTTCGATATTCGTGTTCCTGGTAATTTTTCGCACATTTACAAAAGAGAAAAGTTTTTCTAGAATGATTTTTTCCGAGATAGATTTCCAAATTTAAAAATTCATAATTTATTTATTTATCAATAGTAACATTTAAAAGTGCGTGAGTACATCTGTCAAGCCTACTACGTAACAGTGCCATTTATAGATATAGTAAAACTTGTAAAATATTTTTGAAAAATGATGATATTCGTAGCGATTTTAAATAATGAAAACTTTTTGCCTAGAGGTTAGTGGAGGAGTAGTTTGAAATATCTCCGTTAATAATGGGCCAAGGTCAATGTTTTTTTTAATTTGGGGTAACGTATAAAAATAATATTATCTGCATGACCCATTTTGCAATAAATATCCATCATTTTAATAAAACAATTTGTTTTCAAAAAATTTTCTTTTTCATATATTACAATTAAAATTGGCACAAAATATAACCACAAAACAGTAATGAAACAAATTTTTATATTAAAAGTTTAACAAAATAGTAATAAATTAACATTAAAATTTTGTTAAAGAAACAAAAACTTTTTTCTTGGTACCATAATATACAGGGTGTAACGAAAATACAGGTCATAAATTAAATCACATATTCTGAGACCAAAAATAGTTCGAATGAACCTAACTTACCTTAGTACAAATATGCACATAAAAAAGATTACAGCCCTTTGAATTACAAAATGAAAATCGATTTTTTCAAATATATCGAAAACTATTAGAGATTTTTTATTGACAATGGACATGTGGCATTCTTATGGCAGGAACATCTTAAATAAGAATTATAGTGAAATTTGTGCACCCCATAAAAATTTTATGGGGGTTTTGTTCCCTTAAACCCCCCGAAACTATTGTGCACGTTTCAATTAAATTAATTAAATTATTATTGTGTTACCATTAGTTAAATTCAATAATTCTAAAACTTTTTTGCCTCTTAGTATTTTTTCGATAAGGCAGTTTTTATCGAGTTGCGGCTTCTTTTTTAATATGTTGGCATAAAAATTTTATGGGGGTTTTGTTCCTTTAGACCCCCCAAATATTTGTGTATGTTCCAATTAAACTATTACTGCGGTACCATTAGTTAAACACAGTGATTTTAAAACTTTTTTGCCTCTTTGTATTTTTTCGATAAGGCGCCTTTTATCGAGATGTGGTTTCTTTTTTAATAAGGTTTAAAATATACCTAAAAATGTAAATCATAAATAAATTTTCATATTATTACAAAGTCTCCATAATCGTACTTATGCCATATTCAAATATGTGGTGGATTTGACAAATATTCAAAATATCTAGATAAAAACTGACTTTTGGAAAAAGTACTGGGAGGCAAAAAAGTTTTTAAAATATTGTGTTTAACTAACGGTACTACAATAATTATTAAATTGGATCGTACACAAAAGTATGGGGGGGGGGGGGGTTTAAAGGAACAAAACCGCCATAAAATGTTTATGAGGTGTCCAAATTTCACTATAATTATTTCTTACGATACTACTATCATAAGAATGCCACATGTCTATTTTCAATAAAAGATCTCCAATAGTTTTCGATATATTGGAAAAAATCGGTTTTCATTTTGTAAGTTCAAATTGCTGTAACTTTTTTTATGTGCACATTTGTACTAAGGTAAGTTAGGTTCCATCGAACTATTTTTGGTCCTAGAATATGTTATTAAATTTATGACCTGTATTTTTTTTACACCCTGTATTTTACATGTAATTTTATAGGCAGTTATAACATAATATGTGAATACAGGAAAACTTTTTATTCTTTGTTAATCATTTATACATATAAATTTTACTAACAAAAATTCATTGTCATCATTATTTTCATCGGTACATATATCATCATTCTCAAAATCAATATTTTCATTATAATTATTTAAATCTTCACTTAAAACAATTCCAACTATATTTTTTTCGAAACGAAAAAGTTTTTGTGTTTGTTTAACAAATTTTTAATCCTGTTACAGTACTATTTAGTTAATTTTTTAATATCAAAATTTGCTTTAACCCGGCAGTGTTCGCTATATGAGATTTTCTCTCACGGTTTCAGAAAATTGCGCACAACTTTTTTTCTGCGAAATTATACTCGCTGTCGTTCCTTCTAGTCTCCTAACTATCCTCCCTCGGCAATCTGATAGACTCGCCCGCTCAGATTGTGACTTAGTTGACTTAGTATCACCAAATTGTTGAGTCAGTGCGCTTCATATGAGACATTCTCTCATCGCGCGAACGCCGGCGCCACCAAGTGTGTATAAAAATTAATTTTATTTTTCCACTTAAAACCTGAAAAAATATCCTTTTTTAATGTAATAAAAGGTGTCGTGGATGCGGTCGATGAAATGAAAACCATATATTCTGCTTAACGGATTAGTTGTATAATATGGCTACTTACCATATTTATATGTTTTAATGTTAAAAAAATACAGGATCCTTTGTAAAAGGTATATTAAAAAGACCCTAATAAGTGTTCATATTATTGTTAGAGTTGCACAAGTTTGACTTGAATGTTTGAACCTGACTTGAGTTTGACTTAATTTCAAGTCAATCCTTCCGACAAATAATTATTCAAGTCAAGTCAAACTGGTCGATCATACAGGTTTGAAAATTCAAACTGTTTGTCAAACTAGTTTGAAGACGTTTGAAAAATAATTTATTTCGTAGATATATACTTTTTTTGTTGAAATAGACATATTAGTTGCCAATTAAGATAAGCAATTTAATAATACAATGAGTTCCATATAAAAGTAACTTAATATAGGAAACGATTATAGTCAAAACAGGGTAATAAATTTCTTAAAAATGATTGCTGTATGCTTAGAATTGCTTGCAATTGCAAGTTTCGTTTTATCGATATCACTGTTTTATATTTTTATTTAAGTGTTATTACTAGATTAAAACAAACAATCCGTTGACAGGTTTTTTATCATAACAAGTGTAATTTAGTCTACTTTAACAAAAATTTATGAAGGAACAACAAAATATAATATTTTTAATAGCATTTTTAATGCATTTTTGCGACTTTTCAATTTCGTTTTAAAGAATTAGTTCACTATTTGTCATTTTAAAACGCTGTTCTTTATTTTTACGTATTATGCACAATTTTCACTGTTTTGAAATCACCTGCCGCAACATCAAATAAATCAGTATATTTATTTTTCTTAATTATTAATACTGCTTCGACTACAGATTATTTCTCATAAAAATATCCAACATAGACGTCTAAATATGAACTACAAACTAATTTGCGGAGTAGGCGGATATCTACGGGGGGATAGAGAAACCCCCCCCCCCAAGAAGGTCCAACAATTTTTTTTAAACATAGGAACGTATTAGCTGATACGATATTTAAACCACAGACAGACAAATAAAACCCAATAAACCCGCTATTTAGGATAATTAAGAAAACTTAATGTATCTACATTAATTTATTTAAAATTTAAACCCAAACATAACATTATTTGTAGCCTGTATCCGAAAAAAATATAAAACCAATATCCCTATGGTCACTTTTGAATTTTAGAAATACTTTTTAGGTAATGTTTTCCAGGGAATTGCAGGTTGGTACCAGATATTGTTTTCGATGAGATAAATGCCTCTGTTAATAAAAGACAGTCATAAAAACTCCAAAAGATTATTTTGAATAAATTGTCAATTGATAAACCAAATAGTATTTTTTTGCAACCATTAAGGGCATAGGCGTAACATGTCCCCTGTCAAAATATTCAATGTGTTTTGAATGTATTTATTTTTTTCGAATCCTGAGAAAACTAATAAATATTTTTGAAAAATTTAAACGGAGCATGAAAGATTACATTATTTATAGATATATTTCTTCATATTACAAGTTGTAAGACTCCCGTTTAGTAATTCCTAAGTTCTTTATATCTTGAATGTACTACTCTGGTTACTGGTTAGTTTTTTTAAGTGAAACTTTTTATTAAATACAATATATTATATTAGATTATAAACCTGGTATATTTCAGGTCAAATCAATCAGACAAAACTTTTGGATCTCAGATTTGTCTGAAACTTAGTGTATAGCTTCTACTTAAATCTTCTTTTTTTTTCTCTCAAAATCCCATTTTAAGCGATTTTACAGTGATTTGGTATTTATTTAAACAAATTTGCATTTTTTATCGTAAAATATCAATAGAAAAAATAATGTTTTAATAGTAGGGACTCAAAAATTCATTATAACGCATTATAACAAGTTATTTTAATTAAAAACAAGTTTTTGATTAAATTTTTGACGGCACAAAAATATATATTAAAAGAAATTATTGGAAATCATATTTTCAACAATTTCAGTCCTTACTCTTTTTGTCAAAAAGTTAAAAATAGCGGAGATATTGAGTAAAAACGGTTCTCCTTTAAAATCAAGATATAGGCTAACGTAATGGCGGAATTCATTCGCCATTTTAAATCACTACTATTGACCCCTTAAAGATTAGAAAAATAGAATCTTGCTTGGTAGCTCGGCATGGAAGATCAAATGCTAAGCCGACTGGACTATATATAATTTTGACTCTGATATTATTGCATGTAACTTTTCTTGTATGTAAAACTATATAAATTCTTCGAACTACTACTTAAAGTCCTGTGTTTTGGCTACGTGTGGGTAAATTTTCAGCCAAGTTGAAGAACTTATATTTTGGGAATGGAGGAACATGTAAAAAACAGTATTTTAACGTTTTCTACACTAAAATTTGATCAAAAACTTGTTTTAAATAAAAAAACTTGTTATAATGCCTAATATTCACATTTTGAGTCCCTTCCATTAAAACATTGTTTTTTCCATTGAAATGTTAGGATAAAATGCAAATTTGTTTAAATAAACACCAAATCACTGAAAAATCGCTTAAGATGATAGATTGAGAAAAAGAAGAAGAAGAAGAAAACGGTTCTTCGATCATCAATGTCTTGCTTTTACCCCCCTCCCCCCGCCCCAAAGGCAAATTTCTAGATCCGCCATCGGAAATAAACACGTTGCCCAATATGATATTCAAACTTCAAACTGTTTGAAGAAGTTTGATTTCAAGTCAAACCTAAAGATAATGAAATCAAGTCAAGTCAAACTTTTTTACAAAAAAAGTTTGGTTTTCAAGTCAAGTCAAGTTTGCTGAATAAAATCAAACTAGTTTGACTTGATGCATCTCTAATTATTGTTTATCAACACATCATACCATCCTAAACTTCCACTCATTTCCTTCATTCATTCATTCATTTTCGGGCGGTTTGGGTTTGAGGCTCTTGGATTTTCAGTCTCATCAATTGCTTTTTAGTCTCTTTCTCATTCTCACATAATAACAAAATTTCTTCAGCCAAACGAAATATATCATCACTTAATTTTGTTATGTCATCTGTAGTCAACAAATTAGATCAAATTATCAGTCATCAAAACAAAGGGCCGGTTGTTCGAACGCTAATCAAAACTGATCATTATCAAATATTTAATTACTGTCACCAACTGTCAACGTCAACTTTGTTTGGGTTGCTAAAAACATAATTATGGATTACAATTATGAAATTAGTTGATCAATTATGTTAATAATTGTTATTAACTGATCTCATAATTATAATCAATTATTTTTTCAGCAACCCAATCAAAGTTGACATTGACAGTTGGTGACAGTAATTAAATATTTGACAGTAATTAAATATTTGATAGTGATCATTGTTAATTAGCGTTCGAACAACTATTTAAACATCTTAATTCTAATGTATTGCTGACTGCATAACTCCTAGTAGCTATTTATCAGTTGTCGTGTTCATATATTTAATCATTACATACTTTACAATTTTCTATATTTAAGTCGAATAATTCTAACAACAATATATGGAGATTTGAAAATGTTTTAGTTTTAACATCAACATAAATTTTAAATTAATTGGCTGAAGTAACAAAACAGTTCATAACGTCCTATTGACAATCTGTCTCTGTCATACTGTTGAAGTTCCTTCACCTTTCAGTTCAGTTGACACTCAAGTTTATAATATTGTAGTGACTTTTTAAATAGTTTTTAAAAGCGACAGGGCCTCGATTTTTGACCCTTCGCTTCGTTATCGAACGTATACGCTTCGTATCTGTTTAGTATACGAAGCGAATACGTTCGATAACGAAGCGAAGGGTCAAAAATCGAGGCCCGGGTAAGTAATAATGTAAATGTTTCAGTATTCTAATAAAAAATTTCTTAGGTACCTACCTATTTGGAAAATTTAAAAAGAACCTACCAAAATAGTATGTAATGCTTTGATTTACATAATTTGATTACCATCAAAAATTCTATCAATATTCACCTAATATATTGTTTTCTTACTCTATGTTTTGTTGTATTTTAATATTTCTTTCAATTCTAAACAATTTCAATTCAAAATCAAAATAATTTGGTTAAATTCAGAACCGTCAAAAGTTTAATCCGTTTAGTTAGTTGATCTTCGCACATGATGACACATCATCTCCGTGAGTAAAAGTTTAAGGTGAATGGCAGGTCAATACTAACTGCGCTGATAAGCGGGTTCGAACCCCAATGGAAACTTTTATTTTTTTTATACATTTTATGATTGTAGGTTTATTTATTATTTAATTTTTTTTTTCAGAAAATACGTATTTAGTTAAAATTTTTTCCTACATTGTTCAGAAATCATTTGTGGCATTTTTCAATGTGTTTGTTTGTGTGTGTTTTATTCTTTTATTATTTTAATTTTTTGGCACTGTTTTAATAAAAAATTTTGAGAAGTAGTAGGTATTAAAATTAGTTTAATATTAAAATAAAATATAAATAAACTGTTTAAAGTATATTAATTTCGTTGAAATCATATTTTATTATAATAGAAGTATAACTTCTTACGTGCGTACAAAGTACACACACATTCTTTTTTTTTTGTCTTATCATATTATTATGTATATTATGTTATATTATTGTGTTCTTATTAGACCAGGCAGTATCGTCGCCCCCGCTAGCGATATTCCGATTTAATTTTTTTGCAGAAACTTACTCAAAACGCGGTCCTTATAACATATCCACAGGGTGCCGGGCGGTGACGTGGTCGAAAAATTGTTTAAACAATTTTTTTTAAACAAATTCACAAAAATAATTTTTTCACTTCGAACAATTTTTTTTTAGATAATTTGGGAAATTCTGAGGAAAAAATGTCTCTTGTGATTTTTTTCTAAAATTGATTGTTGTCGAATTATACGCGATTTATAATTTGAAAAATGCGAAAATGGCCATATAACTCGACAACAATTAATTTTAGAGAAAAATCACAAAAGACCTTTTTTGCTCCGAATAACCCAAATTATCTAAAAAAAAAAAACGTTCGCAATAAAAAAAATATTTTTGTGAATTTGTTTAAAAAAAATGTTTAAACAATTTTTCGACCACGGCACCGCCCGGCACCCTGTGGATATGTTATAAGGACCTCGTTTTGAGTAAGTTTCTGCAAGAAAATGGAATCGGAATAATTGCACTAACGGGGGCGACGATGCATCCTGGACTATAGGGCTAATTGTTAATAATTACGTTCGCAATAAAAAAAATATTTTTGTGAATTTGTTTAAAAAAAATGTTTAAACAATTTTTCGACCACGGCACCGCCCGGCACCCTGTGGATATGTTAAAAGGACCTCGTTTTGAGTAAGTTTCTGCAAGAAAATGGAATCGGAATAATTGCACTAACGGGGGCGACGATGCATCCTGGACTATAGGGCTAATTGTTAATAATTAAAAATAACAGCTTTCTAATAAAATAATGACAAAAATCTCTTCAGGACCTTGAAGAAGGGATTTGAAGCATGATTTGGTGACTTTTTGAATTTCATAATAATATTGTTTAATCGAGTTATTAAGCCTTGAAAATGGCCATTTTCGCATTTTTCAAATTTTTAATCGCATATAACTCGACAACAATCAATTTTAGAAAAAAATGACAAGAGACCTTTTTTGCTCAGAATAAGCCAATTTATTTAAAAAATTTGCTCGAAGTGAAAAAATTATTTTTGTGAATTTGTTTAAAAAAAACAATTTTTCGACCACGGCACCGCCCGGCACCCTGTGGATATGTTATAAGGACCTCTTTTTGAGTAAGTTTGTGCAAAAAAATCGAATCGGAATAATTTCGCTAGCGGGGGCGACGATACTGCCCAGTCTATATTATTAGTTAATAAAAACAAAGTTTAAAATCTGTTTTAAAAATTTTATATTGTAAAGAAAGGCAAAAGTTGGATATGTGAGAGAAAATCTCACGCGCGACCACTTGCGTACAAACCTACCTAGCGACCAATGCCAGGTTAATACTGTTTTGGGGTTATCTTTTTTGCCAAGTTATATTTATCACATTATTAGAAAACAAAATTTGAAGAAAAAATGTTTATAACAAATTGATGAATGTTTATTGAAAATAACGTCATTCAGATGTTGTTATTTTAATATCCTAAACCAAATTAAAAAATATTGAAATTTGCCCATTAATAACGGAGATATTGCAAACTACTCCTCCGCCAATTTTCAGGCCAAAAGTTTTCATTTAAGGTAGCTACGAAAGTCATAACTTTTCAAAACATTCTACAATTTTTACTGCATGTATAAATAGCATTGTTAAGTAATAGGTTTGATAGATGTACTCACGCACTTTTAAATGTAATTATTTATAAATATGATTATGGTTTTGCAAACAGACAAGGTGGGGAGAAATAGGGTAAATAGCAAGAAAAAAAGAAAAAGAAACAAAACTTGGAAATCAATAGAAGGAGAAATTGATACAAGGGAAAACATATTATAGGTTGTTGTAATATACGAACAATGGCGGAAATAAGTAAAGCACATCAGATAGCAACAGAAATGGGTAGATACAACATAAGCATACTAGAGATGAGTGAAACTAGATTGAATGGGTCAGGACGAATCCAATTACAGTGTGGAACTACTGTCATCTATTCTGGCAAAGATATAAACTCAGACAAAGAAAAAGGGGTGGCATTAATGTTAAATAAAGCATCGGCCCAAGCATTGGTGGAGTGGGAGAATGTCTCTGAGAGAATTATATGGGGAAGATTTCAAAGCAAATTTAGAAACTTAATAATAATTAATGTGTATGCTCCAACAAATCAACAAGAAGATGAAACAAAGGAAGAGTTCTACGACCAGATGTATATGTTGCTAGTAAAAATACAAAAAACATATAAACGGGATATAAAAATCGTTTTGGGGGATTGGAACGCCAAAGTAGGATCTAATAATAATGGAAAGTAACATGTAATGGGGATCCATACCATGGGAGAAAGGAATGACAATGACACGAGATTAATAGAACTTTGCTCGACAAATGATATGATGATTGGGGGAACATTATTCCAACATAAAGATATCCATAAAACAACATGGACGTCACCAGGAGGAAAATTTAAGAACCAAATTGACCACATTCTCATTGAAAAGAAGTGGAAAAATTCCTTACAAGATGTGAGAGCAATGAGAGGAGCCGACTGTGCATCAGACCACGAATTAGTGAGAGCAAAAATAAAAATTACCTTCAAGGCGAATTATAAATCAAACAAAAAACACTGAAAATTCAATAAAAATAAATTAAGAGACTCTAGCATAACAAACAAATACCAACAAACTTTGGAGAGGCATGTGGGGAACTTGGAACAAATAGGAAAATCTAGCATTGAACGTATATGGGAAATATATAAAAACGCGTAAATGGAAGCAGGGAAAGAGATATTAGGGTGCAAGTAGAAAGCTGATCAACCACGGATAACGCTGGACACTAAAACAAAAATCAAGGAAATAAGAGCAATCAAAACTGAATTGATCAAAACAACAAACCAGATAAAACGGAAAGAAATGCAGAAAAAATACACATAAAAAAATAAAGAAGTTAAAAAACAACCCAGAACAGATAAAAGGATGTGTATGGAACAAATGGCAGAAAAAGCAGAGGAAGCAGCGATAATACATGACACAAGGACACTTTACTAAATAACCAAAGAAATTAGAGGGGGCAAGAGCCAGCAAAGAACAAAACTAATGGGGAAAGAAGGAGAAACACTCATAACTCAAAAAGAAATTGCCCAAAGATGGACACAATTCTTCGCAGAGCTCTATGAAGAAGGAATTGAATCATAAATAGAGATGGAAGAAACAGAGAGAAACGAAACATTAATCATAAGAAACGACGAATTTACGAAGGACGAAATAAGGTACGCTATAATAGTTATTTTCCTAACAAGTGCAGAAAGTCATTCTTTTCCGCACGCGGCTGCAGTGTGCCGAACGACGCGAAGCGGGAGTTCGGCAAGCAGTCGAGTGCGGAAAAGAGACTTTCTGCAAGAGTTAGGAACAATATTTTTTCTAAGAGTCTTTGAAAAATTACCAAATCTTAATCAGTTAATTTAATTAATATGAAAATACATACACAAATTAATTCTTTGACAAGGTTGTCAAAACCAAACTTTCAATATAATGAGTTAGCATGAACGACGATCTTGGTTTCCTTGACGATGATTTAAAACGACTGTTATTGTCTACCGATTTGACTTTCGAATATTATGTCAAAATAATTTTATTTCATCGAAGTGTCGCGTTAATTGCATTAAAACAGGAACACAATAAGATATATTTGAAATAAATTAGTAAATAATATCTAAATATTAGTTTATTTCATGTATTATAATTACTTTAAGGCCATATTAACATATCTAAATTAACACGCGTGCGGAAAAGTAAAAACCGCGTGCGGCAAAGTAACACGCGTGCGGAAAAGTAACACGCGTGCGGAAAAGTGAAACTTTCTAAACTAAAATGCGTGCGCGAAAGTAGACATTTTTGCACGCTCGTAGAAAAACCTTTTAAAAAACGACAAAGCGGCTGGTGTTGATGGAATTCCCGCAGAACTGGTAAAATCACACTTAAACTTCTCAGTGGATACGTAGTACTTACTATTTAAAAAAATTTGGATCGAGGAAAAGATACCATAAGATTGGGGTGAAGGAGTTATAATAAAGCTACCAAAGAAAGGAAATCTCACACTATGCGAAAACTGGAGACCAATCACTCTTCTCACTGTAGCTACCAAAATAATGGCCAGAATAATATTGGAGAGAATTAAAGATCCCATTAATGAAAAATTAAGAATTAACCAAATAGGATTCAGATCGAACAGTTCCAGTATTGACCATATAAATACCCTATTAATCATCCTGGAACAATCAGCGGAAATGAATCAGGAAGTTTATATCAACTTTGTAGACTTCGAAAAAGCGTTTGATTCAGTAAATCGTAATATGATGTGGAGGATATTAAAACTCTATGGAATACCAGACAAATATATAAGAGTGATAAGGCTTTTCTACGACAAGTGTTTTGCCAGAGTTGAACATGAAGGGGAACTATACCAACAAATAAGCACAAAAAAGGAGTAAGACAAGGGTGTGTCTTGTCACCGACGTTGTTTATAATAGTCGTAGATTGGATAATGAAACAAACTGAAGATAAAAAAACAGGTATACAATGGTCACCATTTAAAAAACTAGAAGATCTAGAGTTCGCTGACGACATATGCCTCATAACATCAAACAGACAACACATGCAAAACAATATCACCAGATTGAACAACATAGCAAAAACAACCGACTTAAAAATAAATCCCAAAAAAACGAAAATACTATCAAATGGGAAACGAACGGAAACAATGTAAATTTGGAAGGGAAACAAATCGAAGAAGTAAAAGGTTTCTGTTATTTGGGCAGTCTGCTAAACACAACAGGAGGCACAGAAAAGGACATAACACAAAGAATAAGCTTCGCACAAAACGCTTTCAACTCTTTGCGCAAGATTTGAGCCTCGACAAACATCATAAGAAGAACAAAGCTACGACTACTTGAAACTAATGTAAAGTCTGTCCTGTTATATGGAGCAGAAACATGGAAACCCCATAAACAATTCTTTCAGAAAATACAATCCTTCATTAACAGGTGCCTACGTATTATACTGAGAATATTTTGGCCAAACAAAATTACTAATGACGAATTGTGGAGAATAAGAAATGAAGAAAGGATAGAACATACAATAGAAAAACGGAAATGGAAGTGGATAGGACATACCTTACGAAAACCAGCAACAAATATTGCTAGACAAGCTCTACATTACGATGCTCAAGGCAAAAGAAGAATGGGTAGACCATCTTATACGTGGAAAAGAACAATAGGGAAAGAACTCAAAGAAAATAATTTAACATGGAACGATGCAAAAAAGATATCAAAAAACAGAAGAGAATGGAGAAAACTAGTAAACAAAATTGGACGGAACTCAACAGATGATGCGTGGGACTAGCAACCTCACCATCATTCCGCATGCTACTTGAAACACCGCAAGGTGCCCTTTGCTCCACTTGGAGATGTATGATTATGATGATTTATAAATAAACATATTATGAATTTTTAAACTTGAAAAGCTATCTCGGCAAAAAGTGGTCCCAAAAAAACTTTTTTTGCAAATATGTAAAAAATTACCAGGAACACGAATACCGAAACAGCCCTTCAAAATTTTTAATCCTGGAGATGTTATTAAAAGAACAAGTTTAAACAAATCACAACAATTTTCAAACGCCATTTTGGAGGGGAAGTTATTTGAAATTTTGATTTCTAAATGCACTTACCTAAAATATATAAAAGCAAAAAAAAATGATATCTTAAAAAATTGTATACTCTACTGGCAGCAACCGGGTTTTTCAGATTGAAAAAATGGTAATATTTAATAAAAAAATGAAATATCTCATAAACTGCTGATTATATTTCCGTGGCTGGCGTGAATATGTTGACATGTCTAAAAATGCAGTTTTTCAGGGCACTGATTTTAAGTTTTGACAATTAGCTGTAAAAAAGATTATTAACTTTTTTTTAGTTTAGTATCGTAAATATAAGTAATTTTAGTCGATTTTTACAAATCTGGAAAAAAAGTGGGATTTCCTTTGGTTATTTTATAGAAATCAGACTTGTCACATTGTTCACCTAGTACTTGTCAACTTATTCACCATAAGCAACTAACTCTAATTTAAATAAATCTGATGAAATAGAGAACTTTACAGCTAAATAAAACATGCCCTTCGGTTTGGAATATTTATTTCAGAAACTAACAGGAACGAAACATAAAATAAAAAATTGTAACTAAAATAAAACAGTCTTCTTTGTCACATACAAATAAAACTAAAAACAGTAAATAGTTTTTGTTATTATTCAATGCTCTCTTCATCTGCATTGTCATTATCGACATCATCTGGATCTCTTTCGTCAATATCGGGATCTGTTGATTTGGTTTCAGTTGTTTTTATATTTGAATAGAAGTCGTGGAACAAAGGATCTATTAGATGCAAAATGTCCAGAAGATCTTTTTTCTTTTCTTTGCTTATTGGTAAAGGTTCTTTCGTTATTACGTTTAAGTGAAAGGAGTGTGTAGGTTTTTCTCTTTTTCTGAAAGTAAGACATTTAAAGGGGGTATTATCTTCGAGATTATCTTTAAAATGAATTTCGCCAACGGATTTTTGATATTGCAGCCATTTAACCGGTTGCCATAAAAACTTATCTCCAGCAACATCCTTTTTTCTAATTGTGAAAGGTCCTTTTCTTAAGCCAAGCTCAGTAAAATTATAAAAATCGTTTAAACTCATATGAACAACTTTAAATGGGTTTTTTATCTTACATGATCTAACCAGTTGAATCCAATCATGAAGATGGTTAATTTTCATTTGTGTTTTTTTTTAGTTTTCTCAATAATGGCGTGATCAGAGTCACATTCCATGTGACTATGACCACTAAGGAGAAATTTGTGATTAATAATTTCTAAAGTTGGGTGCTTGTCTAATAAAAATGTAAACATCATTGCCACGATGTTATTTTTATTCTGTCCACCGCAAGTATCTGAAAAGAATGTAATTTCTTTGACAACTGGTGGAAGATAATTTAAACAAAAGTGCCACAGACAGGATGCGATTTGATTTGCACCACGTGCTCCAATTGTCTCATCCCACATGTAACACGTAGCTTCATCCGTTGCCAAGTTGTGAACCGTTAAATTAAAGGTCCAAAGCTGCCTCTTGTAAAAGGCAATTGAGGTTTGTTAAAGTGGTGTGGGTAGACACTGTTGGAGGTCAAACGCATAAGCCTGAATCGAGGAATCTTCTTGAGCTCTTACTTTACTGGCGCGTTTTGCAGAATAAGCCTTTTCAGCCTGCAAATGATGCTCAGCTAACTGAATTTTTAAATCTCCATTTTCCTCAGCTAACTTCATCTGCATCGTTATCATATCACAGGTGTGACAGGTGTCTTTTGATGGTTTTTTAAAAGACAGTTTTAAGTCGTGAAAACAGTTTGAGTACAGTTTTAAAGAAACCGGCTCTAAGCAAGTTTCTTTATATAGCCTATACATTTTTGCTATAGAAAGATCAGGAGATAAATATTTTTTATTCGTGGATTTTCTACAGTAATGGCTTTCGTAGCTAGGAAAAGATAGAATATGATTTTTGACTGAAGTTATATCTTCTATACTTTTTTTGTTGGCAGGAGGACCTACACCCCTTTGATCGGATTCTATTATTCCGGTTGAAGAAAACTTCTTCTTCTGGACAAGTACATTGATAAATCCTTTAGTCTCCCCTAATATTCTACAAAAACATTCTTTGCAGGTTCGTTTTGCTTCATTATTAACGATCAGTTTGTATGTACAATAACACTCTCTATTTATTGCTCTGCCGTCGGTTTTCTGGGTCTTTTTAGGTAAAATTGAAACTAACCCCGATATGTACATAGCCCTTCGATCTCTACTCCCTAATTTCCAGTAATCATTAAAACATGTAGCCCTTTCGGCTTCACTGAACCTTTCCGCACATTTTAGCCTACAAGGTAATAAGTTTTTCGATAATCTTTTGGGTTTAGTTTTGCCTTTTTCTGTAGTATAGCTCTCTCCTGCATTTCTAAGCCTTTTACATTCTTCTCTTTCTCTTCGTGTTCGACCTTTTCTTTTTGTATCATTTCTACTGGTTAGAGTTTGCAAAACTGGAATATTTTCCGTATCAGAGTTGCTGTCGTTATTTTGCAGGTTTTCGACTGGATGTTTCATGAAATTTTCTTTGGGTAAAACATAATCTGGATCTGCTACACTATCGTCTGAGAGATTTAAGTCTGAAAAAAAAATAATAATAATAGAGTGTGACCCAAAGGAAACAATCCACCTCAATATTTAGCAGTATTTATTAGATTTTAAAGAATTGACTAAACAGGTCGATTTTTGATCTAAGGGGGACAAAGTTTTACATTACATACATCCGCCATTTGTCAACCACTTCCCTTCCACTTCCCCCACTACATATTTTTAAATAGGGAATATGGGTCCTGTGCTAGCTCATTTGAAAGAATATTGAATTCTATACTCAGTAATATAAACATTAACATAATTATTTATAGGCGGTGTCCAAGAAAAAAATTTAGTTAAATTTTTTCACCCAAAAAGAAGAATGTATGTAATTTATTTAATTCAAAATACATTCTACTGCTGTCACAAAACAGAAAAAAATGTTTTTTGATAAATAAACATTGCTTTTCGCTTAATTTCAATGTTCAAGCTGCCACCCATCTGTCTCGTGGTAGGTTGAAAATTGAATTTAAGCAACAAACAATGTTTAGTTATCAAATAAACATTTTTTTCTGTTTTCTGTCAGCAGTATAATGTATTTCCAGTTAAATAAATTACATATATTCTTCTTTTTGGGTGAAATAATTTAATTAAATTTTTTTTTCTTAGACACCCTTTATAAATGATTATGTTAATGTTTATATTACTGAATATAGAATTTAATTTCCTTTCAAATGGACTAGCATAGGACCCATATTCCCTATTTAAAAATAAGTGGCGGGGGAAGTGGAAGGGAGGTGGTTGACAAAATGCAAATGTATGTACCGTAAAAATGTGTCCCCCTTAGATCAAAAATCGACCTCTTTCGTTATTTCTTTAAAATCTAATAAATACTGCCAAATATCGAGGTTGAGTTTTTGTTTTGGCCCACACTGTATACAATTCTACACACCTAGCTAATTTAAATAAATTTCTCACAAAAATTTCCGTTGATATCATTACAACCTATTAAAAATTGATTAACATCCACGTTTTTACAATTATTTCATTAATAAATTTTGCGTAGTCATATTAACAAAAAAAAATACATTGATGTAACAGCTACTTTATTTAATAAAGACAACCTATTTCGAAAAAATTCTGATGATTTTAATTTAGCACCTTACTTTGCAAAGTATTATTTTACAAAATATTCAGAAATATAGACCAACTTTTAGATACGGCAGTTCACAACTTTTTGAATGAAAGATAGGTACTTACTAAAAAACAATAACGTTCATGTCATTTTATTTTTACTAGACTATTTAGTTGATATTTTGTACCTACGGCAATGTTCACAAATATTCAAATATTTCCTGGGCTAAAGTTTACTATGAAACGTAACTGAAAAATTGTGTGCCCCATACCTCGAAGAAAAAAGATTAAACCAGTTATGTTTTCAGTGTATATAAGGATAATAATTTATAATTAAAATGAATAGTTGTAACGCCTTTAAGCCTATATTCAATCAACGCTATAACCATAGCATACGACATACATTTTAAAACCCATTGCCTCTAACAATATCTCACAAATTGATACTTGAGTACAAAGGTAAACATGCAACTTTTGTTACCTTTAATATAAGTTTTTTTACCAAATTAGCATGCATTCCTTACAGTAAAGCCTTACACTTACCTTCTTCTAGGATATTGTTTTCTCCTGTTGGTGAACAACTTTCACTTTTATTCTCTGGAATAAGATTTTCCACTTCCAGAAATTCCTCGTCATTACTTGGTACACAACCTTCTTTGACATTTTTGTGCAATTCTCTTAAAAATTGTACCCGCTTCGCCATTGTAACAGAAGTAACTGGTGTTTTCAACATTAACATATGTGATTAACTGAACAACTGAACAGCGGCAGCAGACAGAAAACCGTTAAACTGTATGTACATTACGTGACCCACGCACCTACATAATCGAAGCATCCTGATATTGAAGGCGGGAAATGTTCAGATCGTGCATCTCATTTTATCAACTTAAGATCATATTGTACCCAAAATGACAAGTCATGATATCAAAATACATAATAGTCAGAAACGAGACGTCAAGTTTCACATAACTAGTTATCAATTTATTATTACAAAAAGAGGATCAGGAATAACTGGATAAGTCGATGTATCACATTAGATATAGTGGCATTCTAACAAGTGTAACATCACAAAATGAGTTATAAAAATACGTAAAGGAATCTAAAGTAAAGATTATGTCAACAACTCGACTGGTCAAATTTAAATTTTCTTTATCAATTTGATATCTATAGATATTAGATATATCTCGGCTTTCAAAGAGCTGTCAGTATATTCACAATGGATTTAAACGTTATTAATGTGATTTCTTAAGATATTCAGTTATTCACAGCATAAAGTCATTAATAAGCAATCCATTGCAATAAATATCACAAAAATGCAAAATTTCGACTTGTCAAGTTATTCACGCCAGCCACGGATTTTAACCAATTTTTTCTGCTTTATAACGGTACTCCAGTACAACTTTTTCTGCGCAATAAAATATTTTATAGTGCATATTTATAATGCAAATAATAATTTTTTGCAAATGTGTTTTTCAATCTTGATACAATTATTTAAATAAATTAACTGCCAAATTTAGTTTTGTAAGTATTATATGAAAGATTTTACTTCAGCTTTGCAGAAAAAGATCGTAAGGACATTCATAAAATCCTGAATTAACGTGACAGTTAAAAATTTTGTGCAAAATTACCCATTTTTAATTATTTAAACAATTATCCCTCATACGAATCATAGACTTTCTTGAAAATATCTTTTATTTTGACCTAAACTTTGATACAAAATTTTTTCTAACCTGTACGGAATTATATTTTGATTTTATTTTAATTTACTGAGCTATTGCAAGACACAATTATTAGTTCCAATAATTGCTAACCTACCTGTAACAGTAAGTATACCTTCACCAATGTCACTCATGAACTGATAGACATGATCTTTATTCAAAGCTGATCTACTCGTTAATATCTTTTCTATATATTCCGGTTTCGATATTACGTAATAAAGTGTGGGTCCCAACCAGGCAGCAGCTACTTTTGGGTAAGCAATTTGTATATCCACCCAACGTTGTAACATCACTGAAAACAAACAGGAAATCCTTAAGACGAATTACATTTACATGAAATTTGTTCTTAAATTGTTTTTTTATGGTAACTAATTTTGTAATTATTGAGAACACCCCAGCGGTTCTAGAAGCCGACCTATATGATATTAACACAAGCTTCCGACAAAGAGTTAATTTAATTTATATTTTTATACGTTTTTATATACAGTGCGCTGGAATATGTGTTACCCCCCCCCCCCATATAAACTCATTTATTTTTAGCACATAAGCAAAACGCTCGGTTTTTTAAATAATCCTAGTATATTTTGGCATCAATGTTTCGAACTTTACGCGATCCCCCTCCAGGTGACAGTCATAACTTTGATATTTTTAAAAAGGAAAGAACATCATGTGACCCCTCATTTAAAAGCTTCTGTAATACTGATTACAAAAATGTAGAATACTTGGGAAAAATTTCGGTCAAATTCTTTTTAAATGCATTAATTTTTTTCGAATCCTCAAAAAATTAAAAGTTTTTTTGAAAAATCATGTGACACCTCTTTTTAAAGCTTTTGAAATACTGATTACAAAAATGTAGAATACTTGGGCAAAATTTCGGTCAAATTCTTTTTAAATACATTAATTTTTTTGAATTCTCAAAAAATGATTGAGTATTTTTGAAAAATTTAAACACAGAATCAAAAATTGCGTTATTACCGAGGGCCGAATGTCCTTTAGAATAAACAAAAAGTTTCTGTTGAATGATATATTTGAAACTAAAAATCATACTAAATTTCTCTTCGTTTTCACCCCTGTAACTTATTAAAATATACATTATAGAAGGTTTTAGGGAGTTTCAGGCCGCGGTAATAATGTAATCTTTCATTCTGAATTTAAATTTTTCAAAAATTCTTATTAGTTTTCTCAGGATTAAAAAAACGATGAATGCATTTAAAAATTACTGGACCGAAAATTTTGCGCAAATACTATACATTTTTGTAGTTAGTATTTCGAGACTTTTAAATGAGGTGTCACATGATGTACTTTCCTATTCTTCTTCTTCTTTCTCAAAACTCCTTATGCCCCTCAGGGGCGTCGGAGGTTTTATTCATCCTCTATTCATATGTTCCATTTCTTGCGGTCCTTTGCTAACTCTTTCATTTGTTGATGTGTTTTTCCTTTTTCCTGTCCAATTTCTATAATCTGATCGATCCATCTCTTCCTTGGCCTCCCTTTCCTTCTTTTACCATATCTTTTTGATTCCATCACCTGCTTTGGTAGTCTTCCCTGGCCCATTCTGTTAATGTGTCCATACCATTTTAATTTTCTTTTTTGTATCTTGGTTATTATCGATTCCTGTTTCAGTCTTTTTCTAATATCTTTATTTCTTATTCTGTCCAATTTCGTTTTTCCTGCTATTTTTCTTAGCTGCTTCATCTCCGCTGCGTTTATTGTACTGTCTATTTTTGCATTGTTTACCCATGTCTCACTTGCATATATTAAAGTTGGTATAGAGATTGCGTTGTATACCTTCAGTTTTATTTCTTTATCTATTTCTTCCTTTCCAAATATTGTTTTATTTAGTGCATAGTAGATCCTACTTGCTTTTTTCGCTCTGTATGAGATTTCTTGATCTATCTTTCCATCCTCTGATATTATTACTCCAAGGTATTCAAACGTCGACACTGCTTCTATTATTTCGTTTTTGCACCTAAATATCGTTTGGTTTATTTCTTCCCTTTTCTTTTGGGTTATTATCATGGTCTTCGTTTTCTTTACATTTACCTCCATTTTCAAATTTTCTATTTCCTCCACCCGGATATCGATTAATTTTTGCATTTTCTCTTTATTGTGTGCTATTATTACTAAGTCATCTGCATATAGTAATCCCTCCATTCTCACTGGTACTAAATTCCTGTACCCTATTGTTGACTGTAATTGCCTTGACCTTCTTTTAGCGCTCTTCATTACTCTATCCATTACTAATATAAACAAAACTGGGCTGAGACTATCCCCTTGTTTTATTCCTCTCCTTAAGTTTATTACTGGCGGTCTCTTTCCGTTTATTTGTACTTAAGCAAGTACGTTTCTATAATATGTACTTTTTACCTCGCTTACTATTTTTGCGGGATTTGCGGATCTTCCATTACTGACCATATTACTTCTCTATTTATAGAATCAAAAGCAGCTTTAATATCTATAAACGTAATATATGTCTTTTCCTATTTCTTTTTTCCTTTGAATTATATTTCTTAGTATGTATATATTATCTTTTGTTCCTCTTTCCTTCCTAAAAGCCGCTTGTTCTTCTTCTAGTTTTCCTTCCAGTTCTTTCCTCAGCTTCCTTTCTATTATTCCGGTGTAGACTTTATATGCCACTGATGATAAGCATACAGCCCTATAGTTATCACATTTCATTTCATCTCCTTTCTTGTGTATTGGTATCAATAAATTTTCTTTCCAGTCTTTCGGTATCTATCGGGATCAAATTGTCAAAAATTATTTTAGAGTATGTATTATATTCGTTTAATCACTAAGAAAATATCTGAGAAATCTAAAATATATAATAATTACTCCAAAATTTTGTGCACAACAACATAGGTATTGTTAGGTCACGTAATTTGCTCGAGCGAATGGATTCGCTGCGAACGAGGGCGCAAAGAGCTATCGACAATACGCTCTTTCTTACACTACAGTGTACCGATAGCGCCTTTTATTCACATGCACGCGTAGTTTTTTTTATAACCTTGCCGGTAGAAAATCCCACCAAAAAAACCTGTCTTCTTAGAATATTTATTTTTAATATAAAATAATACCCTATTAAAATATCAATTGCATCCCCTGTCCGGAACGAAAGCAGATAGCTCTACATGTATAGTTGTATATTTAATACTGGTTAATAGTATGTGTAGAATCAAATGCAATCACTTAAATTTCAGATGCACCCCCTGAAAATAATCCTGGGGCGCCCATGCCAGCATCTTGCAGAGTTAGAATAGCTCGCAAATCGCCTGGCTTGTTTATTCTTCTTCTTCTTCTTCCTTTATTGGGTTATATCCCTCGGGATAATTCGCCCAGCTTACACCAGGGAAATACTCTTGTCTTGCTCTGGGCAGTCGAATATTTCCAAATATATATGTTAAAGCCTCAATTTTTTTAAATATATATTAGCAGGAACATCTTCGTATAGGCAGTCCCTACAGGAAAGGCAATATTATACCATAAGGGTTAAGACTTTTATCATTTGGAGGTCCAATATCTTTTTATATCTTTATCTTCTTAATTTTTTTAATTCAAATTTGGGAATTGATTAATTTATAAATTAAGTTTGGCTAAGTTAAGGAATTTAAGGATCAGGTTAATCCTACGTGGATTAAGGTTGGACATAAGTAGGCAAATTTCAATGGGAGTAGGGATATTTGTCTTGGCTAATTCTTTATATAGGTCAAAATTGGGTGACATATTTATAGGGCACTCAAAAATCAGATGATTTAAGGACCCAACTCGGCCACAGTCACAATATGGGTCATCTTTTACTCCTATCCTGAATAGGTGAACTGGAGTAGCACAATGACCTGTCCTCATTCTAATAATGGTGGTTATGATATATCTTCTGTCTTGGTATGCAAAATTGTGGTACCAGGTGAGTTTATCTATCTGACCTACAATTTTAGAGTAAAATGAATTATTTCGATTTTTCCCCTGCCATTCTTACTTCCACCGATTCCAGATGGAATGCTTGATGTCTGGTAGAAAGTTGGAATAGTGAAGAGTGATACCAGCATCTACATTTAAGGTTCTACCTATATTAGCTAGTTTATCAGCCACCATGTTCCCTTTAATATTTGAGTGTCCTGAAATCCATGCCAGACTAATATTAACGTTATTTTCTTTCGCTTCAATGATGCCTCTCTTGGTCATGAACGATGAATGTTCTGTTTCCATAGAATAGGTTGATCTGCCTATTTCCTGTAAGGCACTTTTAGAGTCCGAGCAGATGATTGCTTGTTTAATCCCATTTTTCAAAATAATTTGGAGGGCATTATTAATTGCGACAATCTCAGCCGTACATATTTGGGTATACTTAGGTAGTTTACTGGTATAAGAATAGTTGATCTCTCGGCTAAAGATACCAAAGCCTGCTGATCCTTCATCATCAACCGAGCCGTCCGTGAAGAATTTGGTGTGACTAGGTTTATTTAGAATTATTTTTTGGAGTTGAACTGAGGCAAGTTCATCATAACGATTAGATTGGATATTTATGATTGGAATTGTTGATAATTGATGGTCTAGTTCAAAGTTATGGCATGGGTATAAGTCACTTAAATATAAGTTGGGATAAGTACTTTTAAATTTGTTTTTTAAAAGCACTAGAAATGGAATACTTCTGTTTTTCCAATGATTTTGGTTCCTTTGAATTGCCAAGTCTAACAGGTCGAGAGCGGAAATAATTGGGTTGCCAATTAACATTAAATTTTTTAATATAAATTTAGAGCTAAGCCATTCTCATCTAGATTTAAGCGAGATCTGACCACTTTCACTTAAGAGAGCATGAATTGGGGTAGATTTCATGCATCCAGTTATAATTCGGATACTTTTGTATTTTAGTTTCTCCAATCTTTTAATTAAGGAAGTTGGACAATCGAAAATTACCTGGCAGCCATAGTCCAGATGGCTCTGAATCAGACCATTGTGTACAATTTGTAAAGTTTTTGGATCACTTCCCCAATAAGTCCCACAAAGAGCTCTCATCACATTCAGGCCACGATTTACTTTTAGTTCTACTGAGTTTACATATGAATTCCACTTTAAGTTTTTTTTGAATATTTACCCCCAGATATTTGACTGAATCTACCCAACCAATATTCTGGTTACAAAATATTACGTTAGGGGGAGAGATTTTCGTGTTTCCTTTTGTAAATAATATTGCAGAAGATTTGTTCTTCGACAGATTTAAATTGTGGTCTAGCAACCATGATTCCATCTGAATCAATAATTTATTTACATTAATTACCAATTCATTAATATCACTCCCTCTAATCAGAAGAACCAAATCGTCTGCATACTGAATTAGTTTGCATGAAGAGGGGATTAAATTATACAGGGAAAGACAATATAGGTTGAAGAGGATATGGCTTAATGGGGAACCTTGGGGTAGTCCCAGACTTGATTTTCTTGGGCCATGGGTTTGTCCCAGTTTGTCTTTGACAAATAGCTCTCTATCATTTAGAAGGCAGAAAATCAAATTATCCAGTTGGGTTGGAATGTTATACTTTAATAATTTGGAATACAAGAGTGATATATTGACATTATCATAAGCAGAAG
Source organism: Diabrotica virgifera virgifera (assembly GCF_917563875.1). Classification (NCBI taxonomy): domain Eukaryota; kingdom Metazoa; phylum Arthropoda; class Insecta; order Coleoptera; family Chrysomelidae; genus Diabrotica; species Diabrotica virgifera. The sequence goes on along the minus strand of NC_065445.1, from coordinate 205,762,923 downwards.
AGATATCTAGAAATATGCCAATAGTGTATTGATTTTGAGCGATGCCTATTTGAATTGTTGAGGTGAGGTATGTAAGGCATTCCGTACAACCTCTACCCCTTCTAAATCCTAGTTGTAGTGGATTGAAAATCTTATTATGTTCCACAATCCACTCTATTCTATTCTTTATAAGAGTTTCGAGCATTTTGCCTACACATGAAGAAAGAGCTATTGGTCTAAAGTTTAACGGATTATTACAATCTTTATCTTTTTTGATTATAGGTAAAATTACTGATTGTTTCCACTGAACAGGAACTATACCCGTTCTAAGACTTTCATTGAAAAGTTGAATTAATAACAAAGATCCAACAACGGGAAGATTTTTTAACATTGAGTAGGAAATCTGATCCAAACCAGGAGCCGAGTCAGATTTAATTGAGAGGGAGTTCTGATACTCGTCGAGAGCAAATGGCGGTTCTAGGGCTTGAGGAGATCTAACCAATACTTTATTGACAGCGGAAAGGGGGGTTAAGCAACATAGAATTTCGTGGGATATAGGAGTAGAGGGCAATTGTGTATATATTGAAGGTTTCGAAGCCGATACCTTATTAATTTTCTCCCACACAACTTTTAGAGGAGTGTTTCTATTTAATTTACTGCAAAATAGTCTGAAACTATTTTTACGTTTTGATTTTAGGAATTTTCTTGATTTGGCTATATTCTTTTTAGCCTCGATATAGTTTTCCATTGAGGGGATATTTTTAAATTTTTTTAAGGCAGACACTCTCGCAGAGACGACTTCAGCACATGAGTCATCCCACCATGGAATGTGGTATTTGGAATTATTAGGAGGGTGAAGCCAAGGTATTGTTTCATCAGCTACCGATGATATGGAGTTAGTAAAAAATTCGTAATCTTCCCTGGGAGAAGCTAAGAAAATGCTGTTTAAATTGTTATGATAAGTAGACCAATCATCTTTCTTTAGATTTCTTCTTTTACATGAATGCGGGGGAGATTGAGGACATACACCTATCTGACATATTATGGGGAAGTGGTCACTAGTTCCAGTATCTGAAATAGTGGACCACTTGCCCACACTGGCTGCCACATCGACTGATGCCATTGTTAGATCTACTACCGACTTACTGCCTCCTGGGGCCACCAGTCTAGTTGGGGACCCATCATTGAGAAATACTAGCTCAAGTTCCTCCAAAGAATCAAAAATAATCCTACCATTGTGACTGTCTCTAGAACTATCCCATGCCTTATGATTACAATTTAGATCACCCATGATTAAAAATGGCTTATTAAGTAATTTAACAAGGGAAAACCAGTTGGATTTGGAGATAGAGTTGTCTTGTGGACAGTATATATTAAGAATATTCAAATTAAAGTTAGGGAGAAATGTGAGTTGGAATTGGACATCATGATTGAAGCCTGGATTGGCAATTTGAATTTCCCTATAATCAATATTATTTTTGATAAGAGTAATTAATCCGCCATAGCCATCCTCTCGATCTTTTCTGATTATTTGATACCCTCTACATCTTATAACATGTTGGTTTGAGAGCCAAGATTCGCTAATAAGGATTATATCTGGGTTAAGGTTTTTTATAAGGATTTTTAGATTGTCATAATTAGTGTTATACGAACGTATATTCCACTGAATAATAGTTATCGGAGTGTTAGGATTCATTATAAAGAGTATGTTTGCTAGACCAAGGAGTCAAAAGATCTCGAATCCTCAGGCTCGAGATCCTCTATTCCCCTCCGACCCTGGTTTACATTTGTATTGAAAGGTGATACACTTTTGTTTATGCTAGTCTTTAGATCTGCCATATTGTAAGGAATGGAGTATGATTTTGAGTTTATTAAGTCCCCAATGAAGGTCGTGACGAGCTCCCTGTGAGATTGGTTCAGCATAGACATGGCCTGATTGAAATCAAAATGAAGTTGGGATAAAGATTGTGAGTTAGTGATTTGAGAATCAGAGTGAGCAGGATTGAATTTTGAAGTCGAGGGCTCATTTATTCTTCTACCTGATGGATTAATAAGTAGTCTTTGGTGGGAGATTTTATCATAACCTGTATTTTCTTGTATTGAAGGTCTTCTTCTTTTTGGTGGAGATTGAGTGACTTGACTAAAAGGTTTTGAATATTGAGCTGAGGCTGCAGACCTCCTCTCCTGTGGTAAGATGCCATTAGAATTATTCTGATCGCTATGTAAGGGGGGGAAATCGTTTATGTTTAAAGATGAAATATTATGGATCCTAGGAACCTGCTGACTTGCCTCATAGAAAGATAGATTAGAAAAGGACATTAGATCCTTAATATCTTTTTGTCTGACTCTCTCTCTACAATTACGACTACTTGATTCATGGTCAGAAGATTTGCTGAAAATGTAATATTTTGTACACGTATTAGATGAAGAATCCTCATGAGAAGTTCCGCATCTAGCACATTTCTTTTTTCCTCTACATTGGTTCGTAGAATGGCCATAAAGTAAGCAATTTCCACATTGAAGAACAGGGCTGATGAATGGTGTGACTCTCATTGGTAGTTGATATATGGAAATTTCTTTAGGAATAGTTTTTCCTGAAAAAGTTATGCTAATAGTTCCCGTGGAGGCAAATTCAACCTTTGAATCCACTTGTACTCTCCGGTTCATTCGCTTTACACTTAATATCTTACATAAAGCCAAGTTGGTTTCTGATGCCTCCTTTATTTCTTCCTCTGTGAATCTTTTATTAACTCCCCTTACTATACCCCTACAAGAAATCTGATGAAATGGAATGAACACGTCATACCCTAGGGCTTCCCAATCTTTCCTCACAACGAAATCGTTGGCTGCTTTTCTAGTGGCAAATAATACCCCTATCCTCTTTTTACCTTTTCTACTGATTTTCGTGATGTCTTTAATTTTTAAAACAGAAATAGATTTAGCTATACTTAACACGTGGTAATCTCCAATATTTTTATCCTGACCCTGGACAAATACTTCATAAGGACCTATGTCGGTCTCCGAATATAGTATTTGTTTTTTTCCTTTAAGACTTTTCTGAATAATTGGAGGTTGAGATTGACATTCATGTTGGTTGATTTTATTAGGAGGGTCAGGTGGTGGAGGAGGATCGGGAGGAACTTCTTCCTCCATCTTATGCGGCAGATTGACGAATTTAAAATCTATGCCAGTCGATGCAAATTAGAAATTAACAGGGAAATATAGATAGTTTTGGCCCTTACCCTTTGGATGAGTCGTCCGTTCACCTCGAACCATAATCACAGATTTGTCTATTTTAAGTTTTCTTCCAAAAAATCAAATGTCAAACACAACAAAATTCACAACAGATATTCACTGCGAAAAGAAGCCGAGGCTGTTCATCCCAGCGGACCTCGACTTCTTATCAACGATAAATAAAAAATTAACAAGAATTAACAACTGTTTTCACACTAAATTAGGTTTGATGAGGTTTTTTTAGCAAAAATTAAAAACTGTCAACTGTGACGTTTTCCTGGCTTGTTTATTATATTTTTATTGCAATATTTATATTAACTTTTTCTACAACCGTTTTAAAAATGCAATTTTTAGCACTCCATATGAGCGTTAAAAATGCTACTTTAAGGCACTAGTGCTTTAAACAATTTTTAAGGCACTGCAGTTCGTATTGACCGTATAGGCAATTTTGATGTAATGTCAAAAAATATAAAAATGGAATGTCAGTCAAGTTCAAGTAAAAGTTTTTGTAGATATTGTCCTGTAATTTCTTTTGTAGAAAAAATATTGTATGATATGCGTGTTAAAAAGTACATTTTTAAGGCACTCATGTGAATTGCAGAACTCGCAAATCGCTCATTCTGCAAACTTTCACATGCGTGCCTTAAACGTGTACTTTTAACACTTATATTCATAAATAACTATTAAGGTCACCCCAATGATATTTTTTGTAAAAAAATTTTTTACCGTTTTTTAAATTTGGCGGGATTTTTGGGGAAAATGACCGCTACCCTCGGTCTACCCTAAGATGCCAGACCGGCATTTTTGTATTAGGCTATCACGGAAGAATAACCTGAAATTTCCTAAAATACCTATTCAAAAATGTCTAACATTTCTCGGACTATAAGTAGTATAACTGCCAATATACTTAATTCGCTCTATCGAGATTCACTTTGACACTGACGTTAGTAATTTCTTTTTTGAAAAGTTCAGTTATCAGAAGTGACTGGAAATTACTACAAAACCAACGCACCTGCTCATATCCAATATTATTAATAGTAAACAGACATAAAAATAAAAAAATAACATAAACCTTACGCCAATAAATAATTATTTATTTGCACCATTATAATGTATTGATAACAAATGAGAAAATTATTTATTTTACAAATATTATTTATTCTAGAAATAAACTTCACAAAATTTTATGAAATTAGTAGACACTCCCACTATTTCTAATAATTCTTATTTTTTTAATGAAAGATAGTTTAAATAATTCTTATTTTTTTAATGTTGATTTGAGTTTATTTTATCAGTTAATAGTGTGAGGTAGGAATTTTTGTGTTGTATGTTTTCTATTCCGAATGTGTCAAAAAAAATCTGGCGAGAGCGAATGTAGTATACCAATTATTTTTAACTTACCACTTGAGTCTCGGGTTAGAAATTTGTAACCTATGCCAATAAATGGAAGACCAATGGGACCTGGTGTTTTGTAAGAGTACCAGTATAAACGTCTATTATTCCATAAAAATTGTATATACCATATTAAAATGAAAACTCCACATAGTGTAAGTAAGGACGTACTAATAATATTTTGTAGGCTTTTTTCTGCCGATTGGGTTGCAATTCTTTGTACACTACCCAAAGATTCATTTAATAGGATGGGAGAATCTGAAAAAGTAATTAAAAATAATATATTTGAATGTTTGGTTTGCTCTACCATATCTTATACAAGGAAAAATTAAAAGAATATTAATGAAACATGTGCTCATAACCCAGTAGTGACCAGAAATAGGTTCAAAATGAAAATAATAAAACTTCTTCTTCTTCTTCTTTTATATAGGCAGTAATGCCTGTTTTTCTTCAACGGTGCCTTTCATTCTGCCCCTAAGTTTTCATTCCATCTTTTCCTTGGGCGTCCTATACTTCTTCTGCCCAACGGTGACTTTACCTGGCTATTCTTACTATCCTTGATTCAGACATCCTGCTTATGTGCTCATTCCACTCTTCTTTTCTGTTCTTTATCCAGGTATTTATATTGTCTACCCCACATATGCGTCTGATTTCCTCACTTCTTACCCTATCCTGTAGTCCTTTTCCAGCAATCCTTCTTAAGATCTTCATTTCGTTGGTTGCCAGATGTCTTCGTGTTTTGCTTGTATCTGGTCTTGTTTCGGCCGTGTAAGTTTTAACTGGCCTAATATATATATATACACCGTTCTTAGGCGTCAACGCCCTTCGGTAGGAATATATGGGGAGTATCACCGAGCCGCAAGCCCTTATCCCTTGCCGTACTTGCTCCCTCATAGGTCGATCAGATGCCCGCATATTCCAGTCTAAGCTCCAGATTCATATTTAGAATTTTATACTGACGCGTTAGCCTTTTTGTTTTTCCGATGGCCTGGCTTGGGCTTGAACTCTCGTACCTCACGGCGAAGTGAAGTGCGGGTCAGCCGCTAGTCGCACTGAGCTATCCGATCGACTAACTAATATCTGACTTATATATTCGGGCCTTTGTTTCCAATCTTAGGTGTTTGATTTTCCAAATTGTGTGGTTTAGGTATCCGGCCGTTCTACTGGCTTTAATTATTTGGTCTTTTACCTCTTCTTCGATATTGTTGTCGGCTAATAGATTAATTCGAAGATATTTGACAGTCATTACTTGTTGTATAATTTGATGTCTAACTCAAATTTGCATCTTATTGGTTCTTTGGCAATTACTAAGCTTTTTGTTTTTTGTGCTGATATTTTCATATTCATTTCTTTTGCGTTAATGTTGAACTCGAGCAATAATCTTTGTAGGTCGTCTTCTCACTCTGCTACTAACACGGTGTCATCAGCGTAACAGAGTATTTTTATCTCTCTATTGCTCATTTTGTACCCTTTCTTTTTCTTCACTTGTTTTATTATTGCATCCAAGATTATGTTAAACAGTAGAGGGCTTAGTGAATCTCCTTGCGTGATTCCTGTGTTTGTTTCTATGGGTTCTGTTATTATTCCATCGACTTTCATTTCTATTTTGTTTCTTACATATGTTTTCTATCAGTTTTATGATATCCAGTGGTAAATTTTTCTCAGATAATAGGTGTATCACATCTTTTAATTGGATTCTGTCAAACACTTTCTCTAGGTCTATGAAACAGAAAAAGGCTGGTTTGTTATATTCTAATGATTTCTCCGCTATTTGCCTCATCACAAAATCTGCATCGTTACATGATCTTCCACTTCTAAATCCTTGTTGTTCATCCGATATATTTATGCACGCCATTATTTTCTCCATAAGTATTTTTGTTGTGAGTTTCAGTATAGTGCTCAGTTAATTTATCCCTCTATAGTTACTGGGGTCTGCCCTATCACCTGTCTTAAATAACGCTATCATTTGAGTGGTTCTCCATTCTTCTGGAATTCTTCCTGTATTTATTTTTTTACTTATAAGGATATTCAGTTCTTTGTGAAGTCTATCTCCTCCGTATTTTTAAAAACTTCATTAGCTATTCCATCTTTCTCAGGAGCTTTTCGACTTTTCATCTTTTTTAAGGTGTTCTTTATATCTTCCTCTTTAATTCCTGTTTTTCATCCGATTATAATCCTGGTGTTTCCAGTTCTTTGTGATTAGCTGTTTGATATAGGTTTTTTAGGTAAGTTGTCCATTTATTTGTATCAATATGTTTTACTTCTATCAATTCCTTCATCTCTGCTCTTTGACCTCTTATCATTTTCCACATTTCCTTTTGCGTCCCATAAAAGTCGTGCTCCATATCTTTTGAAAATGCTTCCCAATGTTCTGTTTTCTTCCTTCTTCCTATTGAGTTTAATTCATTTCGTACTCTTTTATATGCTTCATATGTTTGTCTCGTTCTTTTGGACTTGTATTCTAGGTAGAGTTTCTTTTTTTCTTGGAATTTTATTTTTATTTCTTCACAGCACCATGGAGTTCTCCTTTTCTTTCGTGTATGTTTACTTATCTTACGTTCTCCAAGTGCTTCCGTTTCTGTCATTTTGATATCATCTCTGATCTTCCTCCAACTTTCTTCTATGTCTATGTCTCCAACTGTGTAATGTAGTTTTCATTCAGTACTTTTTGCAGTATTTTCTGGTATAGATCTCGTGTTGACAAGTCTCGTAGCTGTTCTACCTTTATTCTTGTCTCACATTCAACAGGGTCTTCTCTCCTGTTTCTTTGTAGCTCTATTCTGATTTTTCCAAGTACTAGGTTGTGATCGCTTCCAATATTAGCTGCACTTAAACATCGTATGTCTAGTACTTGAGAGTGGTGGATGTTTCTGTTTGTCAATATAATATAATAAATAACCGATCTGTGTCCTCTTGTATTTTGGAATGTATATTCTTGTTGATCTTTGTGTCTGAAGAACGTATTGTTTATTCTAAATTCGTTCTGAGAGCAAAAGTTAATAAGTAGTTGTCCATTTTCATTTTTGGTGTCTTCATTGAATCGTTGCTTTATTCCTGGTATAATTATGTTACCGACTCTTGCGTTCATGGCTCCTGAAATGTATATTATCTCATTGGCTGGTATTTCGTCGACTGTTTGTTGAAGCTCGTTATAAAAGTGGAGTCTGTCGACTTCAGGTTTGCAGTTTTCTGGGCTATAAACTCCTCTAGTATTTAATAATAAAACTAAGAACAATATATGCAAAAATCGATACAAATAAATTAAGAAACCCATTCATAAGACAACGCCTTACACATGAAATCAATAATAAATTATTTTTCTTCATCTTCTAAAAGAGCTCGAAACCTTTGCGAATCTTGGCCTGATTAGCAATATCCTTCCATTCTGCCCTGTGGGATACTTTCCTTCGCCACTCCTTGATGTTCATGGTTAGAACACCCCCCTCTACGTCGTCTATCCATCTTTGCGGGGCCTTCCTCTTGTTCTATTTCCGTGGGGCTTCCAGTTATGGATTGCTTTTACAGCTCGATTATCTGGCGTTCTTTCAAGTGACCAAGCCAGTTTAGTCTTTGTGACTTTACAAATCTAACAATATCTGCGCTCTGCATTAGTTCATTCTAGGGATGGCGGTTGTTTAGGGATGGGAAAACCTACCGGTTATAACCGAAAACCGGTTTTGTTACTCTGCAACAATTGGTTATTCCGGTTGTTTTTTGTGTCCCGGTTTGGTACTGTGTGTGTCCTGATTTCTATTTTCGGTCCCGGTTGGGTACGATCCCAATGCTGTTTATATGTCGACTGATTATCTTGGTATCGATACATTCTTTTCATAGTATCTATACTTATATCGATTTGAATGGAGTATCACAAATTAAAGTGCAATGTAAATATAGCATTGTAACCTAATAGGTATTGGCAATTGATTAAACGGTTTTTGGAATAATCGGTTTTTTTGGACGGTTATAATTATTAGGTTAAACCGTAAGTAAAAAAACCGGTATAACTGAAAACCGGTGTTTTATCAAAAACCCCCATCCCTACGGTTGTTGACAAAACACCGGTTTTCGGTTAAACCGGTTTTTTTAACTTACCTTTTAACCTGGCGGTTATAACAGGTCAACAAAAAAAACGGTTATTACAAAAACCGGTTTTAGGTTTTATGAATCAATATTCACTAACCAATAAGTTACAACATCACATTTATATTGCACTTTAGCTTGTGGTACTCCATATGTATATTTCAACATAAAATCTCAAAGTTTTCGATATTTTGGAAGAAATAAACTTTTATTTGGTAATTTTAAAAAGCTGGAGATTTTTAAGTGCACATTTGTACTAAGGTAAATTAGGTTAAATCGATCTACTTATTTTTGGGTCGCAGAATATATGATTTAATTTATGACCTACCTTTTTGTTACTCCTTTATAATAATAAACTAACCCAATGAAAGTTTCGGGTCCAAATAATACCAAATAATTAAAAAATGCAAAAGTATTGAAATTAGCTACTTATTTATAAGACTATAAACGTAATAAATATAAAGTAAATAAAACTATAACGTGTATACATGTATATGAATTATAAAGCAAATATGTCGGAAAATGAAAAAATACCCATGATATGAACTAACTTATAAAACACGCTGTATTTTCCTGTCACCGTGTCACAAAGAAAATTGCCCAGCGCAAGTACATGTAATAAAAATTATTACATGTACTTGCACTGGCCAATTTTTTGTGTGACACAGTTTTATATGTATAAAAATTCTGAACTGAATATATTATTGTCCTAAATGCTTTTGCAGTTGTATTTCCAAAAAAAAATCACATTTTATACGAGATACAAAAAACTATTGTATTTTTTCATTTTTTTAAGTGATTCGTCAGGTTCGTTTGTGTAGGTATAGCATTTATTATAAATAATGCAACTATGACTTCACATTCTGCACAGCACACAGCTGATTGATATTGACAATAATATCATTTAATATCTGTTTTTAATAGGATCCCCAATTCAGAAAACATGTTATGCTTATTCTCAAGTTCATCAAAATACAGTTCAACTTATGTTAAAAAATGTAGCTAGTTCAACTTATCACATTTCTTATAAACATATTTCAGTGAGCGTGAGTGTCATTAACCAATATAAACATTAAAGCGATCAAGAATTATTGATGAATTTAAACAAGCAGTATTTTTTCTCGGAATTTATTATTTTTTTATTATCCGGTGACTATTAAGGTTTTATTATCTAAGGTAGCTTATTCGGTTTTTCACCGGTTATTACATTAAAAAGAAAAAACCGGTTATAACCGCAACAAAAAACAACCGACAAAACCGGTTATTGCGAAGTAAAAAACCGGTTTTAGGTTATAACCGGTAGGTTTTTCCCATCCCTAGTCATTCAGCTTATAGTTCATTTTAATTCTCAACGAACCATCGCTTCAATGGGTTGGTCCAAATATCTTTTTTAGAATTATGCACCCAAATATTCTCAGTTGATTTTCATCAGTGGTTGAGAGGTCCACGATTCACATCAATATGTGACCACTGGTCTAATTAGCGTTATGCAGATTCTGAGCTTAGACTCACGATTCAGTAACTTACTTTTCGTTAAGTCTTTGTATGCATAAAAGCACTTATTACCGCTAAGAGTTCGTGCTTGTATTTCTTGATGGGTGTTGCTGTTGTCATTTATTATTGTCAAAGCGCCCAGGTAAGGAAAAGTGGAGGCATGTTAGTAGATATGGTTGTTTACCTTCAGATTCTCATGTTGATTTTACTTTGTGCACTCCATATATTTTGTTTTACTTTCACTTATAATATATAGACCAAACGTAGCAGAAGAACGAAGCTACGATTATTTGAAACTAATGTAAAGTCTGTCCTGTTATATGGAGCAGAAACATGGAAACACCCTAAACAATTCTTTCAGAAAATACAATCCTTCATTAACAGGGGCCTACGTATTATACTGAGAATATTTTGGCCAAACAAAATTACTAATGACGAGTTGTGGAAAATGGCAAATGAAGAAAGGATAGAACATACAATATAAAACGGAAATGGAAGTGGATATGACACACCTTACGAAAACCAGCAACAAATATTGCTAGACAAGCTCTACATTACAAAAGAACTCAAGGCAAGAGCTCAAGGCAAAAGAAGAATGGGTAGACCATCTTATAGGTGGACAAGAACAATAGAGAAAGAACTCAAAGAAAATAATTTAACATGGAACGATGCAAAAAAGATAGCAAAAAACAGAAGAGAATGGAGAAAACTAGTAAACAAAATTGGACGGAACTCAACAGATGATGCGTGGGACTAGCAACCTCACGATCATTCCTCATGCTACTTGAAACACCGCAAGGTACCCTTTGCTTCACTTGGAGATGTATGATTATGATGATGATTCGGTATCCCTAACATAGATAGTTGCTTTAACATCTTTTGTCAATCTACTCCATCAAACGCCTATTTGAAATTGATATACAAGTTGTAAATTGGTATATTATAATTGTAACACATTTTTTAGGTATAGCTTTTAACACATAATGTATTTGGTCTATAGTTGACCTCTTTGGTCTGAAACCACATTGGTATCCTCCAATCATTTCTTCCAAGCGGTTGTATACATATAATTCATATTATTTTGTAGATGACATTTAAAACTATTATGCCCCTATAATCTTCGCAGAGTCGTTTGTCTCTGCCTTTGTACATAGGAAGTATGATTCCTACTTTCCAATCTTCTGGAATGACTTTTAGTATCCATATTATGCGGTCGATTATTTTATGGATACATTTCCATAGCACATGCCCCCCATTCTTTATCAGCACTGCAGTTATTCCATCTGTACCACGTGCTTTTTTATTTTTTAGATGTTTTATGATGTTTATAGTTTCTTCCAATGTTGTTTCCTCAACTAGTTGTTCTGCTGTGTGGCGAATTATTTCTTCATCTTGGTTTTGTTCTTTTTCTGGATTTAAGTGCTCTTGAAAATGCCCCTTTCACCTTTTCATTATTTGCTCTTTCTCGCTGATTATAATTGCCCTATTTTTATCCTTGCAACAATATAATCGATTAATGAACGTTATAGAACAAATTCTAAAAAATACTGAAACGGACACAAAATGGTTATTAATAAGGACATAAATAGATCAAAGTCACAAAGAAATTCTGACACCAACCAAATACAAAAAAATAATGGACGAAAAAGAAACTTTTAGATTTAATGGAATAAAGATGTCAACATGCAAAAATAGATAGGTGTACAAAAACAAATGAAAATTGCAGCAAATAAAGAACAATATCATTATTAAGTTATGAAATATAAAAATATGAAAAAAAAATAAGAAACGCTTTTCTTTAGTTATGAGTGACTAAAATTAAGAATATTAAAAAAAAAATCAACTAAAAAGTAAAAAAATTAAAAAAAATCAAACTCGAAGCATTATTCGAAAAAAACTGTTAGACGGATTAAATATACAAAAATCTAACACATTCGTACAAGAAAAGCGTGGAGCGAAAACCGTTTATTCGATGAAGATGCGCCCCACGCTTTTCTTTAACGAATGTGTAAGATTTTTTCAATTTTTTAACGAATGTGTGAGATTTTTGTGTGTTTAATCCATCTAACAGTTTTTTTCGAATTATCCTTCGAGTTTGACTTTTTTATTTTTGCTTTTTAGTTGATTTTTTATAACATTTTTAATTTTAGTCACTCGCAACTAAAGAAAAGCGTTTCTTAAATTTTTTTTTTTGTCATATTTTTTTATTTTTTACTTTTTAGTCTTACACTTTTTAAACATTAAAATATATCGACACGTTTATTAAAATGTGTATATGTATAAAACATATTTATGATGTACAACCATGAAAAGTACTTGGAATCTGCAAAAAATTTAAAATTTTATTGTTAATTTATAAAGCATAACGTAAACAATTAACGTAAAAAGTGAAATTATACATATATAGTTCATATAATTAGCTACAATCTGTAAAAGTTTTAAGTCTCTTCATTTTAAAAAACAAAAATTTAAGCATTTTTCATTAAAACAGTTTTTTTTTTATTTAAACAATTAATAAACATTTTTTATTGACTATTCGTGTATTGTTCCCGCGAATGCTTATGTCTGCAAATTTTCATTCATTTTCATTGAAGAAAAGGCAGTCAAATTAACGTCTAAAAATTTGACACAAACGGTTGAACTAAAGAAAAGCGTTTAAAAATGAAACAAAAAATAAATTATTTTTTTGCTAAAATGAGATTATTCGATTGATATGTTATTTAGTAACATCTCTTCAATTCAAGTTGGTAGAGTTTGGAATTTGGTAGGTCTATGATGAAGGTAAAACCATTAAAAATGAGAATGACAATATATGAAATTTCCGGCGTGTTACTTATTAAGTAGGGCAGAACTTGATTTCGTGTGTTTTCAGTGATTGATGTGTCCACATTTCCTTTTTGTTTTTGGGTTGGCAAAACCTGATACTCTGTATCCTGAATTTTTACGTATTCTGAAGAAAATCATTAAAAACAGGTATTCATAAAACAAATGTCTTACCAAATACAAAAAGGGATAGTGAACGATGAAGGAAATTTTAGATTTAATGGAAGAAAGATGTCAACATACAAACAAAGATAATCGGATGTAAACAAAGTGGATAAACAAATATAATACAAAATTAAGCAAGCGAAAGGACAACCGTGAAAAAACAATGCGCAGAGATAGAAGAATTCAAGAAACTCATGATGGTTTTAACACACATAAAAAAATTAAAAAATTTACTCACCAAAATAGAAAAAGAAAACCGTGAACCATGTGCTGAATACTAACAAAAAATTAAAGACGTGGACAGAATACATCAATTAATTTCTCAAAGAAATCGAATGGAGCAGATTCTGATGGAAGTACATAGAAGCAGAAAATTATATAGTTTTATTGATATTAAAATAAAATATTAAAATGCATTCAAAAACAGTGAAAATGGTAAATTGGTGTAGTATTTATAAAAAGTATTGTTTTTAGGTGTGTATTAGGCCTGGATCCCGCGTACCGACAAAAGTTGATTAATAGCAAGCTGAAAATTTGTTAATTGCTTAACGGTGTCTAGTCGGACAAACTTTGATGTACGGGAATACTGGAACAGGGAAAGTTTTAATTGTGGAACAGGTTAAAAATTTGGAACGTCAGACTAAGAAAATTTCCCATGTATTTTATCGGACAGAACTTCCAATTAATTTGTTACCCTTTCATTAAACACTCATGCAAAAATCAGACTGCTACATATCACCAACATAATTCCTGTCATTTGACATATTCTACGTGTCGCACTTAAATGCCCGGTTGGTGATAAATACCAGTCTAATTTTTGCATGAGAGTTTAATGGAAGGGTAACAAATCAATTGGAAGTTATGTCCGACAAAATACATAGGACGTTTTCGTAGTCTGACATTCCAAATTTCTAACATTAGTATAGTATAGTTAGACCCAAACCCAGACATCCAAAGTGAAAATTATCCTCCCACACCAAATTGTTCTATATGGTCCACATAATGTTCAGAAAAAAGTCACACCATTTTGAGCGTCCTATTTGGGGGGGGGAGCGGGGGGAGAAATCTGCAAATTCGTAGTTTTTTATGTTTTTCGTCAATATTTCTAAAACTAAGCGGTTTAGCATGAACAACCTTCTACACAAAATTGTTCTACATTAAATGTGAAATAAAAAAGGCCCTATGCATAACCCTTCTAAAATGAACGGTTCCAAAGTTACGGAGGTAGTATAGTATAACTGGTCCAAAAAAAAAGGCCTAACCCAAACATCCAAAGTAAAAGTTTTCCTCCAACGCCAAAATGTTCTATATGGTCCACATATTGTTCAGTAAAAAGTTACACCATTTTGAGTGTCCGGTTTGGGGGGGAGATGGGGGAGAAGTCGGTAAATTAGTAGTTTTTTTAAGTTTTTCGTCAATATTTCTAAAAGTGTGCTTTAGCGTAAGGAATGTTCTATAGAAGAATGTTCACATAAAATTTAAAACAAAAAAGGTTCTATACATAATTGTTATAAAATCAGCGGTTCCAGAGTTACGGAGGGTGAAAATTGGAGGTTTTCGATACTTTTTATATTTACCGATTTTTCCCTAATCTCCCCCCCCCCCCCAAACCCGACCCTCAAAATGGTGTGACTTTTTTCTGAACATTACGTGGACCATATAGAACAATTTGGTGTTGGAGGATAACTTTCACTTTGGATGTCTGGGTTTTTGGTATAGTTACATCATAAATATTGCCCAAAAAATATAAAAAGTATCGAAAACCTCGACTTTTCACCCTCCGTAACTCTGGAACCGTTGATTTTATAACAATTATGTATACAACATTTTTTGTTCTAAATTTCATGTAGAACATTTTTGTATATAACATTGTTTACACTAAAGCATAGTTTTAGAAATATTGACGAAAAACTTAAAAAAACTACTAATTTACCGGCTTCTCTCCCATCTCCCTCCCAAACCGGACGCTCAAAATGGTGTAACTTTTTACTGAACAATATGTGGACAATATAGAACATTTTGGTGTTGGAGGAAAACTTTTACTTTGGATGTTTGGGTTAGGCCTTTTTTTGGACCAGTTATACTATACTACCTCCGTAACTTTGGAACCATTCATTTTAGAAAGATTATGCATAGCACCTTTTTTATTTCAAATGTAATGTAGAACAAATTTGTATAGAGGGTTGTTCATGCTAAACCGCATAGTTTTAGAAATATTGGCGAAAAACTTTAAAAAAACTACGAATTTACCGATTTATCTTCCCCCTCCCCCCCCCCAAACCCGACTCTCAAAATGGTACTGTTTTCTGGCATTGTGTGGACCATATAGAACAATTTGGTGTTGAAGGATAACTTTCACTTTAGATGTCTGGGTTACGCCATCTTTTGGATCAACTATACTATTCTTTTTCTCATGATCATCTTTCAGTGCGTCACAGTTTTTCGATTTCTTTCTAACGCATTAAATTGTATGTGACAGAAAAAAAGGCACGTCGGTGATTACATTTCGTCGGTGACATTTTTATAACATTTATTCTAGTTATTCTAGTTGTCGATAGATGGCGCCATAATAAAAAAATAATTTTTTTTTAATTAGATAATAATATTACAGATATAATCTGTATAATTTATAAGACTATTCAAATCAAAGAAAATACCATTTTATAAATGCAAGAAACACATTTGATTTGTTTTTATTCCAAATTGAAAATAAAATGTGACAACTGTCAGATTTAACTAAAATGTCATGTTAGAATAAATGTCATAAATGTGTATTATCACGGACTTACCCTTTTTCCTATCATTTGTTACGCACTGAAAAATGATCATGAAAAGGACAATATACTACATGTTCCCCAATTAAAACTTCCCCTGTTCCAATGTTCCCATATAATATAAAAATATTCGTCCAAAGAAAGTCAGGAAATGGATAAACTGGCTAATTTTAAGTAACTTTTGTTCTATAGAGTTTTTTCACTAAGTCAATACTTTTCGAGTTATTTGGCAGTGAATATGTTCATTTTCTCAACAAAATAACCACGCTTTTAGACGGTTTTTCGCAAATAACTCAAATAGTAACTATTTTGTCGAAAAAATATTCCTAGCAAAAATATAGCCTGTAAAAAATTTAAAAAAATGGTGTATATATCACGTCTCTACACCTAGTAGAAGCAGAGTTATAGCTAATGAAAAATAGGTTTATATTCGTCAAATTCCAAATGGAATATTATAACGTGAAATAACCAAAAACGAAGTACATTTCGGGAAAAACTCATTACAACTTATTTAAAGTGTTTAAAAAGCTTCATTTTTGTTTTATAAAAAAAATTTCTAACATCAAAATTAAACAAGTTAAGCTCAAAATAAAGTTAGTCCCTTTTGGTTTTGTTAAAAAAATCGAGAAAATCACCCCCTAATTAGTATCTTAACCCTTAACTACAGAGATCCGGTATTTTTTACCGGCGGGCATTCCCAAAATGTGGATTTCATGGTAACCTCACGACTTACAAGTTCATGTGTCCCTGTACCTCTCGGGTAGTTTGTATAACAATGCTAGTCAAAGCGTGTAGTGTGTATTGTCAATATTTTCTTTTCTAGCACACATCAAAAATCTTAACCGGTAAAAATTACCGGATGTCTGTTTTAAGTAAGTATTTTTATATGAGTACTATATTTGTAAATCTAAAATGTTTATATTATTTTTTTTGTGTTTTTAGGAAAAAAGTAAAGAAATGGACTGTGGAAGTCATCCTGAACCTTCAATGAAGGTTAAATTTGACGATAAAAATTTTGCGGCCACTTTGCAAAAATGGAATTGCCATTTAATTCTGTGATAATTTTACCCCTTGCAGATTTTTTCTCATGGTTGTAAAAATTTTTGTAAATGCTATTTTATGTTGCCCTTGTGATTCTATGTTACGTTTATTTGTTAAAAAAAAGTCTAAATTTTTGTTCATAGCATTTATGGCCGTTTGTTTCAATAGACCAAAAATGTTACCAAAATTCTGGTTTAATAGATTATTCTTCAAAAATCGTGTATTATATTATTAAAATCATTCATTTTACCATTTTTCCCATATCTAGAGACTCCATAAAACCTCATAATGCAAATTTTTTTGTTTTTTATTATTAACTTTATATTTTGACTCTATTTTATAATGACCGGTAAAAAATACCGGGGATCTGTAATTACGTGCTAATATTGGGATGTCTGTAGTTAAGGGTTAAATTAACTTAATCGTTACGACTTCACAAGTTTCTTGACTCGTGTATATATTGTTTATATGATCTGTAAGTTTCATCGGTTCAAAGTTCTTATTATTGAAAGGGCTGTAGTTAAAAGGGGTTGAACGAGTCACTGATCACGAATGTATGCAAATTTAGAAACACGAAATCTTAATCAATTTTTGTCTAACAGAAAAACAAAAAAATACATGATATTCAGAAAAGCAAATCTGACTTTTTTTTGTTTTTCCAGATTTGTGGTATCTCTAATAATTTTTAAGTTATTTTCAAAAAAAAAGCATATTTTTCAAAATTTAAATTTTTAGAAATTTTACTTTGAAACCAAATTTTTTCAAAAATAAGCACTTTGAATCGATGAAACTTACAGATCATATAAGCACAACATAAGTAAAATAATTTGTGGAGCGGTAACGATTAATTTCATTTAAGTTGCTAATTAGGGGGTGGTCTTCCCGATTTTTTTTTGCAAAAACAAAAGGGACCAACTTTATTTTGAGCTTAACTTGCTTAAATTTAATGCTAGAAACTTTTTGTGAAAACATAAATAAAAAAAAGGGTACAATGGGTTTTTCCCAAAAAGTGCTTAATTTTTTGGATATTTCACTTCGAAATATTCTATTTGAAATTTGGTGGATATGAATATATTTTTCATTGGTTATAACTCTGGTTCTACGAGATCCAGATACCTAACGCGTACACCATTTTTTACTTTTTTATAGGCTATATTTTTGTTAAGAACGTTTTTTTTCCACAAAATACTTACTTTTTGAGTTATTTACGAAAAACCGTCTAAAAATGTGGTTATTTTGTTGAAAAATGAACATATTCACTCGCAAATAACTCGAAAAGTGTTGACTTGGCGAAAAAGCTCTATAGAACAAAAGTTACTTAAAATTAGTCAGTTTAGCCATTTCCGGACTTATTTTGGACATATCTTTTTTCATCCCCAAGAGGAGCTGAAAGTCACCCCCAAGACAAAAGCACACATCGGCACAATATCACTTTTTTTCTTTGACATGTAAGCTATACGTATGCCAAATTTCATGTCAATCCAAGCGGTTCTTTAAAATTTGGAGCCAAAACCGTGAAATAATTGACTAATATTGTAATTGACTAATATACCTCTCCGTATTGTTTTATCCCACTTTCTTAAGATGCAATATAGAGTGTGTCAATTTGAAAAGGTGCCACCGTTTATAATTTGATCCCTATAGAAAATCTAAAAATATGCAAAAATTTGATTGCGAGTGGGACATTTTGTAGACCAGTTTTCAACTAAATAACATCAACCCTCAAGCAGGGGTAGACATGACGCCCAAAATCTTTAATGGAAATTGGGATTGAGTGATACCTTATTTTAAAGGTCGTTTAAACTACCTTTTCAAGAATACTACGTATGTACATTATATTTCTTTTCAGTAGATGGAAAAATCTTAAACTCAATACTCCAAAAAATGTTTTGAGTTCTGAAATCGATACCTAATTTTATGATTTTGTTTGATTTTTCCAAAAATACCTAAAAACTGCTCAAAATACTCGAATACTCCAAAAAATATTCAGTTTGGAGTTTAATACTACAGAAAAATTTTTGGTTTTTTTTTCGAGTTCTAAACTCAATATTTAATACCTTTACTGTTTCACTTTATTTTTCCAAAAGTGCTAAACAGAAATACAATGTATGTGGTATTTTGAAATGGCGGTTGAACGACCTTTAAAATGAGATATCACTCAATTATTCTTTCCATTAGGTAACTGATAGACCAGTAAGGATCTGTTTTTAGGTGGATGTGAGAGGTGGCATTCAGATTTTTGCGGATAAAGTTAGGTGATAACTTCGTTAATAATAATTGATTTATGCTCCTTCTTAAATATTCCCGGAACATTAATAAAAAAAAATAAAATATTTAAACATTTCAAAAAATTTCGTTTTTTTTTTCTACTTTTTTTGCTTACAACTATTCATTTTAGAACAAAGTCCTATAGAAATAAAACAAAGATAATTAAATTTTCTATCAGATGCGATTGGTTAAAAATGTTAATTTATCACCCTTGCTTCAAAATAACAATAAATATAAAATAAGGGGGCAAAACAAGCCTGTCCTTATTCAATGATTTTCCATCCCTTAGGTTACATTTGGAACCTTCCTAATTCGCTGAGAAAATTTTTGTAATATGCTAAAACCGTACACCAAATTTCATTAAAATTGACTTACTAGATTTTGCATAATCATTTGCAATCTAAACTTTCTTAAAAAATTAAAATTTTTTAAAATCTTGCAAAACAAAAACTAGAATATACAAAGATTTGTCAATTTATTTACATATAAAGAAGTACTCCACCTATCTAATGCACTTTACAGAATTAAAATCGGATTATTTAAGCAGCCTCAGCAATGTTTTAAAGTTATAAACAATTTTTTGGCTTATAAACAAATTAGTGCTGTGGCCAGGAGGGGGTGCTACGGGCTCCTTTATTTAGATGGACTTACCCAAGTTTTATTTATGCATTTTGACCCGTAGAACACGTTACCCACGAATTTTTGGGTAACAGTTGATCCGGATGTCGATAAGAATGTTATAAACAAGGAACTTGAGGAATTACATAACATCGATTTTTCGCAAAGTAAAACATTTTTTTGTATTTCTTGGCTAATTCTTAGTAAATATGTTCTTACAAGTTTTTTTCGTAGAATGCATAGTTTTCGAGATAAACGCGGTGGAATTTTAAAAAAATCGAGAAATTGCAATTTTTGAACGCGAATAACGTTTGATTAAAAAATAAAATAGCAATGCTGCTGACAGCATTTGAAAGTTTAAGTCAAATTATACCGGTTTTAATTCTTTGCATTGCTAAAAATTTATTTTTTTATTTTTAAACAAAGCACAAATCTATTTGTTTATAAGCCAAAAAATTGTATATAAAACATTGCTGAGGCCCCTTAAATAATCCGATTTTAATTCTGTATAGTGTATTAGATAGGTAGAGCACCTCTTTATATGTAAAAAAATTAGCCAACGTCTAAATGGTCTACTTTTTGTTCAGAAAGATTTTAAAAAATTTGAACTTTTTTAAAAACATTTAGATTGCAAATTTATTATGCAAAATTTATTTAGTCGATTTTAATGAAATTTGGTACACGATTTAAGTATGTTACAAAGAATTTACTAAGCGAATTAATAAGGTTCTAAGTGCCACAAAAGTGGTTAAAAAATATTGAATAACAACAGACTTATTTTGCACCCTTATTTTGTATTTATTGCTATATTGCAGAAAAGGTAATACCTTAAGACATTTTTTACCAGTCGAATATCATACAAAATTCAATTATATTTATTTAATTTCTGTACGACTATGTTCCAAAACGAATCGTTTTAAAGTTATAAGCAAAGAAAGCAGAAAAAATCGATGTTTTTCGAAATTTTTAAAAATTTTAATTTTTTTATTAATGTTCCGGGCATATTTGAGAAGGAGCATAAGTCAAATATTATTACTGAAGGTGTCACCTAACTTTATCTGCAAAAATCCGAATGCCACCTCAATTTATAAATATTAATAACTTTATTTCTTGCATAATGACACATCATTTAACTATTTAAATTATGCCAATTAACCCGGCACCTGCCACGTGGCTTTGCAAGGCATCAACTGCCACGTGGGGTGCTCACAGCACCCCTTAAAAATTTTCTGTGATCTACTTGTTTATAAACAAAATAATGTGTTGAGTTACACAAGAATATAAAAAAAACATGTTTTATTAACTTATTAGCTACTAATATATTATAAAAGTTAAAAAATAAAATTAAAAAGTTGTTATAAGCAAATTAGCAAGTACCAACCCATAATAAATGAAGTGATGTAAAATATCTAAGAAAATTAAAATTTATTGAGTATAGAGAATATACTAATAATTTAGATCAGTTATTACAATAAAAAAATGTAAATCTGACCTGTTTATCAAAAACATAAAAAAATTTTACTACCAGATGATGACACCCCAATTCGAATTTAGAGCTACAATTTCAGAATGACACTAAATAACAACTTCAAACACAAACAGATCTATGCTATATAATATTATTGAAAGCTACTATGACGCACAGGACGGTTAACAAATTTGAAATACCAAATATTTGATGAAAATATGTTATGGGGTGCTGGTAGCACCCCACGTGGCAGGTGCCGGGTTAAAGAGTTATTTAAGTATGCTAAATTTCAACCGGATCGACCAACTCTGATTTTTAATGAGCCTACATTCAAGCGTGTGACATAAAAAGTGTCCAAATTATTCTAATTGTTTATAAACTAAAAATAAGGACTTTTTCAAATGCTTTTTTAATACATTTTAAAACTAAAGTCTCAAATAATGGATTGCAATTTGCTAAATATCTCTGTTAGGCACTGTTAGGGCAAGAACAGTTGTTTAAACAATTGCTCTCTGGGGTAAACAAATTGAATAACAAATTATTTGGTCAATCCGGTTGGAATTTAGCATACTTAAACAACTTGTTAATTGACATATTTTAAAATATTTAGTTAAATTATATATAATTACGCAAAAAATTCAGTTATTAATATTTATAAATTACTGCAAAAATGAGGGTTTTTTGTAATTATCTCCGTCAACTGTTTATGTATTTTAACATAATATGTACATACTATCAAATTTTAAAACTTTTTAACGTCTACGACATTTATTTGAAACATTTTATATCCAAAATACACAAGAAACGTATCATGGTCAAAATACTGATTTTTCATTCTTTATAACGGTTTAAAAAAAAAAGAAGAATGATTAGCAGTAGGTACGTTTTCACAGAATTATCATCAGTTTTTTCACGGAAATACAGGGTTTAACAAAAATACAGGTCATAAATGTAATCACATATTCTGGGACCAAAAATAGTTCGATATAACCTAACTTACCTTAGTACAAATGTGCACACAAAAAAAGGTACAGCCCTTTGAATTTACAAAATGAAAATCGATTTTTTCCAATATATCGAAAACTATTAGAGATCTTTTATTAAAAATAGATATGTGGCATTCTGATGGTAGTGGTATCTTAAGAAAAAATTATAGTGAAATTTGGACACCCCATAAAAATTGTATGGGGGTTTTGTTCCTTTAAACCCCCCCAAACTTTTGCGTACGTTAAAATTTAATTATTATTGTAGTATCATTAGTTAAACACAATATTTTAAAAACATTTTTGCCTCTTAGTACTTTTTCGAAAAGTCAGTTTTTATCGAGATATTTTGAATAATTTTCAAATCCACCACATATTTGTACGGAATGGGACGTTTCATCGCCGCCGGTTCATCGCCGCCGTTTCGATGCCGCCGGTTCATCGCCAGTTAGTCAGTTGATCTTGTATTATGGGAGATGACACGTCACGACGTTAAATTCAGTTCAAAACTTATGACAAATAAATAGATAAAAAATATTATTATATTAATTTACTGTTCTATTTCTACTTCCCCTAAATTTGATACTAAACAGTATTAAATGTGTAGTGTTAAATTATATTTTATATTATAAAAGTTTAAAAGTCTATTAAAAGATTAAGTATGGCAACGGGAATGGTCATATCTCGCATTTCCTAGAATTCCTAATTAATACTAAAAATAAATAATAAATGTAACTGTCGAAAATTAGTCTAAAATTCGGAAATATATCAGTTAGCGATTAACTGACTGGCGATGAACCGGCGGCATCGAAACGGCCGGCGATGAATCGGCCGGCGATGAACTGGCGGCATCGAAACGGCGGCGATGAACTGGCGGCGATGAAACGTCCTAGACCCATATTTGTATATGGCTAAGAACGATTATGGAGACTTGGTAATAATATGAAAATTTATTTATGATTTACATTTTTAGGCATATTTTGAACCATATTAAGAAAGAAGTAATATCTCGATAAAAAGTGCCTTCTCGAAAAAATACAAAGAGGCAAAAAAATTTTAAAAACACTGTGTTTAACTAATAGTACCGCAGTAAAAGCTTAATTGGAACATACAGAAACATTTGGGGGGTTTAAAGAACAAAACCCCCATAAAATTTTTATGTAAACATATTAAAAAAGAAGCCGCAACTCGATAAAAACTGCCTTATCGAAAAAATACTAAGAGGCAAAAAAGTTTTAAAAATATTGAATTTAACTACGACAATACCACAATAATAATTTAATTGGAACGTACACAAAAGTTTGTAGGGTTTAAGGGAACAAAACCCCCATAAAATTTTTATGCGTTGAACAAATTTCTCTATAATTCTTTTTTAAGATGTTCCTGCCATAAGAATGCCCCATGTCCATTTTCAATAAAAAATCTCTAATAGTTTTCGATATATTCGAAAAAATCGATTTTCATTTTGTAACTTCAAAGGGCTGTAACTTTTTTTATGTGCATATTTGTACTAAGGTAAATTAGGTTCATTCGAACTATTTTTGTTCTCAAAATATGTAATTTAATTTATGACCTGTATTTTCGTTACACCCTGTATTATCATCTACCGTTTAAGACCTTCAAAACGCTCTATAACATTTTTTCATGTTTTTTTTTATTAAAGGGGGTACTGTAGGTAATTAATAGTGTAACTCACCTGGTGTAATATTTTTAGCACACAATATATCAATTTCACTCATCTTATAATATTTTTCGTAGATCAAAACTATTGGATCAACAATCTGAAAGTAAATGGTATTTATATATTTACTTTTGCAATATTTATTAATTTCGTATAATTAAAATAAAAAGCAATCCAAAAATTACATCAAACATTATTCATTTATGAGTAACTTAAAGATATTAATTAAAGTTTGACCCTATCACTTAAGTACACGAGTAGACATTTTAATCATCGTAATTGCATCCTAATGCATCTTTATTAACTGTTAACATTTGTTCTAATACAATGTCGTTAATGCAATATAATAACTCAATTGGTACTATATTATAAGGGGTGAGGCACATATAAAGGGCCAATTAGACATATCTCGAGAACTAAAGGTAACTGAATCATGAGAATTGGAATTAAGGGGTTTTAAAAAGTAAACTATTGAATACATTTATTTTGTTTTGTATTTTTTCGGGTGTACTAGAAGTTGATTATAATTTCGTTTTTTTAATGGAGCACCTTGTATACCTACTTTTGCACTTTTGGATTCTCCTTGACGTCTTCTTTCTTAAAATGTGAGGTTTTGTAATATTATATGGGGTATTTTAAAGGAAAATTGGATTTTTTTATAAATTTCGTAGCAAAATTCACACGCTCTAGAATTATATTGATTTGACATCAAAACTCTATTTATGTTCAATTGATTTTTAATAAATAATTCAATCACATTGTGTTTTGACTAGGAAAGTTTTGGAGTAGTTCTGATTTCTTTCATTATATATGTATTTTGGGCTGCTTAATCCGAATATGAGGTTAAAAAAGCGAAACATTTATGCTTTTTCCTTGTTTTTTGCTTAAATCTCGAAAACTGTTAAATTTTAGTAAATGGTCTGCTCACTGAAAATATAGTACTTAAAAATCTCTACAAATATCATTATTTACTTTTTTTTCAGACGAACCGTTCGGTCTAAAGTGTAAGTTAAAAATTGCCAATTTTTAACGGTCTCTGCAAAACTCACTTTTTATATTTCAAAACTTTATTTTTTATTATAATGCTGTCTTTTGATAAATTAAGATCCTCCATCCTGTAGAGGATGCTGATATCCTAATTACCACAACAGCTCTTGAGATGGCACCGTCAAATGAACCTGTAACAGTGATGGGGAAAATAGTGGAGAATATAGCACACTAGAACATATGATATTAAATTGTAATAAAAATAGAACGAAGATCAATATGTTTATGGAATTAATTATGAAAATGAAATTTTTAGTAAAACCAATCAATCTTTATGAATTAATAGTGTCTAACAATTTAAAAGTTTATAAGTTGTTATATCAACACATAAGCAGTTTAAATATAAGAATTTGGAGTATTAGTTTATAAAGAAAATATATACCAAAATTGTACATAATTTGAAAAGATAGAAAAAAAGAAAGTAAACAAAAAATAAAAGAAAAAATCATTTTAATACAAAAAAATATTGGTTAAAAAAGATAAAAAAAAATTAGACAAAAAAAGACCAAAAAATCAATAAATAAATAAAAAAGATATGAGCAGAATAAAAAAATATAATAATAAAATAATAAAAAATATATTAAAAAAAAAACAAAAAAAAATTCAATCACTGGAAGCGACACTGGACAAAACGGGAGAAATATAACCACTGGATTCGGAACTGGATATGGAACTGGATAATATTAGAAAACTGTGTACGAACATTAATATTATGTGATTTGCAAGTTTGCCAATTGTAGAATGTAGAATTTTACCATACTGATATTGTTTAAAAACATTAATATTTTTGATATAAAATGTTAATAAATTTTATTTTTTGTTATAAGAATCAAAGGTAAATATGATTAGGCGAATGAAGCCTTAGGTTTCGCAGTCAATATCCCAACCACACACACACACATGACTGATATATAATTTTATATTATACAACATTTTGTATTTTAATTTGTTTTGTAGTTTAATTTGTAATATTAATAATCACGATATTATTAGAGTCCTACCTTTTGTGATACTAAATTTGAATAATTTCGACTTTTTTTCTTTTTAATTATTTATGCAGGAAACTAGGAGAAATTTATCAAATGACAGCATTCTAATAAAGAATAAAGTTTGGAAATATAAAAAGTGGGTTTTGCAGAGACCTTTAAAAATTGGCAATTTTCAACTTGCAGTTTAGACCGAAAGATTCACCCGAAAAGAAAGTAAATATGGATATTTGTAGAGAATTTTAAAATTTCTGTTGACAGACCTTTTACTAAACGTTAATAGTTTTCGAGATTTAAGCAAAAAAGCGGAAAAAAGCAGAAATTTTTCGCTGTTTTCGCGATTTACTCAATGTTCCGTCCGAAATTTTGTCCGAAAACTTCGTGGATTCAGCAGCTCAAAATGCATATACAGTATGGTGCAAATGAAAGGAATAGATAAATTCGTTATTTCGTAACTCGGCGACTTTAAGGAAAAATCCGTCGATTTAAGTCGATTTTTATTTTTAAATTATGATATTTTGGCATAATAAATATGTCATATTAGTGACGTCATCCATCTGGGCTGGATGACGTAATCGACGATTTTGTTTAAATAGGTATAGGGATCGTGTGCTTGCTCAATTGAAAGGTTATTCAATTCTCTATTCAGTAATATAAACATATACTTAATTATTACAGGTGTCCAAAAAAGATTTATTTAAATTATTTGACAAAAAAAAGAAAAATATATGTGATTTATTTAATGCAAAATACATTTTACCGTTATCCGAAAACAGAAAAAAAATGTTTTATTTTACAAATAAACATTTAGTCCATGTGATGAGACCGCTCCCGTCTGAAAAACATTTCTAATTCGGTTTCTCTGCGGATTCATATTCAAAAATGTCTCCTTTAAATAAATCTGAAGGGTGGTGGACGGAATTTTTGGGCGGAAATTGTTTAAACAATTTTTTTAAACAAATACATAAGATCACCTTTTATTGCTCCAAAAAATATATTTTTAAGTTTTTTTGGTCATTCTAAACAAAAAAGGTATCTTGTGATTTTTCTCAAAAATTGACAGTTTTCGAGTTATAGGCGATTTAAAATAAAAAAATGCGAAAATACGCATTTTTGAGACTTAAAAACTCATATTTAAATTAGCATTTTTAAGGGTGCCAATAACTTGAATTAAAGTGTTAACACTTCCTTTCAAGATTCCGAAGAGTGATCGGGTCTAACTTCAATTTAGACCGTAGTTTTTCAATTGTTAATTATGCGTGTCCATCCGGTTTTTTGCCGGTGCGGTGTGCACAATTTTCAAGAATCTCCTATTTTCCTCCGAAAAATATTTTTCTAGATTCTTTGGGACACTCTAAATAAAATAAGTTTCTTGACATTTTTCTCAAAAGTTACTAGTTTTAAAGTTATAAGCGATTTAAAAGGCGAAAATATGTTTTTTTGTCTTTTTCGGACTTTAAATCGCTTATAACTTGAAAACTATTAACTTTTGAGAAAAATGCCAAGAACCTTATTTTATTTATAATATCCCACAGAATCTAGAAAAAAACATTATTCGGATGAAAATAGGAGATTTTTGAAAATAGTGCGCGCCGCACCGGCAAAACACCGGATGGACACGCATAATTAACAATTAAAAAACTACGGTCTAAATTGAAGTTAGACCCGATCATTTTTCGAAATCTTGAAAAGGAATGTTTAAACTTTAATCCAAGTTATTGGCACCCTTAACAATATTAATTTAAATATGAGTTTTTAAGCCTCAAAAATGTATTTTCGCATTTTTTAGATTTTAAATCGCCTATAACTCGAATACTGTCAATTTTTGAGAAAAATCACAAGATAACTGTCTTGTTTAGCATGACCCAAAAGACCTAAAAATATATTCTTTGGAGCAATAAAAGGTGATCTTATGTAGGTATTTGTTTAAAAAATTGTTTAAACAATTTCTGCCCAAAAATTCCGTCTGGCACCCTTCAGATTTGTTTAAAGGGGACATTTTTGAATATGAATCCGTAGAGAAACCGAATTAGAAATGTTTTCCAAACGAAACGGGAGCGGTCTCACCACTAATTGCTTTTCGATTAAATTCAATGTTCAAACTAGCTCCCACCAGCCAACTGCCTCTTGTAAGTTTGAACATTGGTTTTAAGCGAAAACCAATGTTTATTATTTGTGAAATAGACATTTTTTTCTGATTTGTGACAGCAGTAAAATGTATTTTGAATTAAATAAATTAAGTACATTCTCTTCTTTTTTTGTCAAATAATGTTTTTCCTACTGGGGGGCTCGTAGAGTACAAATTTACTGAATAAAAATTCTACTATTGTACAAAATTATTGTTATTAGTATGAATAGCGAAATGTTTAAGTTTAGTATACAGGGTTGGTCGAAACTCCGAATGAGTATTTTTTGAGTTTTCATAAATAGAATACCCTCTATTTTAGTATTGTAATGAAATGATATTTTATGGTACTTTTTTATTTCCTAATCATCCCAGATATTTAACTGCGTTAATTTTTGAATTATTTGTGATTATTTAACATTAACATTTTGTGATAACATTAATTGTTACAAATATTACGCGAAATTTTATTAGGTTGGCCGTGAAAATATTCAATCAAAATTAATTTTTTGAAAATAAGTACATAATAATCTAGACTGATCCCTAATTATTATTATTGTAGAGGAGCCCAAGCGGAGATTTTTGAAGTTACTCGAGCGCGTCAGATTATCATCTGGGGAGAAACCTGGTACCCTGCAGCTGTACATCTACCATATATTTTCTCTTAACACAGGGTAGTTCGTTAAGGGAGCCCCGAAAATTAAAATATATCCTTAAAAATACTCGAAATTGTCAGATTAAGATAAGGTAAGTTAAGTACATGCAAAAGAGTGTATATTTCAAAAATCTGACGATTTGAGCGGGGCGTAAAGAAATTTGGTGAGTCAAAAAGATTTACAAATAAAAGCGAATATTTCGCGAAATGAACTTCAGATCGAAAAGCTAAAAAATACGTGGTCCTTATTTTTTAAAAATCTATCGTGACCCCTCACAGAGAGGGGTCGGGGCTTAATTTAAAACTTTAAATACAAATCCCACGATAATTCGCAAAATAAACATCAGATCGAAAAACTGCAAAATACACTTCAATATTTTTGAAAAATATATCGAATGGTACCAAACACCACGGAGATGGGGTGAGGGATTACTTTAAAATCTTAAATAGGAGCCCCAAACTTTTATTGCAGATTTGGATTCTTTAAGTAAAAATAAGCAACTTTTATCCGAAACATTTTTTCGAATTATGGATAGATGGCGCTATAATCGGAAAAGACGGTTGTTGGAAATGGAAAATTAAATTAAAAAATGGTCCCTATTAAAATGGAAAATTTTACTTAACTTTTTTTGGTTTTAGGACCTAATAATCACAACCCAATAGGTCCTCATAGCGCTCGAGTGACTGCAGATTTAGCATACTTTCCTCCCCTACTATTAATATTGGACGACATACCAAAATGCCTGCGTTTTTAAGAGTTTTGGTGCGGAAAATATTCATAAAAACATATATTCTACCTAGTTGGTTATAACTTTGGTTTTTGTTCTAGGAGAGTACAACGGAAATGTGCTACTGCAATAAGAATTTACCATCAGAAATTTCCGGATAGACCGAAAAGAGAAACCTTTCAAAGTTTACTAGAACGGTTTCGACGAACTAGACACTTAGATTTAGTTGCTCTTGTTGCTAATGGCAGAGCGAGGGCTTATTTGTATAATGGAGTGGGGCTGTACTAGCACTGTTGATGATATTTTTTTACTGAAAACATTGTGTGACTAGATAAACCTTGAAGCAATTTTAATAAAATTATATAAATTTTTTAAAAAGTTTTCAAAAATTTGTTTGTGATTAGTGGTATATAGCCAGCTAATAAGTGGTATACAAGGAAAATTCTTTCCTTGTATATTTTTCAATATTTAGTGTATCACCGCTCCCTGATGATCTGGTGACCAGAATAGCGGAGTTTGGACAATAATATGGTCTATCAATGAACTTCTAGGTGACAAAGTTAATGAGGATATCGAAAACTTAAGGACATAACGAGAATCTATTCATAAACGGATACAATATCGAACGAGTCGACCAATATGCATACTTTGGAACAATGATCAACTCCGCAGGAGATTGCTTACAGGAAATCAAAATCAGAATAGAAAAGGCTAGAGCAGATTTTAAAACAATGAGAAAAGTGCTCTGCACAGGCGATTTGAAGTTGGAGCTAAGAGGTAGGTTGGCTAGGTGCTTCGTTTTCTCGACTTTGTTTCATGGAATGGAAACTTGGACCTTGAATGCTGCATAAGTGAAAAAACTAGAATCATTCGAACTGTGGGTGTAAAGAAGAATTCTGAAAATATCGTACAGAACACGTCACAAAGAAAAAGGTTCTGAGAAAGATGAATAAAGAATTGGAAATCTTAAATACCATCAAAACAAGAAAATCGGAATATCTCGGACATATTACACGTGGAGAGACATACAACTTGTTCCAATTAATTATGCAGGGAAATATTTAACGAAAAAGAAGCATAGGGAGACGCAGAATATCGTGGCAGCGCAACCTGAGAGAATGGTACGGATGTACATCAAGTGAACTTTTCAGAGCAGCAGTCTCTAAAATCCGAATAGCTATGATGATTGCCGACCTCCGTCGCGGAGATAGCACTTAAAGAATAAGACTCCCTGATAAGGACTTAAGCAATAAGGAGGAGAAGGCATTAATCTAATAGTCAAAATTAATTCAGGATCTTAAATTAATAGCCAGTTGCGCACCAACAAATAAACGATTTATTTTTTGATTTGGATTGCCCGTTTATTTTAAAATGCGTTGCACCAACTATTACTCGATTAACACCAACAGTTTTTGATCTGTCAAAATTAACCACCCGATTTTCTGCGGTTATTTAAAAAATCGACTGTTTTTTACCTGACGTTTGACGTTTATTCTGTTTATGTTGTTAAAATGTTCTTATTTTATAATTATTATCTAATAAAGTATCATAGTATCATCATAGATTATAATTTATAAAAATGGATTTATCATCATCGTCGTCATCGAGTTCATCTTCTGACGATTTGGAAGATGTCTATAATGCATATGCTACCAAATATAAGATCTGTAAGAGATCGCAATGATTTGTATAATAAGTACATATAATTAAGATGAATTTAAAGCGAGGTATAATATTTTCCCATATAACAAGCTAATATTTTCCCATGCAATGGCTTTTTGTTTATTTGTCACACCATCTGTTTGTTTATTTTCTATTATAAATATATATTGGCTAAATCTAAAATTAGAAAATAATGTAGTTTAATTCAAGTTCAATTCAACTGACATAACCTTACAAAACATTCTTTGACAATCTTGTTTGACAGACGACACTCGGATTCGAATGAAATAATCTTGAAATAATCGAATGAAGTACGATGTTGCCATATATATTGTCGGTTTGTAAACCAACAGTTTTTTTGAATGGTGCAACCCGTTTGAAAAATAGCCATTGATCATTGATTTAAATCGTCGAATTGACGGTTAGCAAATCAGTTGATTTACAGTCTGTTGGTGCAACTGGGCATAAGAGTACGTATAGTAAGAGTTGGCGCATAAACCAGAGAAACGAGGTTAATTGGTAATTATTTATTAGTTACATACTTTTACTTTTCCTCTATTTTAAATTAACCGTTTGCTTTATAAACATGTTCGCAAATGCTTCGTTTCCGAAATACGGGATGTTGAATTTTTTCTTACAAACTGACGATTTGTTTAATGCTCTAAAACCGGTTAAGATATGCAAATGAAAGTTGGTAGGTTTTAAGAAGTAGTTACTGCGCATTATTTCACATACAGTTATGAATTTTGTATTTGCCATTGACGTGCATACGGGTAATATTACTCGTCATATTACCCGTATGCACGCCAATGGTGAATATAAAATTCTTAAGTGTATGTCAAAAAATGAGTAATAACTACCTATTAAAACATACTAAATTTCATTTGCATATTATCTCACTCTTTTTTAGAGCAATAAATAAATCGTCAGTTTGTAAGACAAATTTCAACATCCCGTATATCAAAAACGAAACATTTACAAACATATTATACGTTTATATAGCAAACGCTTATAACTTTTGCATGCAGAATTACCCCTTAAAGTTTGTCGAACATATTTAGAATCACCCTGTATTGATGAAGAACATGGCTAGTTGTTAAAGTACTTAACTTTTTTATTGTCCAACATAAGCGAATGAATCAAAGAGCAGACTGTTAAGAAGACCTGAAGCTACAGTTGGGTGTTAATTTCAGTATTTTATAAATGCTAGAATAGTCCACAGGGTGTGGTGAACTTTGAGAAAAAAACAGTTTATTGGTACACCCGGTATACAATGACAGTTTACCTATCTAGCAACAATATAATTACAGCGATATTAACAAAGATTAAGGCTATAATATACTAAAAAATCACTTAAATCGGACAACAGGTTTAGGAAATTCGAGACATTAAAAATTACCCATTTTATGGGGTTCCCGTTTTTCGGGATGGTCAGTGTACTTTGAAATTAAAAACCTCGATTTATCCATTTAATAGCAGTTAAATATTGCATTGTCAGCTGGTTCTGAGCTATTCTCGAAATTTCAGGTGCTTCGGTAGCATAGAACTATTTTTAAAATGGACTACAAAATTAGCGGATATAGTGACATAGTGACAAAAACCAAGCCAATTAACGATTTAATAATATAAATTTCGCTCAAGAGTAAATGTTACAATATTTGAATTAGAAGGGTGTAATTGGATATTTAAACATATTTTATGTCATACCGGTTTAATATTGTGTATTTATTACTTAGTTAAGAACCACACAATGCTAAACTTTATGCCCGCTCGGGCATAATGTTAAGTAGTGCTGTCTCATTTAGCGTATTTGGATTGCCGTACGTTTCTTTGGAATTTTTCGGTAACAGATCCTCAGTCGCTTTTTTTGAGGAAAACAAAAATTTGTTTTCTGTTTTTTGAGGTTATTTCTATAGATTATTAATTAGAAAGTTATTTTGAAAACCAACTTTTGAGTAATAACGGTATTATTAGATTATTAAATAATAATCTATTAATCTATTAATTTATTAATCGTAATAACGATTATTAAAATTCTTACTACTTTTGGAAGGTGCACATGAAAATTATTTATTTCTACAATGCTTGGTAGGTATATTTATTTTACAAAAATAAACTTACATTCGAATTTGACATTTTAAGGAATATATCCAATAAACAAAATTAAAAAGACGGATCTATTGCTTATACAAAATAACAGTAAACATTACCAGAGAAAATATAGACAATAAACTAACAACACATGTACCATGTACACAAAATTATGTGAAGTAATTGACATTGATACAGATGACAACATAAAATTAAACGTCAACAGTAATGGTTTTTACCTCAGAACAGTTAGTTTTGGCATTTTGACGTATTCAGAGGTACCAAACCAATTAACTTTACAGTTGAGCATCAGTTTAGTTAAGGAAATGATGGAAATACGGCACCCGGCTTAAGCTTCTCCTTAACTTTTGACACAGGCTTAGCTAAGCAAAAGCTTAAGTAGCTATTGAAATACCGGCCCTAAGAATACCACAAATAAACTTTTATTTCGTTAAATTGTCACATTATTCTCTTATACTGAAAAACGTCAATGGCATGTTCTTAATTTGGATAAAGTTGGATTAGTGATTAACATTGACACTCGCTCCACTCCATACTCATAATAAATATCATATCTAAACTCTAAACACTCACTTTTCCAGCCTTTTTTTTTTGCTGCAAAATCTTTAATCAAATCGTTACGGGATGGGTACGTAGTTTCGTCTCTAATGATATTTAAATGAGATTCATTTTTTTTTTTCAAATCCTAAGAAAACTAATAAGTATTTTTGAAAAATTTAAACGCAGAATGAAAGATTACGTTCTTACCGAGGGCCGGAAGTCCCTGAAAACTTCTGTAATGTTAATTTTAATAAGTTACAGGGGTGAAAAACTAAGAGAAAATGTAGTGTAATTTTTAATTTCAAATATCTCGTTCAAAAAAACTTTTTATATATTCTAAGGGACTTTCGGCCCTCGATAATAATTTAGTCTTTCATTCTGCGTTTAAATTCTTTAAAAATATTTATTAGTTTTTTCAGGATTTGAAAAAAAAAAGACTTCATGTTCGTGGTGATATTTTCCAAATCGATCATTCGCTATCTTTGTCATACAACGCACTGAGAAAAATATAATATGATGACAAGACAGTGACAATTTTAAATATTTGACATGGCATCGGGAATATTTTGAGTTGTTGATTAAATAATATTGATAGTGTATTTGATAAATAATTGATTTAAGACGTGAACTTAATAAAAAGTGAATTGTTTGTTATTTATGGAGGATCCAAGAAGAGAATTGACCAGGATATATTCTGTGATCCAAGTATTTTGTTGTTAAAGATGTTCAAAATTGTAAGCGTTCCAAAGTAACAATATATATATATTATTAAAAAATCACTTTATCACTTTTTCTCTTTTCTCGATTGAGTATTGTTTTTGTTGTACAGTATATAAATTATTACGATCACTGAATACTTAATTAGTGAAAAAATAATAATATTTATTAACTGAATTAAAATTTGCAATTATACAAGCAACAGTTATCAAAGAACATTCAAAAGCCATCTCTTTAAAGTTAATGATGACATTGTCAAGTAGTAATATTTACATAGCCATACCAGTGAGAATTTTACTACACGTAATTTGCCGTGTAAAGACAGAATAGCCGTAAAAATAGGGATAGCCGTAAAATATTTGCGTATTATGTACCGATGGCCTTAAAGTCTAAGGCTGGAAAAAGCTCTTAGCATTTGAAATAAAACTAACCAAACTAGACAATCTAGAATCTTCGTCAATTTTTGATCCTTTTCAACACGCAGAATGATCTTTCTCCAGATGCATTAGATGTCATCATGCATAGTAGAATGCGCAAAGTGTCCATATTCGGACACGGCTTTTTTTACACATTTTTTTTACCAAAAACGTTTTTTTACGAAACACTGCGGCCCCCTTTTGCTTGCGGCCCTAGGCCGCGGCCTAGTCGGCCTAGTGGTAAATCCGGCACTGATTATTAGAGTGAGCCAGAGGCCCTCGAGTTTATAAACTTGTCACCCTTGGGGTATAAACATCTATCTAATGCCCTTGATACATAAACAACCATTTTAATTCTGAACAACTTCATAAAATTCATATTTTTTTTATATAGTTTGTACAAAATTGATACTCTTTTTTTCCTCAATTAATAACAAAAGAAATATCACATTTATAATAAGTAAAAATGATGTATTCGTAAAAAATTGCAAAATCGATTAAAAAATTGCATTTTTTTAAATAGAAGGAATTATTTCAATATAGGGCCGGTATTTCAATAGCTACTTAAGCTTTTGCTTAGCTAAGCCTGTGTCAAAAGTTAAGGAGAAGCTTAAGCCGGGTGCCGTATTTCCATCATTTCCATAACTAAACTGATGATCAACTGTAAAATTAATTGGTTTGGTACCTCTGAATACGTCAAAATGTCAGAACTAACTGTTCTGAGGTGAAAACCACTACTGTTGACGTTTAATTTTATATTGTCATCTGTATCAATATTAATTACTTCACTTAATTTTGTGTACATGGTACATGTGTTGTTAGTTTATTGTCTATATTTTCTCTGGTTATATTTTTATAAGCAATAGATCCGTCTTTGTAATTTTGTCGATTAGATATATTCCTTAAAATGTCAAATTCGAATGTAAGTTTATTTTTGTAAAATAAATATACCTACCAAGCATTTTAGAAAGAAATAATTTTCATGTGCCTACACCTTCCAAAAGTAGTAAGAATTTTAATACCTAATCGTTATTACGATTAATAAATTAATAGATTAATAGATTATTATTTAATAATCTAATAATAACGTTATTACATTACTCAAAAGTTGGTTTTCAAAATAACTTTCTAATTAATAATCTATAGAAATAACCTCAAAAAACAGAAAACAAATTTTAAGCAAAGGCTTAAACCAACTCCCGCGCGAGCTTAAAATTATTTGGTTTAAGCCTAGGCTTAAGCCTCAAATTGAAGTGGTAATACAGGCAACTAAGCTTAAGCAAAGGCTTAAAGTAAGCTCTGGCTTAAGTGAGGTTGGAAATACATAATATTTCATATATTAGGTATATATAGGTTTTCATAATAACAATTTTCGATTTTGTGAAATATAAAGTTACTTTACTCTTAACCTTCCCCGATGACCAACCTTTTTTTGTTACACGGATGACCAAGGGGGGGGGTAGGGGAAATGACCCCAGGTCAAAAATGTCAAAAATGACAATTAACAAAAAATGAAGTTTTTTTTTTTTTTTTCTTTGCATGGACTTTATGTCATTCAGTCACTCACAACATGAGTATTGGTGTCATGTGTAGTGTGTATGTTGAGTAAGTGTCTTGTTACCTTGAAAAGTCGACGTCATTAGGGTAAAATTACTTGGAATTACACAAAATAGATGGTATTTTACTAAACATCAACTTCGGAATAAATTTTTTATTCGTAAAATGTCGGGAATTTTTTTTATTTCAAAATATGAGGATATCTAGAATGATATTAAAGTCAAATAAAAAAATAATGAGTTAAAAATTGAAAATACTTTTGAATTTATTAAAGAAAAACATACGCTGGGGTCACAATTTCCCCCGCTTGGTCATCCGAAGGTTAAGCGAAATTCATATCGTCTTTTTGACATACCTCCAATAAGATTAATAATATTTTATATCTGACTGATAATATTTGATATCTGATTGCATTTTTTAGGTGTTTATCGTAAAATTAATAATAAAAAAGCTTCCCATATGTGGCCAGGTTAAGTAGACAGGCTGAATTTAAATTTATTATATTTATGGTACTGTACTTAATGATCTTCCTAATGGTGATCAATTAGGTACAATAATTTTAAATAATAGGTACCGTAAAATAAAAGGCATTCGTTACATGAATACTTTTTTAATAAATATTAAAATAACATAATATAATAAATATTTTAATAAATAGTTGTGGCTCATTTTCCAGTTTGTACAAATTTAAATTATCTAAGTTCAATCCACACTTTGGGTCCATCTCTCAGTCTCAAAATCAGGCTCGTCGATAATTTAATCTCTTCAACACTTTTATATTCAGTAAAGATTTTATATTTTCGTAGAACTGCAGACAAAACTGTTTTCATATTCATCATGGCGTACTTTGCACCTAAAATATACATAATAAATATAATACAAATAATAGTATAATATGCAACGAGCATTTAATGATGCTAATTATGATGCGAGTAAGCCGGATACAAAACGAGCCGCGAAGCGGCGATTTTCGAATAGAGTACGAGCAGCATAATGATAATTAAATGCATGTTGTATAAACTACAAGCAAAACATGAAAGATGAAG
The DNA here is from genome assembly GCF_917563875.1 of Diabrotica virgifera virgifera. Classification (NCBI taxonomy): domain Eukaryota; kingdom Metazoa; phylum Arthropoda; class Insecta; order Coleoptera; family Chrysomelidae; genus Diabrotica; species Diabrotica virgifera. The sequence continues at coordinate 205,725,332 of NC_065445.1, read as the reverse complement.
TAGTTTTCAATCCTAATAGCAATATTAATAATATTTAAAAATATTAAAATATTACTAAAAGATTTTTAAATTGAAAAGTTATTTATTATTCATTTACGGACCGAAGTCCATTAGTACATGATACAATTAAAATTTTTTATAATTAAAATGTCACACAAATTAGAAAAATAAGATCTAGTAGATACAAAATTGGTAAATACATAACAAACAATAATAAAGAATAAACTTACTTGCTCTCATTCAACAATTGAGAGCTAGAACATTTTGAAATTGACAAATACAACTTATCCTAGAACAAAGACAATAACAGTAGTTGACAAATCAGTCTTGAAATTAGAACATTTGTATAAATATAATTGTGTGGAAAACGGAGTAAAGTCGTTCACAAAGAAATCAATTTGCGGAGATAATGTGTTTGCTAATTTAAGAGTTTTAGAGAGATAGGAACTTGAACTATAATTTGTGCGGTTAATGACCTCGTGGAAGGTGGTCACAGAACGGGTGGTTCTTGAAGGTACATGTAGACCAATTTTATTTAAAAGTGGGATACAGAATTTATGACCATGAATTAAGTTATATAAGAAGCAAAGATCTTTATGTTGACGACGACTCTGTAATGAGTCAAGTCGAATAATTTGCAGTAAAGACTCATAACTTTGACCAGTGAGATGCATCTTATAAGCATAATAACGTAAGAATTTACGCTGAACTTGTTCGATTTTATTAATATGACAGTTATATTGAGGTGACCAAACACATGATGCATAATCTAAATGTGGTCTAACCAAAGAACAATAAAGAAATTTTAAAGAACGACCAGTCGTAAAGTCATAGCTGCATCTTTTAACAAAGCCAAGCATCTTTAATGACTTAGAAACCATGCTATTAATGTGTAGGTTGAAATTTAAGTTAGTATCAAGAATAACACCCAGATCTATAACTGAGTCAACTAATTGTAACCTAGTGTCCCGTATAAAGTAAGAATTATTCTCAAAGTGTCTTAGTCGAGTAAAAGTTATAGCATGGCATTTGTTTGCATTTAAGTCCATACCATTAAGTGAGCACCATTCCACAAGACCATTAAGATCTGATTGCAAATTGTAGTGATCCAAATCAGAGGTAATTATGTGAAATAATTTAAGGTCATCAGCAAATAGAAGAAATTGAGCAAAATTGAAGCTTTTATTTATGTCATTTATAAATAAATTAAAAAGGATAGGTCCTAAGTGGGAGCCTTGAGGTACACCCGATGTAACTATAATTTCATTAGAGAAATAATTCTTAATACGAACTATCTGCCTTCTATCTAATAGATAATTTCGAATCCAACTAAGCAGAGGATCAGAGAAACCCAACTGTTCGATCTTATGTAACAATAACGTATGGTTGACTCTATCGAATGCCTTGGAAAAATCTGTATAAATCGCATCTACCTGTTGTTTACTTTCCAATGCTTCATTTAAGAAGGAGGTATAATTTAACAAGTTCATTTCAGTTGATCTCCCCATAACAAAACCATACTGTTGTTCAATGATTACATTTTGTATAGTAGGCTTAATTTTGTCACATATTAAACTCTCGAATAGTTTAGGTATAGTATTAAGGATACTAATAGGTCTGTAGCTCTGTACCCCGCTTCTATCTCCATTCTTGAATATCGGTGATATAAAACTAACTTTCCAAACGGGAGGGAATTCACTCGTTTGTAATGATTTTTGAAAAATAAAGAATAAGGGACGAGCAAGATTAAAACTACAGTATTTCAGTAACTTGGGTGGGATTCCATCAGGCCCTGGACCCTTATGTATGTTTAGCTGGGATAATTTGGTATATACCTCTGAAATAGATAAGTCACAACCAGTAATGTTGAAACTAGTGTTAGCCCTTGCACTATTTGGAATAGGACATTCGTCCTCACTATATACTGCAGCAAAGTACTGAGCAAACATCTTGGCTATGGTAGGACCATCGGAACTGGTTTGGCCATTATGGTTTAAAGTGTTCGTAATGCTATTATTGTTCCTTTTAGAATTTACGAACCTCCAGAAGCTTTTAATGTTACTAGGAAGTGTATGTTCAACGTTTGCTACAAACTGATTGTATGCTTGACCTGATAAGGACTTGCATATCGACCTCAATCTAGAAAATTCATTATAGTCTTGAGGTAACCTGGTCACTTTAAATTTCTTATGAGCTTTCTTTTTAGCAATGATGCAGTTTCTTAACTCTCGGGTATACCATTTAGGAAAATTGCCGGTATAAAACTTTTTCATTGGTACATAAACATCGATAGCGCCATATAAGACATCATAAAGTATATTGACCATATCATCTAAACTTTTGTCTCTGAAAATTTCATCCCAGTATATTGTGTCTAAGTAATCAGAAATACCTTGAAAATTTGCTGGTTATTGGTCCATTTTCTTGGTAACACCTCCATGGCTTCTAAAATTTGCAAGCCAAATGGATGCTGCAGCGAAGAAGACAAGAGGGAATTCAAAAACTTACAATTCACGACCCCGTCTGTTCAGCTGGTAAATTCCAACAGAAAATGGACCTAGTTACTCAAAGAAGTAACGACCAATAGAAAAATAGAATAAAAATTGCATTTTTATTCAGTTGCAATGCGAAGGCAAAACAATCTTATTTTTCATTTAGAATACAGAGCGCAGTCCAGCCCTCTGAATCGACGATTTTCGACTCTTGTTGGAGTCTCATCGGAGAGAACGTGGGCCTGCTACTCCATACTCCAATTGACCAACACCCAGGGCTGCTTTATCCATTAGGCAATATAGGCAGTTGCCTAGGGTGGCAAATTATGAGAGGGCGAAAAAAAACTGTACAAAAAATATTTGTATATAAAAATTAAAATCGAATAACATTTAAGTACATCTACATATTACAACCATAAATGGAATATAAGTGGGCATTTATTTCTAGAAAACAAATTGCATTTTCTTAACACTATTCATTCAAAAAACCCAGAAGTCGTAAATTTAGGGATTATTGTGTTCAACTTAATAACAGACAAATGGTTGATTTTAAGGGTATAATGCTATCAATATCTTTTGTAACTACTGCCTGAAAAGACCTTTAAAACAACCGCACTGTTAAATTTCTAAAAGAAAACCTACATTTTTGTAAGGTATTTTTTTACGTATCTCTTATCACTTTCGAATTACATGGAGAAAAAGGAAGATTTTTAAGATAATTTGAAATTGCGTTCTATAATTATTTGATCTTATTCTTTTCAAAAATCATTCATTTTAAACCCGTCCAACTTTTTGAAAATAGAAATAACACTATAGTAGAAGGTATTCTAGAAGAAAAACGATGCATTTAAATTCTGGTGGATGAGGGGTTAAATATACTTCTTATTTTTCCTTGAAATACATTAGTCATAAGTTTTTTTGCACCATATCTCGCTTAGTTTGAATGTAACAGAAATTCAACAGTTCTCGTTTTAAAGGTCTTTTCAAGCACTACAAAAGGTATTCGTAGCATTATACCCCTAAAATCGACAATTTCTCTGTTATTTTAAGTTGAATACACCGATTTGAGCATGCACCAAAAAAACTCTTTTTCACCTACCATCTCTTTTTTTTTAAACAAGAAGATTTTTGAAAAAATGAATCTCTCTGATTTTTCATAAACTATAAAAATGTTTTATATAGTTCTTTTCGTTAGGTGCACAATTTTTATGGTATTCCCAAAAAAACAGTCTCCGAAAAGTGTAATTTTTCAATGAAAATGGCAAATTTTTAACCACGATTAATTCAAAAAATATTGAGTTTTCAAAAAAAATTATAAAACATTTATTGCTTAGAATTAGGTTCCCTGGCCACCTCCAGTGTTAGTTTGATAAAAAAAATGTCCACCCCTGAGAATGGGTGGGAACGGGAACCACCCCTAAGTTAAAAGTGTCATAGGATATAGCGTAGACTTTGTTTCTTGAGCTATTCCCTACTTACAGTGAAAATATCAAGTAAATTGATGCAGTAGGATGGAATTCGGAGCCAAATACCCTCACTGACTGCACTAATAGATACATGAATGCATTCACTTAAAGGTTCATTTGGATACCACAATAAAATCACCAATCACCAATAATTGACATATCTAAATATTTAAAGAAGAGTGGATTGAAAGATATTTTCCCTAATTTTGATATTGATTTGCGCATTTATTTGTGCCTCTCAGTTGCCAACCAACGTGTCCGCTGAAAGGTCATTTTCGAAAATGTCAAGAATTTAAAATAGTCATGAAAATAATTTCCGGTCAAGTGTGACGCAAGAACGCTTAACAATTTGTCGATCTTGTCCATAGAAAGTGACGTAACAAATTCGATAAATTATGACGACATTATAGATGATTTTTCCAAAGAAAAATCAAGAAGGAAATCTGATGTGATCGAACTGGAATGAAAATTTTTATGTACAGTGGAACCTCGATAACTCGGATTAATCGGGACCGCGGCCGATCCGGGTTATCGAAAATCCGGGTTAGCCGGAGAATATGGTAAAAATTAATAAAATACGGTATACTTACAGATAAACTCCGTTAGAATTGAAGTAACATGAAATATATATAAATATGCACAGTACCTACACATCTAAATTACTAAAAACACGCAAACACAAACCTAAGCAAACGGAAGCGAACAATACAATACTGTATTCATACAGTCACAATCGGAACGATGTTTTGTTATTATGTATTAAGAACAGTGAAAACTAAGACCATTGATTAAAAAAGAATTTTTTAAATAGTCTTTCTTAAACAATGCTAACACAGTTTGAAATAAAAAATAAAGAAATACTACAGACAGGTGCCTGTTGTTTCTGCCGGCTTGTGCCATGAGTCATTTTTACTATCGCATAGCTCAAATTACACAAATACACATCTCAAATATTATATTACATACATACATTTTTATTGTTGAAATTTTTATCTGATAATTAACTATTTTGATGGGAAATAAGCCACAATTAAATTGAAAAAATAGTTTTATTAACATTTCAACGCCCAGAACGGGTGTCATTGTCAAAATACAAAATATGTACTGAAAATCAAAATGTTTATCTAATAAAAATCGGTCCGGGTTAGCCGGACTTCCGGGTTATCGGGGGCCGACTTATCGGAGTTCCACTGCATTCTTATTTAAATAAAAAAATCTGCTTGCAATTTTTTTTTCGCAAAAATGGTACGTGCTTGAAGGGCGGCTACTAGAGAATTGCCTAGGGCCTAGGGCGTCAATTGACCTAAACGCGGCCCTGTCAATACCGAGAGTTCATCCCCCCACACCGCAACTGACGTGAATGGACTATAGCCTGGGCTGATTATCGGAGAATAGGCCATTTTTGGGAAAAGTTATTTACCAGCAATTTTATTGCTGAAATCGAAGCTTATGATTATATATGTTAATAATATAGGTATTCAAAGTCCGCAGATAGTGTGCTATTATTTTTATAAACAAAATGGCGCCCGAAGATCGTGTTTTTTTCAATTATTGCTCTATAACTCCGAAGATTTTAACTTTATAACAGAAACACTCACATAAAAATTCACCGCAATTAAATTCTGCATAGAGATTTGTTTTTCCTGATCTGCTCCGACGAAAATTTCTCTCGGAAAATGCGGGTTTTCCCAACAAAATCTTTAACTTTTAAATAAAGTTTTAGGTGACTTAAATGCCTTCTTGGTTTCGATTATAGTTCCAGAAACTGGTGTAAATTGAACGAATATTTTAGCAACAATTCAATTGTTAATTAATAGTTTACGGTCGCAATAATAACCAAAATAATTATGATACACTGATCAAACTTTGAAATCTTATAAATATGATATGCCTATTTAATATTTTGTCGACAAAATATAAATTTTTTATTTTTTTGTATAATCCTTAAATGTTAAAAAAAAATAGTTATAAACAAATTACCGTTTCTCAGAAACTTTTTATTATATTCTAATTTTAAAAACAGTTAAAATGTGTATTTCATATATCTTGAAAATGAACGCTTTAGAACTTTTTTGCAACCATTTGTAAAAAAGTTATGAAACAGCAAAATAAACATACGATTACTACGTTATTTATAATTTTTTTAAATTCTTTTAAAGCGTAAAAGTGAGCTTAAAGTACAAGCTACTTATCTACAAAAAATACTGATTATTAGTTTAATGGTTATATTTTAATTAAAGAATATAAATATATTTTTTTGTAATTTACACGCGCGAAAGTAGACTAATACAGTACTGTAGCTAAAATTTTCACTCAAAGCGACGACCACCGCGGGACTTACACTTAAACAATAAAATTATAGTATTATATGTATGCTGCGTGTCAGTCGCTTCAAATGAACATTTTATCTCTGGCTCTGTATCAAGCCTACTGTCGCGCTAAACATTACAAAAAAAGTATTTTTAATCTTTGATTAAAATATAACCATTGAACTAATATTTGATATTCTTTGTGAGTAATTAGATTGTACCACAGACTCACGTTTAAGCTTTGAAACAATTAAAACAAATTATAAACAACGGAGAAATCAAATATTTATTTTGCTGTTTCATAACTTTTTTGCAAATGGTTGGAAAAATTTTTAAACCATTCATTTTCAAGACCTTTGAAATACGCATTTTAAGTATTTTTTAAAATTAGAATATAATAAAAAATTTCTGAGAAATGTTAATTTGTTTATAACTATTTTTTTAAACATTTAAAGATTGTGCAAAAAAATGAAAAATTTATATTTTGTCGACAAAATATTAAATAGGTAGGCAACTTATCTTTATAATCTTTCTAAGTTTGATCAATGTCTCATGATTATTTTGGTTGTTATTGCGACTGTAAATTGTTAATTAACAATTGAATTGTTGCTAAAATATTCGTTTAATTTTCACCGGCTTCTGCAGTTATAATCTATACCAAGAAAGCTTTTATTTCATTAAGTTATTTAATTATTAATAAATAATTACTTGCGCAAAAAATTTATTTGAAAATTCGAGATTTTGTTGGGAAAACCCACATTTTCCGAGGAAAATTTTCATCGCAGCAAATCGGGAAAAACATGCCTCTATGTAGAATTAAATTGGGGTGAATTTTTATTTGACTGTTTTTGGTGTAAAGTTAAAACCTTCGGAGTTATAGACCAATAATTGAAAAAAACACGATTTGGGGCGCCATTTTGTTAATAAAAAAAGTAGCACACTATCTGCGGACTTTGCATACCTATATTATTAATATATAGGATCATAATATTCGATCCTAGCAATAAAATTACTGGTAAATAACCTTTCTTTGTACTTTACTAATAGGGAACTTGCATAAATTTTTAAATTCGAAAAAAATGTTATAAATCACAACAGAACATAATTTAAAACATGTATCAAAGATAAAAAAGTTTTGTTTGTCTTTCGTTTGGCCCCTAAAGACGATTAAAAATTCAAATTAAAACAGGTGGCCCCAAACGCGTCGTGACGTCACTGGGTTGTACATTTACATTTTTCCAATAAAGTAAACAGAATTTTAAATTAGACGTTATAAACGTCAGTAGAAAATACATTTATGTGACGTTACAAGTGTTTTTGATCGTTTGAACTATTCATAGAAAATTTTTACTTTTTCAAAATGGTTTTATTTTCAATAGTAAACCTTCGTTCCTTTCCTTCAAAAACAGTATATAACTCCAATTTTAACAAACTGGTATATATTATTACAATGACATACGATAAATGTCATTAGAATATAAATATTTTTGACTTATTCCACGACGATGAGCTGGACAAATACCCAAATAGGTGGAGGCCACTAAACTAAAGAAGGAGAAGAAGAATATAGTTAATATAAGGTTGTGTCTAGGTATACGTTAACGTGTACGCAAATAAAAAAGTTAGAGTGTCAGTGATTTCTTATTTTTTATTTGTTTAGGGTTTGTTTTTAAATTAACTATGGAGTGTGGACAATTATTTAGTTCTTTTAACGAGCTTAAGAACATTTTAAAACAGTACGAAAAAGATAAGAGACTATAAATTAATATATATATTTTTAGTTATAAATGAAAAACTATTACCATCCAAGATTAAAATAAAAGGAAGACCTAAAGCTTTCACAATAATAACTAACTTGTTCTGAAGCTATTATCCTTGTGGAATTTTTGTAATCAACTATTCTAAATGAGAACTAAGCCATAATTTAGCTAAAAAATTGATTTTATTAACGTTTCGACGTCTAAACCGGATGTTGTTGTCAAAATACCAAATATTATTAAATTAAACAAAAATATTGTTGCTTAGTAAAAAATTTTTTTTAATAATTTATTTAATCTGACTAATTTTTGTATTTTGACAATGACATCCGATTTGGACGTCGAAACGTTAATAAAATAATTTTTTTAGTTAAATTGTGGCTTATTTTGCATTTAGAATAGTTGATTATAATAACACACTTACATATAAAAATTATTTTAACAATATTTTGTACCTACATGTCATGTCAACTAAATATATATAATTATTTTGCTAACCTAAATATATACTTTTATATATATATATATATATATATATATATATATATATATATATATATATATATATACATTGATTTATTACAATTAAGTTTGAAACATCTGAATAGTTCTGCTTCCCTTGCCTTAACAATTTCAATCAAACAAACACTAAACATATCAAAATAGCATGTACTAAAATGTATATTCACTGCGCAAGCTAAATAATGACGTCACTGGCTTGATGAAGTTTAATTCGCGTCTACCTAACTTTTTTATTTGAGTACACGTTAGCGTGTACCTAGACACAGCGAAATATAACCATAATCAAAACTAATGCAAAACTATGTGACGTCACGGTCCGTTTGAACTATTTTATACCGCAGAAGACTTTAAATATGTATTTCTAAGTTATTACGAGTTTTTGAAGGGTGAAATTTTGGAAATCTCATTTTTAAACAAAACTGAACATTATTATCTAATAAAAAAAAATGTGCAAGTTCCCTATTAGACCAGCGTATTATAACTATTTTTTTTTCAAAATTTAAGGATTATGCAAAAAATCGAAAAATTTATATTTTGTCGATAAAATATTAAATAAGCATCTCATCTTTATAATTTTTATAAGTTTGATCAATGTATCATGATTATTTTGGTTATTATTGCGATCGAAAATTGTTAATTATCAATTGAATTGTTGCTAAAATATTCGTTTAATATTCATTGGCTTCTGGAATTACAATATATACCAAGAAAGCTTTGATGTCACTAAGTTATTTAATTATTTATTAATAATTACTTACCTAAAATTTTTTTTGAAAATTAGAGTTTTTGTTGGGAAAACCAGCATTTTCCGAGTAAAATTTTCGTCGGAGCAAGTCGGGAAAAACATATCTCTATGCAGAATTTTTGTTGTAAAGTTAATATCTTCGGAGTTATAGAGCAATAATTGAAAAAAATAGGGTAAAAGCACCAGTTATTGGCCTCTTAAGGAGAGCACGTCGATATATCTATGAAATATTTTGTAACTGTGGCCTATTATAACTATTTTTAACATCATGGAATTTTATTATTATTTCTACATATTGCAAAATTTTATTATATTAATCTTTCATGACTGAAAATATTTTATATGTGTTCTTTTGTAAACGTGCAAATGAACCAGTTATTGGCCACCCTGATCTAGTTATTGACACCATATGTGTTAGTGATTGGCCATCATTTTTTAAAGTGATATGTTACCAAATATTTCTTAAGTTAAAATAAGTAGATAGGTAGGTGTTTGGGTAAGCAAGGATTTTGTGATAAGTGTGGACACAAAAAAAAACGATATGTCAAAGTAAACTTTTATTTTTTATTCTGACAAGATTCGCAAACATATACTTGATTTGTGTCGCCATAGAATCTTGTTATGCAAGTTACATGATATGTTCTAAGACACATTTGGCATCTAATGCCTTCCTTACACTCTGTAATATTTAGTACACATAGATAACACACACCTTTAGAGACTTTTTGATTTTTAAAATGTGATGGAATGTTTGATACCAAGTTTGTATTTTTAAAACGCGGAAGAACGTTTGAGACCAAGTTTCGATTTTCGAAGTGTGAAGGAATATTCGATAATAAATTATCAGACAAAATTGTAATTTTTGTTGAGGACTGATTTGTATTATCATCAAATAATTTCCGTTTGGGTACAATTTTTTTCTCAGGGCTTGGAGATTTAGTGTGGACGAGAAATATTTTCGGAGATAATCTCAAATTCGCTTCTGGCTTGAAAATGTCAATATTATCTTGGTTAATTAAAGAGCTTGATGATTTTGTGTGAGAATGAAATTCTGGTGTAGGAACTTTGACAAATTCAGGTAGTGGTGGCTCAAAAACCGCAGTATTGTTACTTCTACTTTCCTGGTTTAGAGGAGAAAACACTTTCAATGCTTTTTTTGTCTTTTCTGGATATTTTTGGAAAGTGAACTTTTACACCCTTTTTAATTTTGTTGAGGTCATTTCTATGGATTGTCTACTTTTCTCTTCAGGCTTATTAAAAGTTTTAGCTAATTTTTTGGGTTTTTTATTATTCGAGCTTTTTATTTTCTTTTGATTTTCTTTAATACTTTGTTTTTCCTTTCTTTCAAGTTTCCTCTGTTCCTTTTTACGCTCCTCTTCTAATTTTTTTCCATTTTTTCTTTTTCTATTTTTCTTCTATCTGATGAAGTTAGAACAAATGGAAGCTTTTGAGTTTGCTTTTTTCCTTTTCGTGCTGGAGTATCTGGCCATATTAAGTAAGTCGCAATAGATTTATTTGTAGCATTTACAGATATATTTTCAGAAATGTTTAGGGATTTTTCGGGTTTTTTGGTTTTTCATATTCTTTAACCGTTTTCGTCACACTTGATTCAGCTTGATTTGTATATTCTTCTATTCCTTGCATGTTGAAAATTTCATTCTCGGGTACTATCAAGGTTTCGTTCTCCATTTCAGTAATGTTTACAATTTCAGTATCATCTATTATTACAGGTATATCATTTATATCGAAAATTACTTCACTTGTGTGTCAAAATTTTACTTCTTCGTCTAAAATTTTTTCTTGTTCGTCCTTTGTAGATATTTCTACCGAGGATTTTTCTGTAAATGCTGAAAAGATTTGTTTCAATATTTGGTAATCATCAGATTGAGTTTTACAATTATTTCGACATAGCTGTTTAATTTTGTCATTGCCAACTATTTCACAAAATTGTTTATAAGAAATTGTTGTATTTGGATCAATAAGTGTTGGTAAATCATTGTGCTCATCCAGATTATCTTCAGTTTCAAATTCTTTCCCAAGACATTTTGAATAGTCAAGAGCAGAAGAATTCCAAGGAAATATACCGCATGCCCTAAACCCACTTCTGATAACATCTGGATTTAACCTATCTATAGCAGATTTTAAAACAGAGGCCAACTGTACTTTCGTTAACACTTTTTGGGGTTGTCTCTCCTAAACTGAAGCACAGCTTTGTTCCAAAAAGTTTTTAGAGGCTTAAATGCAGCCACATCCGCTGGTTGCATTAATCTCATGGCATTAGGATATAAAGCTACTAAAATAATTTTCAAATCTGTAAAAAGTTGACTTGTCTGTACAGTTAAATGGGTTTTATGCCCATCAACAAAAAGTATCACCGGACGTGTAATATTATTTCGATCTAAATAAGGGTTAAATATATTTCCAATATATTCATAAAAGTTTTTGTTGTCCATCCAACCATTTTCTGTTAAACCAATACCCCACGAATTCGGCACAGCACTTAATATATCATTTGGCAATCTTTTATGGGGATAAATTATCATAGGAGGTAAAATATTGCCTATTGCAGAAAATGTGAACATAACTTAAGTTAACCTTTGGGTTATGTTCAATTTCATAGATGTTTCTGGAACCCTTCATAGCCAAAACCTTTTTATTTTTGGGACATAAATAAAAACATGTCTCGTCACCATTAAATATTCTTGTTGGGTCTTGAAGAACGTCTGAAATTCCTTTTTTATCTAGATAAGATTTTATGTTGTCAAACCATTTGGTAATATCTCTTTGGTTAATGTTTGAACTTGCTGATGTCACTCCCTCTGAAGTCCTTAGCGAAATGTTGGGATTGCGCTTTAGAAATTCTGATAGCCATGTTCTACCTGGTCTATTTTCAACAAATGGATTAACTCTAGGGTAACTCTCTAAAAATGATTTAACGGAGTCCTTAATGTCGTCAACACGAACAGGAAATCCTCTATTTTGACAATGAAAAATCCAGCGTTTCAGTTGTTCCTCTTCATCCTTCGATAGAAATGGATCTGGTCCATGCGTTATCTTGTTATGAAATTTTTCACTTTTCCGGTAACTTATGGTGGCTCTGGGAATATTAAAAATTCTTGAGGCTTCTCGCTCACTCATACCATTTTTAATTAACTCTAACGCTTTTTTAACATCGTCTTCGGAATACTTTTTTTATAATTGTTTTCAGTTTTAGATCGTTTTGGCATATTTTCTAAAACAATGTATAATAATTAGTTATTGGCCACACATAAAACACTAGTTATTAACATATGTCAATCACTAGATTCTTACAAAATCTTATGTTTCAGTTATTGGCCATCTAGGCCAATAACTGATACATTGATAATTTCATGCATTAGTAGTTTGCCACCTTAAAATTTACGTTATTTGAATAAATAACGTTATATTCGTTATGCATTTTGGAGCAGGACATACACTATATTCTCGCAAAAACATAAAACATAAAGTAGAAAGTGAATTGCAGTATATAGTACTTACCGACCGACACAAGTTTCTCTAGGTAAATAACAAAATTTCGGTTGTAAACTAGCGGCACAGAACAGTGTCTCGTTCAACATCGAATACTGACTAAAATGTAATGGTTACCTTGAAACTAGATATGTCATACTCTAGGAGACATGTTGCCAAACTTAAAAAAGTGGTTAGAATTAACAAAATACCAACATTTTCCTAATTATAATTAAAATATATTAGTAGGCCAATAACTAGCACATGGCCAACAACTGGTGCCTTTACCCTACGATTTGTCGGCGCCATTTTGTTTATAAAAAAAGTAGCACACTATCTGCGGACTTTGCATACCTCTATTATTAATATAGGATCTTATAATTCAATTCCAGCAATAAAATTGCTGGTTAATAACTTTTCCATGAATTTTGCTAATTAGCCCAGAGTACTAGGTGACTAGCGTCATATCGCAATTGAAAGATGAAGTAGTTTTCAATCCTAATAGCAATATTAATATTATTTAAAAATATTAAAATATTACTAAAATATTTTTAAATTCAAAACTTATTGGTCCATTTTGTTGCAGGCCTATATTCTCTCCGATGAGACTCTAACAAGAGTCGAAAATCGTCGATTCAGAGGGCTGGACTGCGCTTCGTATTCTAATTGACAGTTTGTTTTGCCTTCGCATTTCAACTGAATAAAAATGGAATTTTTATTTTATTTTTACAAGTAAAACATAGGAATGCACGTCATAGTTTTAATGACATCATAACCCAACGGTACTAACTTGATGGCAAACAATTTCAACAAATTTTTCCTCATATATTAGTTTTTTCGGTACCGTCAAGTTTACCAGAAAAGCGCTGTTGCCAAATAAAAACATATACCAAAGCAGCTGCCCACTATACTGCTTATCTTTGTCTTTAGTGAATAAGTAGAAGAGTGTGTCTTAGAGTGTGAAACAAAGATAACTCTCTGTACAATAAGTGTCAAACTGACATTTTCATATAGAAAGATTCCATATAGTAAGATTTTTGTTCCTGTACTTACCTTCTTCTTTTATGGCCTTTGGGTGCTGTGCCCATTTAGCCAATAACATTGCTTAAAATTAACGCCTAATTAAGCCGGCCATACAACAAATCTCTTACGAACCTAATCGACCAATCAAGGATTGGGAAGGGAAAGTGAAGTTGGTTAAAATATAAACTGCCTTTAAAATATAAACTAAATAAATAAAATATAATTTGAAAACAATAATTTGACATTATATTATTTAACCTCTAATATTATGACAGACGTTAATCCTGATCATTTCAGGTGTTCTGTCCAGAATCGAGAGCAGTTTATTCCACAAACCATACATACTCATAGACGTTTCACGACCATGTTAATCTTTCGGATGGAATTAACGCCATCTCTTGATTGAAATGGGAACTAAATTGACAAATTTTAGTTACATGAGAATTTCCGATTATAAATTTTGCGGGATTTTTGATGAAATTTCGCAGGAAATTAAAACAACAGAAAGACAATTCAATGTTTTATTCCATATTTTACTGAAAACTTCAAATACTCCAATTTTTTTCAAAATGCTAAACACTACTGCCATGTGTCACGTGAAAGCACTGATGTGTAATATTGAGTTGAATGAAAATTTTTGAAAGAATCTTGTAGGATGATTGTTTAGAGTTTAGATAAATATTACCTTATAATCTTTTACAAACTTCCAAAAATATATAGGTCCGAAATGTTGATGACACACTTGTCTATTGGAATACACTGTTTCAGGATCTATTACCTATATTGTTTTTTTTAATGTGGAGAAACACAACACGGGATGATCAATGTAAACTAAAAATTCTACTCATAAAAACGGAGAGGAGGTTAATACAATTGATTAAAATTGTGATTAAATCTAATTAGAAACGTAACACCACTATAATAAAATCATTAAGCCACAAACTGTAAAATAAAAAGTAAATCACAAATTAATTTAATTGTCAACTGTCAGTTGTTAAATATGACAAGAGAATTAACTGTCAGCGACATCTCTGGATTGGAATGGTAACTAATTTGCTGTCTTGACCTTGACAATTTACGTGAAACGTCTATGAGTATGTATGGTTTGTGGTTTATTCCTTTGGTATTGGCCGTCTACATGTCGTCTATCGTGCATGAAAACGGGCATTGATTGCACTGGAGCAGGTGATCCATGTTCTATCGTTGTCCTTACGTGCATAAAGGCGCGTTTACACGATGACAATTGGCGAGACAATTGTCAGAAGACAACTGACTGGCATGAAATTATTGTCTTCATCTAAACACTTCAGACCAACCCTCACAATTGGCCCAAAATTCAGTTGTCTCCGGGAGTAGACTAAGGACAATGAGTTGCGCCCAGTGAGCTCCCACACCACTCGAAATCTCAATTGTCGCGACAATTATTGGCGCCCTGTGAACGGTGTAGGCCAGTAGTGCTCTCTTGTTTTTGTTGTTTGACACAACAGATGAGCAGTCGGCCATGTTTTAGCTGTCTACTGCCATGGCAATAGTTGGCCCCGTATAAACATCTTCTCGTTCAACTGGACTGGCGTCCAACAATCCGCAACCACGTGATGACAATTGTCCAATGACAATTGTCTCACCAATTGTCATCGTGTAAACACGGCATCGGGTGTCATTTTCATCGATATGGCTCCATCTTGCTCTGTTGGTATTCACGGTGGCCTCGCCCGGTCTCGTTTGGTTAAGTATTGCACATGTCCTCCAGGCTTAGTACAAACCAGTCAGTGTGTTTGGTTTCGAAGGACATCAGACTTGGGGTTTCATATGAAAGCCACTGTGAAAACCTTTCTTTTAAATATTGAATGGGTTGCATATGTGAGTCCATATTAAATATAGTAATGAAAAACAGACCTACTCACAATCATTTAATTATACTTTGACGACCGGTTTCGATCTCTACAATGTACAGATCATCTTCAGGTCGGCGTTACAAGTAGTTAAATGATGCCGTTACAAGGATTGCGTTGCAACTTAGTTGTTGTCATATTAGTACGTCCAAATTATGCTAATTGGTTTGTTGGGATAGTGATAGGGTAAACAGACATGTTACGTAGGTTAAAACACAGTAAGATTTCGAATTTGGAATGGATCCTGAAGGAAGATGCGTATGTGAAACGGGTGATGTTTTGTTCGAATGGAGAAAGATAATGCTCCAGGGGTTGCGTATTAATTGTAGCAAAGTATGAAATGTTATTCTAGACTCTTGTACAAATGTGATGGTCTTAGCTCGTAGATGTTATACGATGCGGGCAGAGGTCAAAGCACAGGAAATGACAAATAGGAAATTGTTGTAATAAATTAATTTAATTTAAGATGTGTTGTTCTCAGTAAATTAACTGAGGGATGTCATAAGTATAATAATAACATTATAATATTATGAAGTAGTAAGTGCCATACACTGTGAAAACTATGAAGTGTATAGAAATTAAAAGAAAGCAAGTTAGTTAAATGAAAAATTATTATTATCAAAAAGTCGGTTAAGAAACTTTAAATTGAAAAATTGAAAAAGGTAAGAAATTGAGAAAATTAAAGATTATTTTGTTTGAGCTATTGTATAATCGGATATGTACAAAGAAAAAGAAAGAAACGAAATATTAATGGAAGGGTGTAGGCACTTACTTGAGAATAGTTTTTTAAAAAATAAATAAATAAATTAACACAAAACACATAGGGTTTAAAAGCACAAAGACATAACAATTATTGGTAAAAGGTTTTTTAAGGGAGGTAACTACATTTCCCCAATTCACTAAATAACTTATTTTTTATTTCCTAAATTGAAGTCTAGTTTTTTTTTAGAAACTTCTAACTTTTTTAGAAACTTTTTAGAAACAAAAAAAAAACTAGACTTCAATTTAGGAAATAAAAAATAAGTTATTTAGTGAATTGGGGAAATGTAGTTACCTCCTTTAAAAAACCTTTTACCAATAATTGTTATGTCTTTGTGCTTTTAAACCCTATGTGTTTTGTGTTAATTTATTTATTTATTTTTTAAAAAACTATTCTCAAGTAAGTGCCTACACCCTTCCATTAATATTTCGTTTCTTTCTTTTTCTTTGTACATATCCCATTATACAATAGCTCAAACAAAATAATCTTTAATTTTCTCAATTTCTTACCTTTTTCAATTTTTCAATTTAAAGTTTCTTAACCGACTTTTTGATAATAATAATTTTTCATTTAACTAACTTGCTTTCTTTTAATTTCTATACACTTCATAGTTTTCACAGTGTATGGCACTTACTACTTCATAATATTATAATGTTATTATTATACTTATGACATCCCTCAGTTAATTTACTGAGAACAACACATCTTAAATTAAATTAATTTATTACAACAATTTCCTATTTGTCATTTCCTATGCTTTGACCTCTGCCCGCATCGTATAACATCTACGAGCTAAGACCATCACATTTGTACAAGGGTCTAGAATAACATTTCATACTTTGCTACAATTAATACGCAACCCCTGGAGCATTGTCTTTCTCCATTCGAACAAAACATCACCCGTTTCACATACGCATCTTCCTTCAGGATCCATTCCAAATTCGAAATCTTACTGTGTTTTAACCTACGTAACATGTCTGTTTACCCTATCACTATCCCAACAAACCAATTAGCATAATTTGGACGTACTAATATGACAACAACTAAGTTGCAACGCAATCCTTGTAACGGCATCATTTAACTACTTGTAACGCCGACCTGAAGATGATCTGTATATTGTAGAGATCGAAACCGGTCGTCAAAGTATAATTAAATGATTGTGAGTAGGTCTGTTTTTCATTACTATACTATACCTTTCTTTTAATTTCAGCCGTAGGTCATCATTTCATCATGTAAGTCGCCTGCTCCTCCGCACCGAACATCACATGTTTGTCGTAAAATGGCTATGTGAAGCATTTCGTGTACTCTGTGGTTCTTCTTCACAGGTGTAGTATTATTATATCAAATTCAATATATTTTTTTGGTACCTATACAAAATATTATACAAAGATCATCCACTTTTTTGTAAACATCATAAACAATGTGTTACCTTGCGATTCAGCAAATTATTCAAGGTGGTCATGACCTGACATTTTATTTATATATTTTTAAACAGGCCGGGGAAAATACAATAAAAATGCTGTTTTAATTATTTTACGATAATAGCTGACGTTTGGGTTCTCTCATGATGTACGTTATCTCCTGTATTATAGTAGTGTTTATAGTGATGTAGGGATTAGTAAATAACGTAAGTCAATTTACTGTATAATCGTATAATTCTTATTGTAAACCTTATCAAAGATCCAGATCTAAATATAAGATCCGGTTAGAAGACTTAGTATAAAAATATACGATCTATCATGTATATACGATACAGGTTCGTTTTGTCGATTCCCGCAGACTGGGATAATTTCACTAGTGACCTTTCTTTTGTGCAACCTGTTGCTATTGGACAAAGTTTCCTTTAGGGCCATGTCCACTTTCCTTGTTCATGCCGATCTATCTCAGATAGGGCATGCACGTGTCAGTGAAGAAGCTGAGGGCTTTGGGTCTAGTTAGGAGAATGATTTACTGGGCGCCTCATTTAGAGAAGCGGAATTTGCGAAGTGGATTGTTACCGGGTCAGAGCGCTCGTTTGGCAGTGTGCTTTATAAGTTAGTGTTCTGTCCAGCTTCGCTCCTAAGTATACCTATTAGATGGTTAGCGTGTTCCAGTTGGTGTCTCTTTGACCTGATCTTCAGCTTTCTTTTCGTTTCTCTCGATCTTGGATGAAAAAAATTTAACGATATGTAGTTCATTGTTATAAACTTAACAACCCGACAAAAAATAACCCGATGCAAAAGTCAAAGGTTAATAAATTTGCTATAACAGATTAGTGTTGCCCAAGTGCAAGACCAAGACGAGACTTAGAGAGTCTTGGTCTTGGTCTTACGACAGTACACCTGGTCTTGGTCTTGGTCTTGGTATTGCGCTCCAGGTCTTGGTCTTGGTCTTGGTCTTGCAGCAAGAGACTTGCAAGTCTCGCAGTTGCCCATTAGCCTATTACATAATATCTTAGAACTAGAACAACGTAACAGAGTAGGTCAATTGTAATCTTTAATATCACAGCCATAGTAAAGACCAACCAAATTAATAGATATCTAAACAACTGACACCGGGTGGGGTTTGAACTTACGATCTAAACGATCCGTGTATATATTCCAACTAACCAAAGTTTATTAGGAACTTACGTATTTTTTCGAGTATTTGCCATTGACAATGTGTGATTTGAAAAGAATTCAATTCAGTGACAGATGTGCACAATATGAAGGGTCAGAGGGAAAAAGGATGAATGTCAATTTTTGGTCATTTTGAGATTGTTGTGCAATCTGTTAGCTTAGATAGGGTACCTATCAACCTGTGAATGGACAAGTGGGAATAAATATGATAATAGTCTTAAAAATAACGTCACAAGATTGGACGCAAGGGGTAAAAACAATGAATATGTAACTTTATTTCTCATTTTACCGAAAATACTTGCAGATAGACATTCATCGTTCTTTCCCCTGGCCCTTCATATGTTAACGCCAATTCTCATTTTGGTACCGAATACCAAACTGAGAATAATACACTTCTCCAAGAAATTAAGGCACCTCCTTAAAAATGGGTCTTTTTGATGTCTCGAATTTCCTAAACCTGTTGTCTAATTTAAGTGATTTTTTAATATTATATAGCCTTATTCGTTAACAATATCGCTGTAATAAAATTGTTGCTAGAAGTTAAATTGTCGTTGTATAGGTACCCGATAACTTATCGGTACTAATGAGTGTACCAATCAAACTGTGTTTTTTTCTCAAAGTTAGCATCATCCGGTGGAATATTCTAGCATTTACAAAATACTGAAATTAAAACCCAACTACAGTCTGATATTTTTTTAACATTTTGTTTTTTCATTCGCTAATGTTGGATAACAGTAAAGTTGGGAATTTTAACAACTAGCCATGTTTTTCATCAATACAGTGTGTTTTTAAATAAGTATGGCAAATTTTAAGGGGTAATTCTAAACAAACGGGTCGTTTTACCCGTATGCGCGCCAATGGAGAATATTCAATTCTTAATTATTGTATGTCAAAAATGCGTAATAACTACCTCTTAAAACCCACAAAATTTCATTTGCATATTTCAACCGGTTTTAGAGCAATAAATCGTCAGTTTGTAAGAAAAATTTTAACACCCCCTATTTCGGAAACGAAGCATTTGCGAACATACACTTATAAAGCAAACTGTCAAATTATTTTTCATGCAGAATTGCCCCTTAAAGTTTGCCATACTTATTTAAAAACACCCTGTATTGATGAAAAACATGGCTAGTTAAAAAAGTACCTAACTTTTTATTATCCAACATAAGCGAATGAATCAAAAAAACAAAATGTTAAGAAAAATATGAGGCTATAGTTGGGTTTTAATTTCAATATTTTATAAATGCTAGAATATTCCACAGTGTGATGCGAACTTTGAGAAAAAAAAAATACAGTTTGATTGGTACACCCGGTGTACAATGACAAATTTACCTGTCTAGAAACAATATTATTACAGCGATATTTATACAGAATGAGGCTATATTATTATCAAACATTAAAATCAAATAAATAAAAAATCAAATTATCAACCACTTAAATCGAACAACTTTAGGAAATTCGAGAGACCAAAAATGACACGTTTCTTGGAATAGTGTATATCAACCAAAGAGCATAACAAAAGAACAGTCGATTGATAAAACAAATGACCAATTTAATTTATTACCTACAGAAAAAACTGCTATAAATGTCCTTTTGTTTTCCATGTATTTCACTGTAAATATTTCTTTGTTAAATGCCTCGTAGACTAAATATTTGGGTATTTGGTTACACGGTATTATTATAGCCGGCACGGCATTATCTGTTATAGTCTGTCTCCTTATCGTAATCACACTCAGCAGAAAAAATATACATAATAGTCTTATTATTCTATATATCGATATGATTTTTGTGTGTTTAAATTCCTAAGAAACTAATTAAGGAAAAAAATTAACTACTTATTGTTGGTATATTTTTTATCAGCATATGACATATTTTTAAAAAGTTTCGATACATTATAGGTCTGGATCACGCGTATGAAAAAAAATTGATTAATAGCAAGCTGAAAATTTTTTAATAGCTTAACGGTGTCTAGTCGGATAAACTTTGATATATGGGAACACTGGAACAGGGGCAGTTTTAATTGTGGAACAGGTTAAAAACTTGGAACGGTCAGACCACGAAAACGGCACATTTATTTTGTCCAACATAATAGACTTAAACTCTCCGAACAGAGATTAAACTCTCATGCAAAAATCAGACTGCTATTTATCACCTGTCATAATTCCTGTCATTTGACAAATTCTACATGTTCCACTCATCAAAACGTCCATTTGGTGATAAATAGCAGTCTGAATTTTGCATGAGAGTTTAATCTCTGTTCGGAGAGTTTAAGTCTGTTCTGTCGGACAAAATACATGTGCCGTTTTCGTGTTCTGACGGTTAAAATTTTTTAACCTGTTCCACAATTAAAACTTACCCTGTTCCAGTGTTCCCGTATATCAAAGTTTGTCCTACTAGACAACCTGAAGCTATTAACAAATTTTCAGCTTGCTATTAATCAACTTTTTTTCATATGCGGGATCCAGACCTATTAATTTATGAATGGAGGGCGGCTATTCTCAAAACCTGGACAATTAATTTCAGATCGAAGAATGTATGTTTGTTTATGGTATTGTTCGTAAGGAGCATTAGTCCAATTTTACAAATTTTTTTGCTTCTCATAGAGTACCTACCTAAGAATATACCCGAACTAATATACTTCATAGAACGACCCTCAGTTCTAATTGCAAGACGCCAGATTCTTGCAGGCTTAGTCTTGTTCTTGCTCAAATCTTGCACGGTAAGTCTTCGTCTTGGTCTTGCTCAAATTAGGCGGTCTTGGTCTTGGTCTTGGTCTTGGTCTTGGTCTTTGTCTTGGTCTTGGTCTTGCGAAAACGCAAGAACAAGACCAAGACTGCAAGACCAAGACTGATTTTGGGCAACACTATAACAGATAGTTCAAATAAAGTGACGCCAGATCAGAAAACGTTCAGAAGGACACTAACAAAAATATTCGAACTATTTCTTCATGTGCCTCCTCCTTTAAGGACATTGGCGATCATTATGGCCCATTCATCTTTCTGTCTGCCGTGGTTTTGAAGAGTTCTATTGTTGTTTTCCCACTCCACTGCTTTAAATTTTTCAATCAGGATTTGCGTGGTCTCCCCGGTCCTCTTTTTGTACCTTGTAAAACGAATAGAATCAACTCATATTTTTCATTTAAGCCAGCCAGCATAGTGCTGAGGAATTCTTTTTCATTTTTCTCTTTCTTATTGTTTTCTTAATTGTTACATACATTTTCCACATTATTCGATATCACCACATCTCAAAGCGTCTTTTTTCAGTTGCGTCCGTAATTGTAAGTCTTCAACTCCATACAAAAGGACATATAATGCGTATCATTTTAATATTCCAGTTCTAATTTATATTCCCAGTTTATTCCAAATATTCAAACAAATATAAAAAATTAATGGTTAATTGAGACTCCAATGAAAAAGCCTAAAATAAGTCAATAATAATAAAACGAAAATAGTGGAGAAAGAAAACATTACAAAATAATCCCAAAAAATATATCAGATAAAAGCATCTTACCTATACAATTTCTTGGTCCATAAGAAAACGGTATGTATGAGCATGGATGTCGTTTTGCAGTGTTTTCAGGCAAAAAACGATCTGGATCAAATTTAAGTGGGTCAGGCCAGTACATGGGATTTCTGTGAATAAATACGGCACCAAAAATGACAGAACTGCTACTTGGAAAAATCATATCACCTGAAATAACAACCAGTGTAAAATAGTTATTTATGAAACAGTTCGTGAAGTATGGTTTTTGCGCACGCACGCGATGTTTAGAGCACGAGCGGGGCGAATGCTATTAATCGCGTAACTGCGCAAAAAGTACTTCACGCACAGTCACAGTTTTATACAATACATATTTTATCAACGATAAACAAATAAAAAACTGCAACTATTCGTCACTGGCATACATTTCTATTCTACAATTTTTAGAATTTTGACCTTTAAAAATTCAAACTTCTTTCAAACTTCAAAACTGTCCAAACTTTTCTGGTAATTTATTGCTCACATGACATCACCATGACAATGCGAAAGTTACTGATATTTAATTATATGAAAGAATGCCAAAAAAACAGTGCGACAAAATAATAAATCCCATTTAAATTACATTGTCGCTTCACGCACACTTTAAACCCTTCACGTCCTGCTATCTATAATGACAGTTTTCACAAAATAAAAACCTGTACATAATACGAGATAGAGTAGATAATAGTTATTTATAATATAAGTGTTAAAAGTACACGTTTAAGGCACGCATGTGAAAGTTTGCAGAATGAGCGATAGCGAGTTCTGCAATTCACATGAGTGCCTTAAAAATGTACTTTTTAACACGCATATCATACAATATTTTTTCTACAAACGTAATTACAGGACAATATCTACAAAAACTTTTACTTGACCTTGACTGACATTCCAGTTTTATATTTTTTTGACATTACATCAAAATTGTATATACGATCAATACGAACTGCAGTGCCTTAAATTTTTTTTAAAGCCCTAGTGCCTTAAAGTAGCATTTTTAACGCTCGTACGGAGTGCTAAAAATTGCATTTTTAACACGGTTGTAGAAAAATAAATTTTTTCATTATTTTAGAAGTAATACAAGCTCAAAAACAAAAAATATCTAAAATATTTTTTTTCTTTTATAATAGAACCAGAATACCAATAGACGTAGAAATACTGTGCCCACTGGTAAATAGATTTCAAATTATTGCACCGAGCAGCAGCTGATCAAGAATAGATAAGCTGTTTATTTGGATAGTTTCACTTTAGAAGCGATTTGCGACATTCAAAAGTTTGTGTCAATGTCAAATGAACCAAGAGTATAAAGCGAAGCGAAAAATTTTGAAGGCACAAACAATGTTAAACCATATTATTACCTGAAGATATTTATAGAAATCGTGGCAACCCTGTAATTTAAGCCAAAAATGAATTATGCCGCCGTCACTCTTCTGCTTTATCTGATAGAAAAGCAGATTTAAATAGGCAAATATTTCAAAATACACTAAATTCCGAATGTGATGTTTCAAAGTATCATAATATAAATGGTATGATTGGATTTAAATTTGATGAAGGTATGGCAGCTAATATAATTTTTAGATTGAATCTCATTAATGTAAGTATTCAGTATTCTACCGAGATAAAGACCTGTGTCATGGTGCACTAATATGAACTGGTTATCCAATATGGCTGGCAAATGGCAAAACGTGATCTTCTAAAGTGTTTTAAATGTATAGGTATATCAGTCGTAATTCATCCAATCACCTTCACAAGTTCGAAATCTCCTTTCCAAGAAATACCGCTCCGTAGCACTATGCCGCCACCACCAAAATTTTAACACTCTGTATGAGGTTACATCTGGCACAGCGTTCATCATGTAAAAGCAAGATTTACAAAACTACATCTACATTCGAAGAATTGGCGAACATTATGCAAGCATTAGTTTTGTAACCTCATACAGAAGGCCGATTCGCGCTGTGTGCCCCGAACGTACCCAGAGGGAGAACGCCTGCGCATTAAAAAATTGGACGTTCAATAAGGTCGAATATTTCCCACCGAAAACGTAATGCGCAGGCGATCACCCCCTGGGTAAGTTAAGGATACGTTCAGGGCATGCTCCACGAATAAGTCTAGAGGTTAGTTTTGGTGGTGGCGGCATAGTGCTACGGAGCGGTATTGCTTAAGGACATAACTAACACGTCAAGATGATTAGGCGAACGCCAACTGATATGTATATTGAAAACATTTAAGATCATGTTTTGCCATTTGAAAGCCATATTGAATATGACAATTGGTGTTAATCCACGTCTTCATGTCGCTGGCAAGTGAAGGAAGACTTACCTTGATGAGATTCAATTTAAAAATTATACTGGTCAGCATAGCCCAGATCACATTTAAAAATCTGATTATAGCATTTATATGATACTTTATTTGGAGAGCATATTATGAGAAGAACACTTGAAGGATGGGAAAAAGGCATCTCAATAAATGGTCATAAAATAAACAACCTACGTTCCGCAGATGACACAGCCCTTCTTGCAAATAGTCAAGCAGAGCTGATTGATCTTATACGACTGGTTGAAAACGAAAGTCAAATATTTGGTCTACAATTAAAATATCAAAGACAAAGATCATGATAGTGGATAGACTACATAACAATCATCCACATATAACCACAATTGATCGGTTTGAGGTTGTGAACTCATACTTATATCTGGGATCATTAATCACAAACACAGGGTCACTACAGGAGGAAATAAAACGTAGATGTGATCTAGCAAAAGTCGCCACAGCAAAAGTGACCACAATATGGAAGGACTGTCAAATTTCAAGAGCGTTAAAGATGAGGTTGATCAACTGCTTAATATTCCCAATACAGATTACGGATGTGAATCTTGGACCCTGACAAATTCGGAAAGAAGAAAGATAGACGCCACTGAAATGTTCTGTTGGAGACGAATGCTACGAATTCCTTGGACCGACCATAGAACAAATAATTAGATTTTAAGAGAGGTAAAAGTTATCCAACGGCTCTCCAGTAAAGTCCATCTCCAACAATTAAAATACTTTGGACATGTTATGAGAGCCAACACAGAAAACATGGAAAGACTGATTATACAAGGAAAGGTGGAAGGCCGAAGATCACGAGGAAGATCCCCAACAAGATGGATCGATCAGATTACAGGAAAATGCAAAAGACCTATGCATGAATTAAAAGAAATGACCAGAGACAGAGATCTTTGGAGACGGACAATACACGACATCACGTCGACCACTACACCCCCTCCGGGGGGTCAGGATTAAAGAGAGAGAGAGATGATACTTTAAAACATCGCTTTCGGAAAGAAATCCTATTCCTATGATACAGGAGGGTTAAGGATAACAGGATAAGGAACAGCAGAAAATAAACTCAATGTTTCCTTTATTACCGCCTCTAAATATTTCTCTATTTCAAAGCAGATAAAAATAGGGTAAATCAAGGGTAGATGGACGCCGATATAGACGGACCTGTCGAATATTTCGATGGCCTGCTACAGCAGAGCTGCTGTGCTGCTGTAGTTGCAGCTCTTAACTTGTTCACTACCAGTGTTTTGTATGCTTTTTACGTTCAGGCCCAAGCGGTATATTGCAGATGAGAAACAATTTTCGTGCATTGTACCAAGATGCACAGAAGCAGCTTTCCACGGATAATGAAGTCTTATGAGATAAATTTACGTCACCCATTTCGTGAAAATGTGTCTTTGGCATGAACATGCAAAAAAAATTTCTCGGTCATATTGACCAATATATTAGAGTTAAGTAGACGGAACATTGCTTATAGTCTTTCTCATTGTTTTCACATGTATTTTAGAAGATAATTTCATTTGTTTGTTGTGGTGAGTTGAAAAAATTTTTAAACTCGATTTCTGTCTTACGTGGCTAAGTTCGTTTACATGATTTCGAAGTGAGATTAATGCTATAATTTTATAGTACACCTAGGTATAATCTTAACCTGTAACAGCGAGCCGGTAACGTGTTGTTTGTTTGAACAAGGGGCTGGTCTATCTATTCATGATAATTGGGATAAACGGACTAGTGAAATTTGGGATAGTTGGATCACTTAAAAATCCCTTAAGTTCATTTCCATTTTGTAAGGGCAGTGACGATAAAGGTGATTTACTTTGTTTGAATGAAATTGAATGTGTAGCTTTTTATGAAGATTACGCCTAAACCACTAAAAGAGAAGATTGGATCAAATATACCAAACGTTTACGTTGGATGTACGAAAACTGTATTAAATTTAGCGAAAGATGCAATGGTTGTGGTAACAGAGAATTGAAGGATAAAGAAAGTGCTAAAAATCAACAATATAAAGAAGAAAAAAACTAAAAAAATATGTTAAGATGTAAAATTGTTTGTTTCATTTTGTACCGTCCTCCCAGAAAAAACTTATAATTTCAACTATTATGTGTTACAGTATTACATTTTTTTATAATAATTATTGAAATTATTGCAATAGGTGGTTTTATTGAAAAAAATATATTTTTTATTAGAATGTCCTTGAAATTGCTGGTCCAACTATTCCTAAGCCGGAGGGAAGGGGATTGATGGACCACTTGTCATTTTTAAAAATTTAAAAACGACAAGTAGTATAATACGTATTATATAAAACTGCAGCATTTCAATGAATAATGAACGTTTCTCATATAATCCGGTCAACTTAAACATCAAAATAGTTGGCAAATAACAAAAATTGCCGGAGAGCCAAATTTTGGTGGAGAGCTAGAGTTTACCATAACAAATAAAGTTTTAAAAGTCCCCATCGATCCCATATGTGCAACAAAAGTTATTCGGGGTCATAGGTCAAAATTTGAGATTTTTTCGATTTTTCTCAAAAACAGTAAGTTTTATCAAAAAATAACATCAAACCAAAGTTGTAGATCTTAACATTCTCTACAGAAATAGTCCTTACATTTTTTTCCTAAGAGTTACCATTCCTGAGATATGGCGATTTTAAAGGTTACCTTATACATTATATACACATATAAGCCACGCATATACATAATGTGGCACTTAAGACAAGTATTAATGCCTATTTGTGTCCCTATTATATAATATATTATACTGTTCTGAAAATATTTCTTCAAAAGATAATCAGTCCCAAACTGAATTTCCTTTATCCACGTGGCCTTGAAAAACATTTGGCCAAACAGTAGAACCACTCTTCGAAAAATTGGAAGTAAAATCTCTAATCGCGCATGGCGACCGCGCAATGTTCCTAGCCGCTTTTACCCCATTCTCGCATTGCTAGTCGCATAGAAACGTACGGGTTTTAACAGGGAAAACCCGCATCCACCACTATAGCCGGAGAGATAGAAGCGGATTTTGTGCGTGATAAGTAATATGGAAAAACTATACGGATACATGTTGAATTAGTTGTGTACATGACTTTCACCAAGGGCCGGAAACCAGAGTGGGGGCCGAGGGTAGTTATAAGGGGGCAAAGGCGCGGTTTTTATTATTTTTTTTGTGACGCTCATGATCGAGATAGTGCACCAAAATTTGGGAATAAGTAGGTCATGACGTAACTAAGTAAAATCTCTAAGGGCGGAACGCTGCGTGGCCGACAAAGGGGTGGGGGTAGGGGTGAATATAAAAAATATAAAGGGTATTTTGCGACGTTCGTGATTGAGATAGTGGACCAAAATTTGGGAATAAGTAGACCATGGCATTACTAAGTAAAATCCCCAAAGCCGGAAACCAGAGTGGGGGACGAAGGTAGTTTTAAGGGGTCAAAGTCGCCGTTTTTATTATTTTTTTTTTGTGACGCTCATGATGGAGATAGTGCACCAAAATTTGCGAATGAGTAGGTCATGACGTAACTAAGTAAAATCTCCAAGAGTGGAAAGCTGCGTGGCCGACAAAGGGGTGGGGCAGGGGTGAATATAAAAAAATGTAAGTGGTTTTTGCGACGTTCGTGAATGAGATAGTGCACCAAAATTTGGGAATAAGTAGACCATGACATATCTAAGTAATATCCCCAGAGGCGGAGACCAGAGTGGCGTACGAGGGTAGTTATAAGGGGTCAAAGTCGCCGTTTTTATTATTTTTTTTGTGACGCTCATGATGGAGATAATGCACCAAAATTTGCGAATAAGTAGGTCATGACGTAACTAAGTAAAATCTCCAGGAGTGGAACGCTGCGTGGCCGACAAAGGGGTGGGGCAGGGGTGAATATAAAAAGATGTAAGTGGTTTTTGCGACGTTCGTGAATGAGATAGTGCACCAAAATTTGGGAATAAGTAGACCATGACATATCTAAGTAATATCCCCAGAGGCGGAGATCAGAGTGGCGTACGAGGGTAGTTATAAGGGGTAAAATTCGCGGTTTTTCTTATTTTTTTTTGTGGCGCTCATGATGGAGATAGTGCACCAAAATTTGGGAGTAAGTAGGTCATGACGTAACTAAGTAAAATCTCCAGGGGCGGAACGCTGCTTCAGATACAAAGGGGTGGTAGGCAGTGGTGAGTATAAAAATATAAGGAGGTTTTTTTGCCGTTCGTGATTGAGATAGTGCACCAAATTTTGCGAATAAGTAGGTCATGACGTAACTAAGTAAAATCTCCAGGGGTGGCACGCTGCGTGGCCGATAAAGGGGCGGAGGCAGGGGTGAATACAAAAAATATAAGGGGTTTTTGCGACGTTCGTGATTGAGAGAATGCACCAAAATTTGGGAATAGGTAGACCATGACATAACTAAATAAAACCCTCAGAGCCGGAAACCCGAGGTGGAGGACGAGGGTAGGTATAAGAAGTCAAAGTCGCCGTTATTATTTTTTTTGTGACGCTCATGATAGAGATAGTGCACCAAAATTTGCGAATAAGTAGGTCATGACGTAACTAAGTAAAATCTCCAGGAGTGGAAAGCTGCGTGGCCGACAAAGGGGTGGGGCAGGGGTGAATATAAAAAAATGTAAGTGGTTTTTGCGACGTTCGTGAATGAGATAGTGCACCAAAATTTGGGAATAAGTAGATCATGACATATCTAAGTAATATCCCCAGAGGCGGAGACCAGAGTGGCGTACGAGGGTAGTTATAAGGTGTCAAATTCGCCTTTTTTATTATTTTTTTTGTGACGCTCATGATGGAGATAATGTACCAAAATTTGCGAATAAGTAGGTCATGACGTAACTAAGTAAAATCTCCAGGAGTGGAACGCTGCGTGGCCGACAAAGGGGTGGGGCAGGGGTGAATATAAAAAAATGTAAGTGGTTTTTGCGACGTTCGTGAATGAGATAGTGCACCAAAATTTGGGAATAAGTAGACCATGACATATCTAAGTAATATCCCCAGATGCGGAGATCAGAGTGGCGTACGAGGGTAGTTATAAAGGGTAAAATTCGTGGTTTTTCTTATTTTTTTTTGTGGCGCTCATGATGGAGATAGTGCACCAAAATTTGGGAGTAAGTAGGTCATGACGTAACTAAGTAAAATCTCCAGGGGTGGCACGCTGCGTGGCCGACAAAGGGGTGAGGCAGGGGTGAATACAAAAAATATAAGGGGTTTTTGCGACGTTCGTGATTGAGAGAATGCACCAAAATTTGGGAATAAATAGACCATGACATAACTAAATACAACCCTCAAAGCCGGAAACCTGAGGTGGGGGACGAGGGTAGGTATAAGAAGTCAAAGTCGCCGTATTTATTATTTTTTTTGTGACGCTCATGATACAGATAGTGCACCAAAATTTGGGAATAAGTAGGTCATGAGGTAACTAAGTATAATCCCCAGGGGTGGAACGTTGCGTGGCCGATAAAGGGGTGGGGGTAGGTGTGAATATAAAAAATATAAGGGTTTTTTGCTACGTTCTAGATTGAGATAGTGCACCAAAATTTGTAAATAAGTAGACCGTGACTTATCTAAGTAAAATCATCAAATACGGAAAGCAGAGTTGGGGATGAGGGTAGTTTTCAGGGGCCAAAGTTGCAGTATGTATTATTTTTTGTGACCTGGCACAACATTTGTCCCCACGCAGCGTTCCGCCTCTGGAGATTTTACTTAGTAATGTCATGATCTACTTATTCCCAAATTTTGGTGCACTATCTCAATCACGAACGGCAAAAAAAAACCCCTTATATTTTTATACTCACCACTGCCTACCACCCCTTTGTATCTAAAGCAGCGTTCCGCCCCTGGAGATTTTACTTAGTTACGTCATGACCTACTTACTCCCAAATTTTGGTGCACTATCTCCATCATTAGCGCCACAAAAAAAAATAATAAAAACCGCGAATTTTACCCCTTATAACTAACCTCGTACGCCACTCTGGTCTCCGCCTCTGGGGATATTACTTAGATATGTCATGGTCTACTTATTCCCAAATTTTGGTGCACTATCACAATCACGAACGTCGCAAAAACCACGTACATTTTTTTATATTCACCCCTGCTCACCCCTTTTTCGGCCACGCAGCTTTCCACTCCTGGAGATTTTACTTAGTTATGTCATGACCTACTTATTCCCAAATTTTGGTGCACTATCTCGATCATGAACGTCACAAAAAAATAATAAAAAACGGAACTTTGACCCCTTATAACTACCTCCCTCCCCCACTCTGGTTTCCGGCTCTGGGGATTTTACTTACTTATGTCATGGTCTACTTATACCCAAATTTTGGTGCGCTATCTCAATCACGAACGTCGCAAAAAGCCCCTTATATTTTTTATATTCACCCCTACCCCCACCTCTTTGTCGGCCACGCAGCGTTGCGCCCCTAGAGATTTTACTTACGTACGTCATGACTCATGACCTACTTATTTCCAAATTTTGGTGCACTATCTCGATCATGAGCGTCATAAAAAAAATAATAAAAACCGCGACTTTGACCCCTTAAAACTACCCTCTACCCCCACTCTGGTTTCCAGCCGTAGGTGAAAGTCGTATACACAACTAATTCAACATATCCACGTATAGTTTTTCCATATTACTTATCACGCACAAAATCCGCTCCCAGCTCTTAGAATACTGGTGAATTACCAATAATTGCGTACTGCCGGTATTATTTCTTGAGATCAAAGTGCCGACATGGAAGAGGTTTTACTGTCTCTCTTTATACTGTGTATAAAAAAAAAACAAATTGTCTATTTTAAACAATGGCTACAGTATTGTCCGTAGGTCTTTTTCATATTATCTGTTTCTTTTAGTGGTAAAGGTTCAGTTCAAGTGAATATAAGTACTTATTACAAGCATCTACCATTTAGCAGGCATTACGGGCTTATAGTGACAGTGGTATTTGACGGCTACAGTGACTCGACAAAGAATATTAAAGCTGCAGAAGAATGTCGTCGAACTACAAAAACATCATCGGGTTCTGAGATTATCTAACAACAATTTTTCGCTAACATTAATAATAAATCTCGTTTCATTTCCATGTTAACTGACAAATTAACAGCTGCGAATAGTGAAGTGAAACAAGCTAAAAATGAGGCAGATATCCTTATAATTATTGAGACAGAATTTCAAAAATTTAAGGCAACAAACACAACAAATTGTAGTTGGTAAAGATGTTGATTTGTTAGTACTGCTTACTGCAAGGACTCCAGTAGATAAAGTTATTTATTTTCTGAAACCTGGAAGGGCTCAACAGCGAACAGAGATACATTCTTCGAAAAGTTTATAGGCTTATCCCAAATGCCAAAATATATTTTATTTTTACATGCGATAACCGGCTGCGACACTACGTCAGCAATGTACAGAAGGGGCAAAACATCAGTATTTAAATTATTCGAAAAAAAATGATTTGACTGACTGCTGTAAAGGTTTTACAGAACTTGAATCCACACCCAAACAATAATTACGGAACGAATTCTCTTCCTTCTTGCGATTTATGGAGCTCCAAAAAAAATTAGTTGTCTTGATAAATACCGATAGTTAACTTTTTTAAAAAATACGCGAAACAAGAAACAAGTACAACTATCATGTCTTCCTCCAACATCAGCATCTGCTTTTCAACATTTGTATCGAGTATATTATCAAGTTCAAACATGGCTAGGCAATGAACTGAATCCAGAAGGCTGGGGTTGGAAATTAATAGATAATACTCAGGAACCGATTAAAACCTTACTCCCACCTGCTCCAGAAAAACTCCTTAACACTATTTTTTGCAATTGCAAAAAAGGTTGTAGTGCCAAATGTGAATGTAAAAATGTCGGGTTGCTGTGTTCTCTAGCGTGTACCAACTGCCAAGGTCAGTCTTGCTTAAATGTCCAGTTTAGTACAACAGAGGAAGACTCCTGTGATTTTAATGAAGAGACCTATGACTAGGGAGCGGATTTTATGCTAAATGCATATTGCTTGCATATTTCGCATATTTGAAAACTTTACTAAATTTTGCATATTTTTAAAGAAATGTGCATATTATGTGTCTATTTAAAAACACTTTTGTCCAAAGGAAAAAATTCTAAAATTTTTTAATTCGTCACAAAATATTCCCCCGCACATGCTGTCATATCTTTTCGAAAACTACCTAAAATCGGCTCAATCATTACCTTTTCGGTTTTTCTTAGAAAACACCCGATCTTTACCCACAAAGTGCGTATAGTGCGCCGTCATAAAATGATTGTAGAATGTTAAATATCCTATTGTTAAGAGAGTATTTACACCTCTAAACATTGTTTTACGATTCTCTCACGGAAATTTAAATTTGATTTAAATCAGATCCCGTAAATCAGTAAAATTAGTCATCTTTAGTCTCTCAATGCGAATGTTTAGTTTTTGTGTAAAAGTACTTCTGTTTGTGAATAGTGCAATATACCGAAGAATTCTAGCTTGGTTTATTCCCCGGATCAGAGACTATCACCAGCTTCTTAAACCAATGGAAAAGTATTCTGCAAAAAATGTAGTAAAATGGTGAGTTTAAGATTGCTTTCTTCATCTTTTTTCTTTAATGAATAATATTTGGCTGCTTCCTCAACATTTTAAGTTTAAACAGCTTGAAAAAGTATGTGTTATTGTCGTAGATAACATCTTAGCGAAAATTTTCGGTTACAAAAACGTCGGGACAGAACTACATAAGTCAAAATGCAAGAAG
Source organism: Diabrotica virgifera virgifera (assembly GCF_917563875.1). Classification (NCBI taxonomy): domain Eukaryota; kingdom Metazoa; phylum Arthropoda; class Insecta; order Coleoptera; family Chrysomelidae; genus Diabrotica; species Diabrotica virgifera. The sequence continues at coordinate 205,691,716 of NC_065445.1, read as the reverse complement.
ATGAGCAAGTCGAAAGTTGATCATTGATCAGTTATACTTTGACAGTAGACAATCGTTGATGACTTCATCCAATGAGCAATATAAATTTAATTCGCATTTATCCGAGGTGATGATTTGTGCAAACATACCTTTGAAAAAATTGGAAAATCCTATATTTAAAAGTTTTTTGGAAATATATTCCAAGAAAAGTGTTCCCGATGAAAGTACATTGAGAAAAAATTACGTACCTCTTTACAACGATATCATAAAAAAATCAAGAAGATAGTGGAAAATCGATACATTCATTTTATTTTAGATAAATATGTGGTTTCTCACAATGCGAATTTTTCGAAATTATTGTGCCTATCTTGCGCATATTTCGTAATTTTTTACTGCATATATATGCGCATATTTAATCAAAATTGCTCGCATATAAATCCGCTCCCTACCTATGACTCAGTCACGTTTGAACAATTTTTGGACATCCAGCAAGGGAAAGAAGAAGAAGATGAAATCGAAGAAGACTTGACTGTTGAAATAGACTTTCAAGAATATGAATCTGATTAAAACATCTAAAGAAATCAAAACAATAGTTAACCTAATAATCAATAGCAATATCAATAATAATGTAATATCTAGAACTTGACCGGTATTGTTTCCATAAATTATCCTAAAATTGTCAAAACAGTTAGTGGAGTAGGCCCACAGGGGAAACCACGGGAAAAAACGCGCCGAGTACACTACCTCACAGGTGGTGTGGAAACGTGTGCATATAATGTGACTCTAGAATCGCGATATCTCAGGAATGGCAACTCTTGGAAGAAAATAGTAAGGACTATTTTTGTAGAGAATTTTAAGATCTACAACTTTGGTTTAAGGTTCTTTTTTGATAAAATTTATTGTTTTCGAAAAAAATCCAAAAAATCTCAAATTTTGACCTTTGATTCCGAATAACTTTTGTTGCACATATGGGATCGATGGGGACTTTAAAACTTTATTTGTTATGGTACACCCTAGCTCTCCACCAAAATTTGGCTCTCCGGCAATTTTTGTTATTTCAAATGTCTATATAGACCCGGTTAATAAGAGAATGACACAGTTGTTATTTCATCACTAAGTAAAGTCCAAATGAAAAAAAGTGTTCCATCTAACCCGGATTTACCCTAACTATATACATATTTCAAAATAGATTACCTCCATCGATATCTTCGTGCAAAGTTCTTCCTATCAAGGGAACAGGAGGAAATAATCTCAAGCTTTCCTTTACTACTCTCTCTAAATATTTCAATTGTGGTAGATCATCAGGGAAAGCTCTTCTGTCTGGTCCCAAAATATCAATCAACTCTTCAAAAACTTTTTGCTGCAAAAAGAAAGAGTAGATTTATGCGTGAAGTCTAAATATGTTTAATCAATAAACCAATAATTGTAACAATTATTTTATTTAAAAAAAATAGGTTTAGTGCATTAAAATGTTACATTTTTAAGCAGTATCTTGAATTTCTTAGAGGAGTCAATTTTATTTCTGTAATGTGTAGGGTGGATCAGTAGAAGCTCAAGTCCAAGTTTTTGGGGTTGCCACCCTTGTCTCCCGGCCGCTATCTTGGAAATGGGTGCAAAGGGGTTTCGCGCTATATCTCGTAAACTACCAACCCTATGGAAAATCTAATTAAATATAAAATGTAGCAAATTAAATTTTCTACAATTTTGTTTCTATTACTTTTTATCGTCAAGTGATCAACAATAAAGAAATAAACAAAAATATGTAAACATTTTTTAACAAGTTTCCTTTTGGATGTTATACCTTTTTTTCAGTTCATTTTAAAATAAAATAACATTATAGCAATTTTGTAGAGGGTTTTTCAGCGAACAATTTCCACTATAACAAAGTTGTTTAATTCTATTTATTTAAGTGATACAGCGCTCCAAACTTGACCATATTCTCGAATGCTCATAGGAATATAATAAAAACAAAAGTTAGGCTTACTTTTATATCTATGTATATTTTTTATTAATACAATTTATCATGATTTTAACATTCTTATGCTATTTTTAATGTGTTTTTGACCTTTCTCCCCACTATAAAACTTATAACCCTAAGCATATATAGAAAAGGTCCAATATGTTGTCTGAGGACAAATTTGCTGGTTCAGAAGAAGAATGACGCAACCGCAAAATGCAAAACTCTTAAGAAAAGCAAAAAACCATTTTTGATATCAAAATCATAAAGTATGATCAAAATTAGCCATTCACGACACCGTGGTCAGGATCTCGAAATATAACAGTTTTTTGGGGTGGGCCGCTTGTCTATGAAGTAATATAACTTTTTTCCTATTGTATATTTGACTAAAAATTTTCCAAAAAATCTTCTTCATGAATCATATTTTACTGTTTAACTAAAAAGTTTGTCAATCGACGTTTTTAAGTAAAACGAAATATGATGAAAAAATGTTTAAAAATTAACAACTGCTTTTTTAATGTGTCTAAATATTTTGTACTAATTTCATTGTTATCTACATACTTCAAAAATGACACTGTAAAATTTTCAAAAGGAAATATTTACAGAGACCAAAGATAGAGCTAGGTAAATTTGAAAAATCATCAAAATTGATTTTTTTTTCATTTTTTTATAAAATTTGATTTTTGAACATGTTGCACCAAATCTAGATAAAAATAAACTTCATATTCGGATTCAGCGACGTCGAAAACATAAAAATAGATAAAAATTGGTCATTCACCTTAAATTTGATTTTCGTGGTTGGCATAACGGTTGATGCCGCTCGCCTAATATAATATAGCTTCGTTGCCAAGTCAAAAGCTGCTAAGTGGGACTTTTTCACAAAAGGAGATATCTGTACCATTTAACAGATTTTTACGTTGGTCACCGTCCTATAAATACAGGTAGGTAATTCATATAATTGCTGTAATATCCAAGTTTGAAAAATATGTTATGTTAGCGGGTATCGCAAAACATGCTATGTGGATTCCTCATCCACGTAGAGCTAGATAATAAACAAATCGCAATGATTATTTTATTGTGAAATAAAATTTTGAACCAATTGTGAAATTGTATTGTGAACGAAAAAAAGTTATAACCTCCAAAAGAAACTTCTTACAACATTTTCTCTTATTTTTGTTTATAATTTTTTTGTTGGTTACTTGACGATAAAAAGTAATATATATATATATATATATATATATATATATATATATATATATATATATATATATATATATATATATATATTGTAGAAAATTTAATTTGCTACATTTTATGTGTAGTTAAATTTTCTGTAGGATTGCTAGTTTAGGAGATACAACGCGATAGTCCTTTGCACCCCTTTCTCCAATATGGCGGCAGGGGGACAAGGGTGGCGACACCAAAAATTTGAACTTAAGCTTCTACTGAACCCCTCTACATATTAAAAAAATAAAATTGACTCCTCTAAGAAATGCAACCCTAAATGTAACATTTCAATGGACTAGTTTTATAAATAAGTTCTTAAAAAATAGTTTAAATGTCTGACAGCCTGACAGTTTTTAATTTTGTTGAGAAAGTTATGTTACCCTACCAAATTTATTAATTTTTTAGCATTATATTAAGTTAGTCCATTGTAATGTTACGTTCAGAGTTGCATTTCTTAGAGGAGTCAATTTTATTTTTTTAGTGTGTATGTGGGTTCAGTAGAAGCTTAAATTCAAGTTTTTGGGGTCGCCGCCCTTGTCACCCGGCCGCCATCTTGGAAAAAGGGGTGCAAAGGGTTTTCGTATTCTATCTCCTAAACTAGCAACCATACAGAAAATTTAATTACACATGAAATGTAGCAAATTAAATTTTCTACAATTTTTTATCTATTAATTTTTATCGTCAAGTGACCAACAAAAAAGTTATAAAAAAAATTAGAGAAAATTTTGTAAGATTCATTTTGGAGGTTATAACTATTTTCCGTTCATTTTACAATGAAATAATATCGTATCGGCTTTATAGAGGATTTTTTAACGAACAATTTCCGCTATAAAATTGTTTAATTTTATTTACTTCTCTAGGTTTTACAGCTCTCCAAACTTGACCAGATTCTCGAATTCTCATAGGAATACAATAAAAACAAAACCTTGGGCTTACTTTTCAATCTATGTATACATTTATGTACTATGATTTTAACATTCCTACGCCAGTATTAAGCTATTTTTGACCCTTTTCCCGGCCACCTATGAGGTAGAGTCTGGAGGCGCGTTTTTTGTGGCAATAGGCCTAATCCACGGACAATTTCTAGACCAAATAATATTATAGATTATTATAGGTTGAAAAAGATCTATCATAGTTATTATTTTTTCATTTTTTTCGATGGTCCAAGCTGCGAGTCAAGATTTGAATCAGTATCCGAGGTGAATTTTTGTGGTATAATGAGAGTTAGAGTTGGCTTCATTGTCGGTAATTCATCTTCCAATGCATTTTCTTCAATAATTAATGTAGATATGTCCACGATGTTGCCGCAACTTTCACCAACACAATAGAGGCACACTGCTGAACATTTGAGGTCTGATTTTCGGCAACCACATGCACTTCCAGTTTCCATTGCATCTGCTAAAGATGAATTTCATATTCTCGGGGGTACTTGAGGCGTGGAAGTTTGAATTGGTATCCAAAATTTTCCATGCTTTTTCCAGCCCCAATTTTCTGGATCCCAATGTTTACCGAGCCATGACTGAATCTGGTGATACACTCGGAGTCTGTGGAAATGGGCTGCATCTTGTGTTGGAGGAAGTGAGAAGAGATTAAATGCATTTTTTGTCACTGTTTTAGCGAATCGTTTGTATCTCAGCTCAGGGTTTCCAGAGAATCGTCTTTAGTTCTGCCATCTACAGAGACGAAAAACGTTCGCGGACACCAGTGAGTAAAGATGGCTCGACTTTTCCACTGACAAATAATTTTCCCCAGAGGTTTCTTACAAATAAAATAACCACCGCTCATGTTGCGCTCTTACAAAAAACGCAAAATGCTTATCGAATCACAAAAATATAAATTTTACCCACAAGACCCTCAATGGTATTATCTATAAAACTTAAAATACTTTTCACAATTTTTAATACGACTGCACGTGGCCAAATAGATAGCACAACTGTAAGAATAAATTACGTAGAGGAGGACCGGCTGCTGTGCCACCTAGGATAAATTATTATAATAATAAAAGTAATAGTAAGCAGATACTCAGTCCGGTACGGAAGAAAAATAACGTAACTGCAAATTTTGTAAATTCCTGTTTATTGCGCAGTTAACTTCTAAAATACTATGTAAAGATGATACAAAAAGACCGAACTGTAATAATATGCTGAGCCACTATAGGGTAGTTGCATCATTACTGAAATACGCGCTATGTTAGACCTTGTTTCAGATGCATAATGACGCAACTGTAGATAGGGTTGAAAATGGGGCGATTAAATATGGATAATGAAATTCGAACCAATATCGATGAAAATAAAAGCCATTGTTGTCAAAAAACTGATGCTCCTGGACGATTCCTCTTCATTTAATCCCTATTTTAAATATGTACAAAAATTTTTTTTGGTTTTTAGAAGAATTTTGCATTTTAAGGTTGCGTCATTCTACTTCTGGACCGGCGAATTTGTCCTCAAACAACTTCTTGGGGCTTTTCTATATATTCTTAGGTTTCCAAGTTTTATAGTTGGCAGAAAGGTCAAAAATAGATTAATAGTAGCATAGGAATGTTAAAAGCATAATAAATTGTATGAATAAAATAATATTAAGATAGAACAGTAAGCCTAACGTTTTGTTTTTATTGTATGCCTATGAGCATACCTTTGGAGCGCTGTAAAACCTAGATAAATAAATAGAATTAAACACCTTTATAGTGGAAATTGTTCTTTGAGAAACCCTCTACAAAATTGCTGTAATGTTATTTTATTTTAAAATGAACTGAAAAAAAGTTATAACTTCCAAAAGGAAACTTCTTAAAACATTTTTACTTATTTTTGTTTATATCTTTTTTGTTGGTCACTTGACAATAAAATATAATACAGACAAAATTGTAGAAAATTTAATTTGCTACAATTTATGTTTAATTAAAGTTTCCTTAGGGTTGGTAGTTTACGAGATATAGCGCGAAATCCCTTTGCACCCCTTTTCCAAGATGGCGGACGGGGGACAAGGGTGGCGACCCCAAAAACTTGAACTTAAGCTTCTACTGATCCCTCCTACACATAAAAAAATAAAACTGACTCCTCTAACAAATGCAAGGTATGGCCTAAAAAATGTAACATTTTAATGGACTAAGTATACTTAGTTACATTAACTTATTTTTTAAACGTTATCTCGCTATGTTTTAGCACCATCATTTTCACGAAAATGCTGGGAATATATTATTATAAATTTAGTATTTTGGCTGGTTTAATCACTTACTATCATCATCATCATCATTAGCTCGACAGCCCTTTCTGGGTCTTGGCCTGTTCCAGGATTCTTCTCCACTCTGATCTGTTTCGTGCTTTTTTTCTCCAGTTTTTTATTTTTAAGGTTTTTATATCATTTTCTATTTGTTCTAAATATCTCAGCTTCGGTCTTCCTCTTGTTCTTTTTCCTACTGGCCTCTTTTTGAATATTTTGTTTGGTATTTCGCCTTCCTCCATTCTTTCTACATGTCCCATCCAACGCAGCCGTCCTATTTTAATGAATGTTATGATATCTGGCTCCTGGTATATTTCGTATAGTTCAAAGTTGTACCTTCTTCGCCAAATTCCATTTTCTTTTGTGCCCTTATATATGTGTCGCAAGATTTTTCTTTCAAAGGTGACTAGCAATGTTTCCTCTCTTTTAGTGAGTGTCCAGGTTTCTGAGCCGTATGTGAGTACCGGTCTTATTAGGGTTTTGTATATTTGGCATTTTGTTTTCCTTGCGACGTTGTCTGATTTTAGTTGCCGAATTAAGCCATGGTAACTTTTATTGGCAATAAATATTCGCCTCTTCACTTCCTCTGCTACGTTATTATCAGATGTGACTAGGGATCCCAAGTATGTAAAGTTTTTTACCCCCTCAATGTTGTATTCTCCTATTGTTATATTTTGTGGCTGCCTTATTTCTGTGTTTTTACTTACCTGCATATATTTTGTTTTGTTCTGGTTGATTTTCAGGCCACTATTTTGTGCAGCTCGTTCTATTTGATTGAATGCCTCTATCATTTCTCTTCTTGATCTTGCGATTATGTCAACATCATCTGCAAATGCTAGTATTTGCACGCTTTTATTAATTATTGTTCCTCGAGTATTGACTGTTGTGTCCCTCATTATTTTCTCGAGTACAATGTTGAACAAGATGCATGATAGAGCGTCTCCCTGGCGTAGTCCCTTTTTCACATCTATTGTTTTCGTTAGTTCGTTTTGTATCCGGATTTTACTTTCTACTTTTAGAGATTCTTTTATCAGTTCTATTAGTTGTGTTGGTATATTAAATTCTTTCATTGCTTTTATTAAGAATTCTCGATTTATATTGTCATATGCGCTTTCGAAGTCTATGAAGAGATGATGTGTGTCGATGTTATGTTCACTTGTTTTTTCAAGGATCTGTCGCAGAACAAATATCTGGTCTATTGTTGACTTCTGTCTACAGAAGCCACTTTGGTACCTGCCAACTATTTTTTCAGCGTGTGGTCTAAGTCTTTCATAAATGACGTTGGACATTATTTTGTATGATGCATTCAGCAGCGTGATTCCACGGTAGTTTCCACATTCTAACTGATTCCCTTTTTTATGTAATGGTACAATAATACCACTATTCCACTCCGCTGGTAGCTGTTTATTTGACCATATCTTTGTTATCAATACATGTATTGTTTTCTGTAGTGCGTCTCCTCTTTCCTTCAGTAATTCCGATGCTACTTGATCCGATCCCGGTGATTTATTGTCCTTTAATTTGTCTACTGCTGTTCTAATCTCGGCTATTGTTGGTGGACTCTTTTCTCTGTTGTCTGCTTGGTCTAATGGTATATCAGGGTTCGTCTCACTCCCATCTCCTTCAAGCTTTTCCGTAAAATGTTCTGTCCATCTTCTTAGTATCTCTTGCTGTTCTGTCAATATATTACCTTCTTTATCTCTACACATCGTCGTTCTGGGTTTGAAGTCTTTTCTGCTTTTGTTCAGTTTCTGATAAAATTTTCTTGTCTCTGTCGATCTACTTAGTTCTTGCAGTTCCTGAAGTTCTTTGTTCATATATTCTCTCTTTTTTCTTCGGTGAGTTTTCTTTTCTTCTCTGCGTAGTTGTTTATATTCTTCCTCTGCTTGTCGGGTTCTGTGCCCCTGTTGTATCAGTAAATATGCTCTGTTTTTCTGTCTGTTATAATCTGATATTCTTCGTCAAACCAGTCATTCGTTCTTGTTCTTCTTTCTTTACCTTCTATGCCTAACACTTCTTTAGCTGTCTCTTTTATGATTTCTCTGCACTCTTCCCACTCCTTATTTGGGTTTTCATGTTTTGGTCTGTTTTCTAGTTTGATGCTTATCTTTTCTTTATACTCTTTATTTTTGTTTGTTTCTTTGAGTCCTTCTACCTTGTATCGTTCATGTTTAGAGCCCATTTCCTTTTTGATGTTTTAAATTCTAGCCCTTACTCTACTTTCGACCAGGTAGTGATCAGAATCCGCATTTGCCCCTCTTCTGGTGCGGACGTTTATTATATTCGATTGGTGTCTCGAGTCTACAATAACATGATCTACCATATTTACTGTCATTCCATCTGGGGACTTCCAGGTACCCTTGTGTATATCTTTGCGAGCGAAGTATGTGCTAGCAATCACCATGTTATGTGATCTTGCTAGGTTTATTAACCTATTGCCATTGTCATTTGATTGCTCATGGAGACTGTGCCTACCTATTGTGGGTTGGAATTGCTGTTCTCTTCCAACTTTGGCGTTTAGGTCTCCATAGATTATTTTTATATCATTTTTTGGGCATGACTGATATGCGGACTCTAGTTCATCATAAAACTCTTCTTTAATTTCGTCTTCTTTTTCTTCTGTCGGGGCATGCGCATTAATTAGACTGTAATTAAAGAAACGTCCTTTAACGCTTAAAATGCACATTCTGGGGCTAATTGCTCTGAAATCTCTTATAGTATGTTTTACTCTCTTGTTTACCATGAATCCAGTGCCCAAGACGTGATCTTTAGGATCGCAGCTGTAGAAAATCGTGTGGCTTCTTTTTTCCATTATATTGTTTCCAATCCACCTCATTTCTTGTATGGCAGTTATGTCTATTTTGTATCTATTTAGTTCATTTAAGAGATTTTGGAGAGCTCCCAATCTATACAAGGTTCGAATATTCCATGTCGCAACCCTCAAATCGTATTCCTTTTTCTCGCACAGTCGTCGTCGTTTGATAAGTCCGGAATCACTTACTATGCTGTTTAAAAATTATTGATAGGAGTTATTTATAACTGTTCCAGCGAACTTCGTACCGCCTCAGAATCAATAATAAATGTTGTGTTAAACTATTAGCTATACAAAATTTTTGTATAAATATTGAATTCATTAAGTTCAATAATAACAGTGAAAAATTAAACAATTAATTTTGCATTTAAAAATGCAATCGGAAATATGTATAACCAAAAATGTTTTGTTTACCTGAATATCTTGGAACATGCCGAGCATAGTAAAAATAGAACAAAGACCAGATGCGGTTGTATCAGTGGCCTAAAAATGTCAAAATTAAATTAATGTTCTGAAGCTATTTTCTTGTGATATTAACGCAATTTACTATTCAGTTGGGAATAAGCCACAATTTTACTGTTAAATTAGTTATTTATTCTTAGATATTTTCTAATATAGGTAATATTGTTTCGTATTTTGATAACGATTTCCGAAGTGGAAATCGAAACGTAAATAGACTAATTTCAAAGTAAAATTTTGGCTTATTTCCAACTTAAATAATAAATTCTAATTAATAAAAACTAATACTTTATTTTATATATTAATATTAGGTATACATATATTGTGAGGCAGATAACTGGCCTATTAGAAATATCTCGAGAACTAAAGGCAACAGAATCATGAAAATTGGAATAAAGGGGTTTTGAAGGATGATCTATTAAATGAAAATATTTTCATCTCTTTGCAACTTCCGGTTATACCGGAAGTTGCTTATAACTTCGTTTTTTTAAATGGGACACCCTGTATAGTTTTACATTTTTGGATTCTCCTCAATATCGTCTTTCTTATAATATGAGGTTGTTTAATATTATACAGGGTATTTTAAGATATATTTACGTTTTTTTATTAATTTTGTAGCAATATTCACACCCTGTAGAATTGTAATAGTTTGACATTAAAAACTCTGCTTAAGTTCAAGTGATTTTTAATATAGTCTATTATTGTTAAGAGTCATTAGTATAGCTAATTTTGAAATTTTAATATACAGGGTTGGTCGAAACTAGGAATGAATATTTTCTGAGTTTTCTTAAATGGAACACCCTGTATTTTAGTATTGTAATGAAATCATATTTCATATTACTTTTTCATTTTATAAGTATTCCCTATACCTAACTGCTTTAATTTGTGAGTTATTGGTGATTCAATCTAAACATTACAACAAAAAATACGTAAAATTTTATTAGGTTGGCCGTGAAAATATTCAATCACAAATAATTTTTCAGAAATAAATACATATTAATCCAGATTGATCCTTAAAATTACCAATAATGGTTTAGCTGTCAAAATACCCACGTAGTTAAGATTGTTGGTGCGATTAACAATAACCCATTAGCTCTAGCTCCCAGAGTTACCATATGGTAACGTAAAACACATGATTTTTAAAAATTCTGCAGTATGCCCATGGAATTAGTCAGCCACATATTTTGAGAATTATCGTTTCTAGGAATACTTCAGGCACCCATAAAACGTAACGGATTCGTATTTTAGCCTTTTCTCAACTGTCGAGAGATAATCATATGACAGTGTGGTTTAAATTTATAGAAAAAGATGGACGTCCCTTTTGCGTAAGCAATCTTTGATAGTCTTCTAGTAACTATATTTGCATATTTAAAAAAAATAAGTTTATTATACCGCAACTTATTATAAATTGCTGTGTTTTATCAACAATTAAATGTAGCGAATTCGGTAGAAATAGTCAAATACACCGTTACCATATCACAGATAATATACGAGTCATATACGAGTATACGAGTCATAATCTTATTTTTTTCAGTCGTGAATTTTTGTTAGCAGAAGTGATAGTGTTACTGGTGCGATGAAAAGATAACTCTGTTGTTACAATAGCATCTACGAGTTGTGATGGTTCAGCATTGGGCACGGTAAAAAGATTTTCTCATGAAGAAAAAGGCCACATTCAAGTAAGTCGGCCACACTATATTGCTGAATACAACAAAATATGGTGGGTACCGACTGGATGGATCAAAGTGTTTCAACCTACCTAGTAGCAATTTGCAGTAAAAATGGTACTGGCAAATTGTAACATGGTTGTTGGATGTTGCAGTCTATAATTCATGGCATTTATATAAAAAAAATTAAAAAAATATATCCTTGCTATCGTTTAGGAGAGAATTGGTCCAAGTTCTTCTCGCAAGATATGGAAGTCATCCCTTATATACTTGGAGACCTAGTCTACATAGACAGAACTTGCCAGATCTTCGTTTTGATCGCTTCGACCATTTTTTACATCAAGCAGTAGAAGGCGATGTGCTGGAGACAGATGTACAACATCTGGATGAACAATGTGTAAAAAATGCAAATTTGGTTTGTGTGTTAATTGTTTTTTAAGATACCACACCAGACGATGAAAATATTCTGAAATAAATATTTAAAAAAAAATTAAACATTTGGGTTTCAAGGATCCTAAAAATTCCTTAAGCGCCCAGCGTTACCTTATGGTAACACCATATAATTTTTTTAAGAAAAGACAGGAAACCGAAAAACTTGTTTTTTGGATTAAATTGTTAACATTTTCATCAAATTAACCCTAAAAGCAGTGCCGTATTTCCCATTACGCAAATTACGCCTAGGCGTAAGGCGGCAAAACTGGGGAGGCGGCAAAATTTCAAACAATTATCAGGAAAACTCTTAAACTGAAATTATATACGGGGCCATCACCCAAAATCTATTTTACGTATAATACAGCTAAAAATGAATGAATGTTTGGTAGGTTTCCAATGAAATCTAAAGTCTCCGCCCCGCCGTAACATGGTCGGGCAGAAGTACAATTGTTGGGAATGATTATTTTATCTGACTGTAACAAAAGGATACCGCTTATCTGCCGCGCGATTGCCGCAAAGAAGCCGCTTTAGATAAGAGCCGCGCTACTGATAGTAGTCAAAGGAAGTCGTAAGTGAACGTCTCGATTTTTCTAGTAAACTACTTACCTACTGGAAATTCCTAGAACATTCAGGAAACCCTGCCGGTAGGTATATAAAGCGAACAGTTACAGAGCTGTGTTTCATCACTCAAAATCTCCCTATGCTAGGCGAACTTGATACTAACGATAGTATCGACACCAGTGCAACCGAAATTGAGAACCTCATCACCGAGGCGATCACGCACGCTATTCCACTTAAACAAATATCCTATACATCACCGGCACTTCCACAATACATCATTGCCAAAATCCAACAAAAAAGACGTCTTCTACGTCAATATAAGGCCAACAGAAATCCACTAATCAAAACAGAATACAACCGAATCTGCGCCAGGATAAAGAGAGAGATATCTGACCTAACGGCTCGCCGGTGGGAAGATACTACCTCAAAACTGGACTACAGAGACGGAAGTAAATTCTGGCACAAATTCAAAGTCCTAACAAAACAAAAATTATCTCAACCATCTCATCTGTTGGTCAACAATCACATAGTCAATTCCCCAGAAGGGAAAGCCGAAGCATTCAAAAATTCGCTTCAAATCAACTTTCAAACCCCAGACAACCCGAACTTTGATCACTTGTTTAAACTCAACACAGAATACATAGTAAATGTTACTCTCAATCACCACGTTCCAGTCTATGATCCTATCATGGACCCCCTCACAAACAGGGAAACGGAGAGCTTTTGCCAAATAGGTAAAAACAGCGCTCCCGGACCTGATGGCATCAACCGAAGATGCCTCAAAAAACTTCCAGAGAGTACCATCCCTCTTCTAACTAAAATATTCAATGCATGTCTCAAAAATAGCCACTTCCCTACTCCTTGGAAAGTGGCCAATACCATCATGCTTTTGAAAAAAGGCAAACCCCCAACCAACGTGGAATCCTATAGACCAATTTCTTTAATCAACACTCTGGGCAAAGTTCTTGAGCTAATCCTAAAAGAGAGGCTCAATGACTTTCTCGAAAACCACAATATCATACCAAAATTTCAATACGGATTCCAGTCAGGTAAATCTACCAAACATGAAATAACTGATTTCACTACTAAATTTACTCAAACCATCAACGATGGTTCATTCGCCATAGCCACATTCCTGGATGTGCAGAAGGCTTTCGATCAAGTCTGGCATGACGGACTTGTTCGGAAACTTCTGGACATCGGGCTACCATTACAATTTATCAAAATTGTACACTCATACCTCCACAACCGAACTGTCAGAGTGAAAATAAGTGATCAAAAGTCCACCCCCTTCATTCCACAAGCTGGAGTCCCCCAGGGTTCAGTCCTAGCACCGCTGTTGTACATTATCTACAACAGCGATATCACTAACCAAAATATCCCAGGCACTCGGCTGGTTCTCTATGCAGACGACACTGCTCTGCTCACAACAACCTCTCGATACAACCCAAGACTCCTCTTCAGAAGAGCCCAGGCTCTGTTGGACGGTGTCGGCGAATGGTGTTGTAAGTGGAGAGTCACGCTGAACGCGAACAAAACAACAACAATTGTGTTTCGCGCCCCTTCTGTGTCACATAGAATCATAATTAATGAAGACGACCAATATCCTCTGAGACTGTTGGGAGAAAGGCTTGTTGTTAGTCCGACTGCGAACTATTTAGGAGTTCTGTTCACCAGGACTCTTAACTGGAACGCAGATCTAAAGGCAACTTTAGATAGGGTAAGGAACAGGGCCAGACTTCTCAACTCTCTCTCTGGACGAATTGGCAAGACACACAAGAAGACTCTCATTCACACTTACAAGACCTTTATTCGACCCGTCATGGAGTACAAATCTTGCCTCTACTCTCTTTGCGCTAGAGCAAAACAAGAGTGGTTGTTGAGCGCTGAACGTAGAATCTTGCGTAGATGTAACTATGAGCACTAGCGATATCCCTCAAACGAAATCCATAACATCTCGAACATCCCCAAAATCACCGAGAGAATAAACTCTCTGAACAAGAACTTCACAATCAAAGTAATCAACGGCCCCCCCCCCCTCCGACACACAAGAATCTCTCAAATGTTCCTGTTCATCTTCCGGCCACGTACTCCACCGAAAGCCCAAACGCAAAAAGATTCATTTACCGTCCGCTCTAATGCAAACATGCATTGACGAACTCCCGGTGGAGTACGAAAACATCCTCGAGGCTACCCCGTTAGCCTTCCGTACCCACCTTTAACATCTCCTCTTCCTTACCCCGAACAGGGAGAAGTTGGTTTTTTGCGGTTTCCCAACTTCATTGCACAATTATACCTGTTCGTCCCAAGAAAATAGCCGCAACTATCTTCTCCACTCGAACGCACACTGTCCACGCCGCGCTCAAAGCCACCTCCTGACCGCCGACGAGGGACGCAGGTACGCTTGTACAATGGTTTCTAGGTAGACTGGTCGAGAGCAAAGCACGGACAGTACACGTAAATGTCTATGGAACCAACAACAATCCATCAAACTCTCTTCTCTGTTGACTTCTTAGCCTTCTGGACACCACCGTCCGGCATAACCCAGGATCCAAAAACACCAGGACACGGCGCTTGCCCCAGTGTGTTTTTCGGACTGTTTGCTTTTGCTGCCAACACTATACATTCACTACAAACCCTGAAGAGGACAAAATCCTAAACAGGGACAATCATTGATCGCATTTCCATATAGCATTATATCTATACACGCAAATCAAACAATGATAGTAGTAGTAGTAGAGCTGTGTGCTGTGTGCTATCACCAGACAGTTGAAGATATGAGTGAGAGAGTGACTAGCAGACAGATTGGCTAGACAGAGTGGTTTTAGTAGTGAGATAGTGTTAAGTAGGTGTTATTAGTTATTATTTGTAAAGAAGTAGAAGAGTGAAGAGTATTGAGAATTAGAAATCTGTAAATATTAGTAGGTAAATAGTGCAAGTATTGTTATACTTATAAGTGGACTTGTTGAAATAAAGTAGTAGTTTAAAGTTTTAAAGTGAGTTGTTGGTTTATTGAAGAACGAAGAACCCACGGAAAATACGACGGGTAAAAGTCGTAACAATATTCAATATTGTTCATCCCAGTCAGTTAGTTTAAACTGTTTAAAGTGTCGAGTCCAGTGTCGCAAAATTTTCAACACTATGAGTGACGGCCGAAAACGATTAAGTGGAGCGCAATACAAGACGCTTGCTGAGGAAAAGCGGAGAAAACTTCATGCAGTTTTAGACAAAACAAAAAAATTAAACAACTATTTTTTAATTAAACCTACAACTACAACTTCCAAAGCGCAAACACATGATTCGGATTCGGAATCGGAGACTGTTACTGCTGTGTCTGCTGTACCTATACCACCAGATAATGCGGAAGCGATTGACACGGAGCCAAGTGAGAGTGAGTATCGATTATGTCATTATGTGAATAAATGTGTTTTTTAACTACATTGCTACTCTTTGACTCTTTGGGCATCTCTTTGGCTCTTTGGCATATTTTAAATTTTCATTTAAATGGAATGTCCTGATTCTGATTGCCCTGTATATTTTGGGCTGAAATGAAACATCATTTTCTCAATTTTCGACACTTATATGGTATGTTCGTTTCTTCGTACGTAACTGTTAATAATTGTTAGTCCTATCAAAAAAAATCATTGGGGGTAACTTTAAAACGGTAAACACAAATTTTAAAATTACCATCTCGTTTATGATATGGGGGAAAATAAAAAAATTACAATTTTGAAATGACTTCATAAATCCTTAATTAGTAGAGTTACAAAAAAATGTTTGATGTAAAATTTTATTTATGAAAGTTTTACAATATTATACCATCTTCGATTATCAAAATGCAAATTTTTAGTTTAGAGGCATATTCGCATATTCGCATATTTTATTGTTCTAGGGTCAGAATCTAAAATAGAAGCATCTGCATGTGCATCAGCTTCAGTAAATCCACAATGTTTACAAGCAGTTATCAGTAACGACCCTGCCGAATGGAAGGCCAACGATGCTACTATCGATTATTTGTTGTCCTTACCAAATGAAATATGCCAAAATACAGATGAGGATTTTTCACTAACAAAAACTGTTATTGGCAATAAGACACGGTATCTTACTAAGAACGTTTTCCGTCGGAAACTTGCCAATGAGGAAGAACAACCTCGTAGATACTTAATATATTCACCATCAAAGAAATCCCTGTTTTGCATTCCATGTCGTCTTTTCGGAGGAACCTCAAAAATGGCCACTGATGGCGTAAATGATTGGAGTAATGTAAATAAAATTTTGAATTTACATGAAAACTCCCATGAACACGCCAAATCCCAAGTAACCTTATTGCGGCGTCAACAAAAGCAAAACCAAATTGATTCATTGCTGTGTCAGCAAATAAGGCTCGAAGAAGATTACTGGCGAAAAGTGTTAAAGCGGGTGGTTGCAGTGACTAAAAAATTGGCTTCCAGAGGTTTACCGTTTAGAGGAACAGTTGAAAAATTCGGCAATCCAAACAACGGAAACTTCATGATGTGTCTGGAGCTCATAGCGGAATTTGATCCGTTTTTAGCCACGCATGTATCTCAGCACGGAAATCCGGGAAGTGGTAAAACGTCATACCTCTCATCTACAATATGTGAAGAATTTATCGACTTAATGTCGACTGAGGTTCTGAATCACATTATGTCCGAAATTGGAAAGTCAAAATACTATTCAATTATAATTGACTCAACACCCGACATGGCACATATTGATCAATTATCCGTAATCATCAGATATGTTACAGAAAATGGAAAACCAGTAGAGCGCTTCGTTGGCTTTTTGCCAAATGTGGGACATAAATCTGAAGATATGGAAAATGCTGTAATTTCTAAATTGGAGAAGCACAATTTGGAATTAAAACATTGTCGAGGTCAGTCCTACGACAACGCTAGTAATATGTCCGGCTGTTACAGTGGTTTACAAGCAAGGATTTTGAAACGCAACCCGCTCGCTGATTACCTACCATGTGCCGCCCATTCATTGAATTTGGTTGGCGTCTGCGCTGCCGAATGTGCCGGAGAGGCTGTAAGGTTTTTTGAAACGGTGCAGAGCCTATATACTTTTTTCTCGGCCTCTACTCGTCGTTGGGAAATTCTACTTTCCAACTTAAAACCCGGCGCTAAAGTTCCAAAACGGGTCGACGGAACAAGATGGTCTGCACGCCATGATGCTTTAATGAGCTTACGTGGGAGCTGGAGCAATTATTTAAATGCTTTGACAACAATTGAAGAAGCGGTTTCAGAAAAACCAACGGTTCGAACGGAGGCAGCTGGGATTAAACGTCGCTTAAACCGTTTCGATTGTGCCTTCATGTCGGTTTTTTGGGAAGTGATATTAGAGCGTTTCCATAAAACCAGCAAAACTCTTCAGGGCGTCGATATCGATACTGGCGACGTAACTAGACTCTTTTTATCATTGATAAATTTTGTCAAATCTTTGCGAAATACTGCCATGTTTGAAACGTACATTGACAAAGCCAAAAATATTATGGATGAAAGATACGATGATGACCATCAAAGAAATCGGAGACGTAAACTTTTCCCAGATGAAAATAGGGATGGTGACACAATTCTGACAGGAAGGGAACAGCTAAAAGTGGACACATATTTTTCTATACTTGATAAGGTTTCAATGGAACTGAACAAAAGATATGAAGCATATGACAGTGTTTTCAAAAAATTTGGATTCTTTTACGTTATAAAAGAAAGTTCGCAAGAACAGTTAATCAAAAGTGCCAGGTACCTACAGGAATGTTATAAGGACGATCTGGAGGATGCGTTTCCAACAGAATGTTTGCATTTCTCGGAACTGTTAAAAGAAACAGACATAAAATACGAAAAATGCACTTTATCAAATATGCTCTCGCACATTCGACAATACAATTTGGAAGCAGTTTTCCCCAACGTTGAAATCGCCCTACGTATATTTGTTGCTATGGCTGTCACAGTTTGTTCGGCGGAGCGCTCATTTTCTACCCTCAAACGATTAAAGACGTATTTAAGATCAACAATGGAACAAGAGCGATTAAATGCATTGACAATTTTGACGATAGAATCTGATTTGACAACAAGCTTAGATTTTGATAATATTATAAACTCGTTTGCGGCTATGAAATCCCGGCGAAAACTAATATAATATTATTATAGTTCATATAGTTGTGAAAATAAATATTTAAATTTAAAATTCTGGTTTTATTGCTGTTTTACCTAGCTAACCTAAGGGCGGCATTTTTTAACTGGCGTAGAGCGGAAAATTGGTAAATCCGGCACTGCCTAAAAGTAAAGATTGTTAAATAAAAAAAAACTTGGGCGTTAATGGGTTAAGCACAAATTAAAGCAGTTAGGTATAGGGAATGCTTAAGAAATAAAAAAATACCATAAAATATCATTTCATTACAATACTAAAATACAGGGTGTTCCATTTAAGAAAACTCAGAAAATACTCATTCTGAGTTACGACCAACCTTGTATATTAAAATTAAAAATTTATCTATACTAAGGATTCTTAACAATAGTAGACTATATTAAAAATCATTTGAACGTAAGTAGAGTTTTAGATGTCAAAGTACTACAATTCTACAGGGTGTGAATATTGCTACGAAATTAATAAAAAAACGTAATTATCTTTTAAAATACCCTGTATAACATTACAAAACCTCATATTTTAAGAAAGAAGACATCGAAGAGAATCCAAAAATGTAAAAATATACAGGGTGTTCCATTTAAAATGTAAAACGTTGGAAGTAGCAAATAGATGAAAATATTTTCATTAAACAGATGACTCTTCAAAACCCCTTAATTCAAATTTTCATGATTCTGTTGCCTTTAGTTCTCGAGATATTTCTAATAGGCCCTTTATTTGCCTCACCGTGTACATTGTTATTAAAACCAACTAATATAAAAATAAAGCTATTTTAAACGCTTTAATATTTTTTCTACAAAGGTGTTAAAAATGCAATTATTAGCACTCCATAGGAACCTTAAAAATGTCACTTTAAAGCACTGGGTGCTTTAAAATTCTTAAGGCACTGCAGTTAAAAGTGAAATGTCAAATTTTGAAAGCGAACGTCACAAATATTTTTATTTCATTTATTAACATTAATAGTACAATTTGCGCAATTAGAGAATTTGCGTTTGTAGAAAAAATATTGTATGATATACGTACATCTTTAAGGCACTCATGTGAATTGCAGAATTCGCTTCGCTCATTCTGCAAACCTTCACATGCGTGCCAACCCGTGCCTATATGAGATTTTCTCTCGCGGTTTCAGAAAATTGCGCACATCTTTTACTTTATCGTACTATATAAGTAGTATAGTATAATAGATAAAGTTATAGGATCGTGGTAGATAGGTTTCAGATTTCACTTTTTTTCGACGTTTTGAGTCCCCCTGAGTCTAAAAAGCAAATAAAAAAAACATGTCGGAAGTATGTACGTACGTACGTATGTACGTATGTACATACGTACGTATGTCGCCACCGCCCAGCAAAAACTACCGGACCGATTTTGATGAAGTTCGGTATGAGTAAGTCGAGAATTTTGTCGAGAAACTAAGCTTTTAAAAAAAACCTCTTAAAGGGGGGCCGAAATAGGAAGGTTATTTAGGGCCCATTTTCGCAAATTTTGACCGAAATGAATGAAATTCAACTCAAAGTAAGCTCATCTATAGGTAAATAAAAATTAGGAATTTGACATTTCCAAATTCAAAATGGCGGCAAGCATGGCCGACTGCCCACCCGACACATTTCCCTACCTATCTAAAAACTTGTTTAAGGTAAGTTTAATTTGAAAAAGTCGTTATATAGCCTAAAGATGGGGCTATAAGAAGGATGTTATCGTTTTTCAGAAAAAGTTACAGGTTGCCTATATTTAAGGGGTCAAAACTTGACATAAATTAGAACTAGATTTTCTTAAAAATGGCTCCAAAGGAATTTTTTTATTTTTTGATATATTTTGATATCTCATCAGCAAATTGAATGACATTAGTCAGATTTCTTAACTCCCCATAGGAGGGGAGTTATGAATTTTTTATAAAAAAATATTCGAGTGTCCGTAACTTCCTTCTTAATAGAAACTAAAATTTGAAATTTTGCCGACGTATATGGTACTTTAGTGTCTATTATTACAATAAATTTTCCCAAAAACATGGCTTCCGGTTGAACCGGAAATGAATAAAAAATATTAATTTTTTTAGATACGCCCTGTATATTTTTACACGTTTTGAAAGAATGTAAAATTATCTTTTTAATGACATAAAATTTATTGCAGTAAGTCAAAAACTCAAAAAGTTACGGTAAATAGAAATTTTGCTATAATCTTATGTGTGTCCTCTCTCACGCGATCATAGCAGAGCATTATTGTAGGACAGTCAATGAGGGTGTTTGGCGGCTCCGAATTCCATCCTACTACACTGATGTACTTGATATTTTCACAGTAAGTAGGGAATAGCTCAAGAAATAAAATCTACCCTATATACTATGGAGCTTTTATCTTGGGGCGGTTCCCACTTCTTCAAGGGGGTGGAAAATTTGTTGGTCAAAATAAGCACGGAAGTGGCTAAAGAACCTATTTCTAAGCAGAAACTGGTCCATACTTTTTTTTGAGAACTCAATACTTTTTTAGTTATGCGTAGTTAAAAATTGGCCATTTTCATTGAAATATGACACCTTTTCGGACGGATTTTTTGTGAATACCTTAAAAACTATGCATCGAACTAAAAACACTATATAAAACATTTTTTAGGTTATAAATAATAAAGAGATTCGTTCCTTCGTAAATGTTCTATTTATAATACAAAAAGAGATATGGTAGGTGAAAATAGTTTGTTTTTTGGTGCATGCTCAAATTGGTGTATTCAACTTGAAATAACAGAAGAACGGTAGGTGTTAGGTGTATAATGCTACCAACACCTTTTGTAGTGTTTGAAAAGGCCTTTAAAACGAGCACCGTTAAATGCCGGTTACATACAAACTAAGCGAGATATGGTGCAAAAAAATATATGACTAATGTACTTTAAGGAAAAATGAATAGTATATATGTTACAGTTCAAGTTGATTCTCAGTTAGAGTTGACTCCAACTAGTTGGAGTCAACTCCAACTGAAACGAGCAGTAAAAGTTGATTTTAAAAATTTAAATCAACTTTTACTAGTTGGAGTTGACTCTTCCTGGATCGATTCAGTAAATGTTGATTATACGAGAATCTAAAGTGCATTTTTGATGAGTGTGCGTTTCTTTGTTTTGACCGTTTCAACTACTTGTTAGTATAGTCTGTAACGTTGCCCCCGTTAGGTAAATTATGCTGATTCGATTTTTTGCATAAACTTACTCAAAGAAATACATCCGTATAGCAATCCTTATAACAAATACACAGGGTGTCACTCGGTACCGCGGTCGAAAAATTGTTTAACCAATTTTTGTTAACCAAATTCACAAAAATAATTTTTATCTACTCTATCTCATATTATGTAAAGCAGCGGTTCTCAATCTGTGGTACATGTACCACCGGTGGTACATATCATTATTTGCGGTGATACACAAAACACACAAAAACTTAAAATAGTAGTACATAGTAAGTCTTGATTATACAATCTAAAAATATAGAAATATAATACGAGAAACTTGAGATGGTATTGTCCTTTTCATGATCATTTTTCAGTGCGTCACAAATGATAGGAAAAAGGGTAAGTCCGTGATAATACACATTTATGACATTTATTCTAACATGACATTTTAGTTAAATCTGACAGTTGTCACATTTTATTTTCAATTTAGAATAAAAACAAATCAAATGTGTTTCTTGCATTTATAAAATGGTATTTTCTTTGAATTGTATAGTCTTATAAATTATACAGATTATATTTGTAATATTATTATCTAATTAAAAAAAATTAGTTTTTTTAATTATGGCGCCATCTATCGACAACTAGAATAATCACAGAACTAGAAGTAATCACCGACGTGCCTTTTTTCTGTCACATACAATTTAATGCTTTAGAAAGAAATCGAAAAACTGTGACGCACTGAAAGATGATCATGAGAAAAAGAATACATGACTCAAAAAGATTGAGAACCACTGATGTAAAGGTTTTATTGTGTGAAAATTGTAAACATAGATAGCAGTACATGAAGGGTTTAAAGTGTGTCTGAAGTAACAATCTATTCTGTATGAATATAATTGCGAAACACTACAGAATTTTACTTTTTGACATAAATTTTATTAATAATAAGATAAATTTTGTTCAATATTTTTAATAATTAAAGTAAATAAATTTTAATTTCACTCAAATAAATAATCGATTGCTGCCATTGACCACTTACATTTAATCTCGGTTAATTTTATTATTAATCGCGGCAGGTAAAGTAACATTCTTCTTTCAATACAACAAAGTGTTACTTTACTGCCGAAAATGAGGGCAAATGAGTACAATAATGAATGATTTTAGTGAAGTCAGAAACTAAAAAAAATCAAAGATTAAAGCTACCTCTATAAGATCCTGAAGAAATTTTTGTCATTATTTCATTAATAATATATTATTTTTAATTATCAACAATGAGCGCTAAGCGTATATTGAGGCGGCCGTCAATGTGAGTGCGAATAAGCACTCACATTGGACGGCACCATTGGACGGCCGGAATGGTGCATCTCTTTAGCACTCACCATTGACGGCCGCCTAATACGCACTTAACGCTCATTGTTAATAATTATAGATAAAGCTTAGTAATAAAATGGTGACAAAAAATTTCTGCTGGATCTTGTAAAGGGGGCTATAAACTTTGATTTGGTCACTTTCTGACTTTCATAATAATGGATTTTAACCGAGTTATTAAGCCTTGAAAATGGCTATTTTCGCATTTTTCAAATTTTAAATCGCGTATAACTCGACAACAATCAATTTTAGAGAAAAATCACAGAATACCTTTTTTTGCTCAGAATAACCCAAACGACCTAAAAAAAATTACTCGAAGTGAAAAAATTATTTTTGTGAATTTGTCTAAAAAAATTGTTTAAACAATATATCGATCAAGGTACTGCCTGGTACCCAGTATATTTGTTATAAGGACCTCTTTTTTAGTAAGTTTGTGCAAAAAATTCGAATCGAAGTAATTTACCTAACGGGAGCGACGATACAGTCTAGACTAATTTGAACATATTCAGTAACATTTAATTTCTAGAATCGGCTGTTTGTGTGAATCAGAATCAACTTTTACTAAATGGCATTGGGAAGAGTATACTTTTCCTAGTTGGAGTCTACTTTTACTAGTAAATGTTGAATATAAATCTTCATTTTATATTTATAATCAACTTTTACTGAAACCAGCCGTTAGAGTTGACTCCAACTAGTTGGAGTCAACTCCAACTGGATAATCAACTTGAACTGTAACATATACATTTAACTCCCCATCCACCATAATTTAAATGCATTGTTTTTCTTTTGCAATACCTTTTAATATAGTGTTATTTCTACTTTCAAAAAGTTGAACGGGCTTAAAATGAATGGTTTTTGTAAAACATGTGATCAAATTATAGAATGAATTTTTAAATTTTCTTAAAACTCTCCCTTTTTCTCCATGTAATTCGAAAATAAAAATATTTCACCCCTGAGAAGTGGTGGGAACCTCCCCCATGATAAAAGCGCCATAGTATATAGGATATACTTTGAATTAGGAGATTAGGCTACTCATAAAATTTCATTAAAATCCATGCAGTAGGATAGAATTCAGAGATAATATCTTGTTCTTAATCTCGCGCATTGACTGGCTAATCGAAATAGAATGAAATGCAAATATTGTAAACTATTAATTTCTCAGAAAAATGAACTAATTTGAAATTAAAGTATGACTATAATATTCTATTTATTTATGCAATAATCTATACATCTATAGTGTGTCCCCGAAATATGGCATCGAACATTTTCTCAAATGCAAGAATTAATGATGCGTAGAACCATAAAATATTTTCAAGTACAGAATGTGTTTCTAAAATACCAAAATAACGAGTAATTTTGTTATTTTTATAGAATGCCAGTATCTAGTACCATAACGATAATATATCGGTACGATAAAGTTCTCGGGCGGCCCTTCCGTCCAGCGTTTTTTTCTGGGAAATTATACGCGTTGTAGTTCCTTCTAGTCTCCTAACTATACTCCCTCGACAATCTAATAGACTCGTCCGCTCAGATAGTGACTCAGTTTACTCAGTATCACCATATTGTTGAATCAGTGCGCTTCGTGTGAAAGATTCTCTCATCAAGCGACCACCGGCGTCACCAACTCTGAATAAAAATTAATTTTATTTTTCCCCTTAAAACCTAAAATAATATCCTTTTATCATGTAATAAAAGGCGCCGCGGATGTGGTCGATGATATGAAAATTCCATATTCTGTTTCACGGGTTTGTTGTAGATGGTCACTTACCATATATTTTTCAACGTTAAAATATAAATTTCAATGTTAAAATATATTTTTCAATGTTAAATGTTGGCGGCATCATTAGTCACATTTTATATAAAGGTAATAATAATAAAACAGAAAAACGTCGTCTCTTTTTAAAGCAAATGGCTTTATCGTTGATGAAACCTCATCCTTTTTGTAAAATTTTGTAAAGAAAGGCAAAAGTTGGATATGTGAGAGAAAATTTCACGCGGGACCACTCGCGTAACAACCTACCTATAGCGACCAATGCCGGGATAAAATTGTGCTTGTAACACTTGTATCATAAATAACTATTAAGGTGAAACAGTAGCGATCAACAGGTAGCGAAAACGCGTTCCAAGATTGCGGCTGTAATTTTGAATATTTTTTCGAGATATTTGGCACACCTATTCGTAATATAATAAAGATTGGCGGTACAGAGCCCAATTTGAAAAATATATTAATATGTGGAAATTACTCTGTAATTAAATACAATATTAAAAAAACGAGCCTGTACCGCCATTAAGAAGAACAAAAAAATACACTTTCTTCAAATAAGCTTTTTTGTCCGATGCCTAGATTTTGTGTCATTTTGGAACTACTAATGAAATAAAAAATTTTGGTAGTTCCAAAATGGCACAAAATCTAGGCATCGGATAAAAAAGTTTATTTGAAAAAAGTGTATTTTTTTGTTTTTCTTAATGGCGGTACAGGCTCGTTTTTTAATATTGTATTTAATTACAGAGTAATTTCCACATATTAATATATTTTTCAAATTGGGCTCTGTACCGCCATTCTTTATTATATTACGAATACGTGTGCCAAATATCTCGAAAAAATATTCAAAATTACAGCCGCAATCTTGGAACCCGTTTTTGCTACCTGTTGATCGCTACGGTTTCCTCTTAAGGTCATGTAATATCGATCTGTGAAAAACGTATATTTTTGGAAGTGCGAAGTGGCATTCGGATTTTTGCAGATAAAGTTAGGTGACAAGTTCAACAATAATAATTGACTTATGCCTCAAATATGCCCGGAACAATAATAAAAAATTAAAATATTTAAAAATTTCAAAAAACATCGAATTTTTTCTATTTTCTTTGCTTATAACTTTAAAACGATTCGTTTTGGAACAAAGTCGTATAAAAATAAAATAAAGATATTGAATTTTATATGATAAACGACTGGTTAAAATTTCATAAATTATTACCCTTTCTGCGAAATAGCATTAAATACAAAATAAGGGGGCAAATTAATCCCGTTTTTATTCAATGTTTTTCAACCACTTTGGTTGCATTTTGAACTTTCGTAATTAGCTTAGAAAATTATTACAACATACTTAAATCGGTCACCAAATTTCATTAAAATCTACCTAATTGATTTTGCAGAATAAATTTGCAATCTAATTTTTTTTTTTTAAAGTTAAAATTTTTTAAAAACTTTCTGAAGAAAATGTAGACCATTTAGAAATTTGCTATTTTTTACATATAAAGAGGTTCTCTACCTATATAATACACTTTATAGAATTAAAATCGGATTATTTAAGCGGCCTCAGTACTGTTTTAAAGTTATAAACAATTTTTTGGCTTATAGACAAATACAGTGAGTACGATTGAGTTGGCATAAATTCATTTTCTCGAGAACAGGAGTCTCTGGAGATAAATCCCGAAACAGGTCGATTTTTTATATTTAAATTATAATTTTTTGGCATATATTTCATACAAGTGACGTCGTCCATCTGTAGGCCAATCAAGTTAGGTTTTTACTAGACATAACGGAAAAGACGAGGTTTGACAGTTGAAATGTGTAGTATGAGTTATTACAAAAAGACTACCATCTTGGGATTCATCAATTTTTTAGTGGAACATTTTTTAAATAAACAATCAAAACGTCAAACTTAGTTTTTTGCTCATAACTTAAAAACTTGCTTATTTAGAAATTTGACGTCCACAGATAACTTTTTCAGAAAAAAAAGATACATCGAATGAGATACGCTAAATGAAAATCGGTTAATAAACAAAAAAGTTATTGCAAAACGGAAGACAAAATCACTGTTTTTGAATATTGTTAATAACAATTTTATTGTTTATTACAATATGTTTTAATATAACTAAAATTGAGGGCATTATGGTGTTTGAATGGTGTGCAAAAAATGGTCCAGATCTGTTAAATAGTTTTCGCAAAATTGAATTTGTTTATAAATTTTTTTGAAAAACGAGCTAATTTCTGAGGCTGGTCCAGTTAATATGGCTGAATGTATCTCAATAATCCGGGGCTCATTTCCTTCGTTAAGATATATACTAACAGCGTATGAAAAAAAAGTAAAAAAAAATACATATACGTACACAAAATTATTTGTTAATAAATAGCAATTTTTAAGCTTATAAACAATTAAAATAATTTCGTAGAAATTAGATCAAATTAAATGGCAATAAAAACGGGGAGACAAAAATCCAGAGTCAATGCTATGGAAATGAGGTTCCTGAGGAAAATAGCAAACAGAAAAAGGACAGACAAAATACGAAACGAAACAATTAGACAAAACCTAAAACTAGAACCAATCAATGAAAAAATAGTAGAAGGACAACTTAGATGGTTCGGGCACGTGTGTAGAATGTCGAACGAGAGGCTAACAAAACGAGTGTTCGAAACGAGAGTGCAGGGGAAAAACAAAAGAGGGAGACCAAGAGTTATGTGGGTAGATGAAATCAGGAAAGAAGTCGAGAAGAAGGGATTGACATTGGAAAGTGCAAGAAACCTAGCGCAAGATCGGAAAGCATGGAGACTACAATGCCAAACTCAACTCCACCAGCCTTACACCTAAAGGTAGAAAGGCTTAGGACTAAGTAAAAGTAAAAAGTAAAAAATACGGAAAAACTGGTTAAAATACACAACTTGTAAAAAAAAATTTTTGGTCCTACGACCCTTGGGGTCTGAGATAGCCCCTTTTTTTGAAAAAATCACTGTTAGGTTAATTAACAACACTAAGATCTGAAATTAACCAATATTTTAATAAGAAAAGTCAAAGTTTTTAGCAAAGTTTTTAGCAAAGTTTTTAGCAAGAAAAAATGTTAAAAATTGTTTATACAGTAGTGCTATAAACAAAAAGTATTTTGCATTCCGACTAAAGTAAAAAATAGCGGGCGTAGTCGACTGACTGAATAGTGGGCGCGGTTGGCGACCGGCAGCAACTCCTAAAATTACGTTATACCGACCACAAAAATCAACTTTAAAGTGAATAACAAATTTTCGTCATTCCTTATGTTTTCGAGGTCTCCGAATCCGAATATGGAGTTTATTTTTTTCTAGAGTTAGTGGAACATGTTCAAAAATCAAATTTTATGCCAAAATGCGATAAATCAATTTTGATGATTTTTCAATTTTAACTCACTGTATTTTTGGTCGCTGTAAATATTTCCTTTTGAAAATTTTAATGTGCTATCTTTGAAGCATTTAGATAACAATGAGTTTTGTCTAAAATGATTAAACACATTAAAAGAGAAGTTGTTAATTTTTAAACATTTTGTCGTCAGATTTCGTTAGTTTCATGCTTACTTAAAAAAGTTGAGTGACAAACTTTTAAGTTTATAATTTTAACTAACACAGAAATAAAATATAATTCATGAAGAAGTTTTCCAAAAAAAAATAATTTAAAATATGCAATAGGAAAAATGTTATGTGACTTTATAGACGAGCGGCACACTGGCACACCCCAAAAAAAGCTTATTTCTCGAGATACTGATACTAATTTTGGTAATAGGTACTTTATATTTTTGATGGTGCTGAAAACGAAAATTAGGGTTGTTTTGAATTTTAGGTGGGGGAACATTATCAAAATCGCAACTTTACCCTAAAAATAAAAATCACGTTTTTGCGTTTAAATTGCTACAACTCAGTTCCATTGTAATATTTTTTTCTAAAATTTTTATAGTATCTATATATTTCTCACCATTCTGAAGACAATGGGACCTGCTTCAATATTTCTGTCTTGCTATGAAGAAAGTTATAAATTGTTTGAAGTAAAAGGTGCAGATTCTTGAATTGCAAAGTTTAATCGCAAAAGTTGAGTGGCAAAATTTGAAATTTAGCTGTTCAATTAATTTTATGTTAAAATCTAGAGTACAGAGAACAAAATGTTTTATAGAAAAAAGGTGGTGTAACTTTTAATTTTAAGAAAAACGTGATTTCACTTTTTTTATTTTTAGGGTAAAATTTCGATTTTGACAATGTTTCCCGATCTAAAATTCAAAATAAAACTCATTTTCGTTTTCAGCACCATCAAAAACATAAAGTAAGACCAAAATTAGCCATTCACCACAGTGTGGTTGATATCTCGAGAAATGAGCGTTTTTTTTTTGGGGAGTACCATTCGTTTATAAGGTCGCGTAACTTTTTTTCTGTTGCATATTTTGACTTGAAATTTTCCAGAAAACTTCTTCAGGACCTATGTTTTAATGCTGCGTTGATTAAAATTATAAACTAAACAGTTTGTCACCCAACTTTTATAAGTTAACAGAAAACTAATGAAAAAATTGTTTAAACAATTTTCCGGCCGCGGTAGCTCTTGGTACCCTTTGGATTTGTTATAAGGAACTTTTTTTGAGTAAGTTTGTGCAAAACATAAGAATCGGAATAATTTACCTAACGGGGCCGACGATATAGCCTGGTCTACACACGGATTCAAAATAGAGAATAAAAAATGGCCTATACCTACCAATCGGGTTCTACTGTACCAAGTTTACTATTTTTTTATCTATGGTACCACATTAAAATAATAATGTTTATCTTATTTTCATTGCAAAATTATCCAAAACAAAGCAGCTAATGGGATGTATAAACCTTTTTTAAGTGGCCTTTTTATTGTCATTTTTTAAATTTATTTATTTAAAATATAATTTTACTAAATAAATGTGCAAGATAATAATATTCATAAAATGCAAGTTTCTACCAAAATATATAAATATATGTAATATTAAGCTTCAAATCCGGTATACTGTCAATGTTAAAAATGGGCTGCAACGGTCTAGCGCTAGCGAATGGTAGTCCGCGAATTTATTCTCATTCGGCTACGCCCATTATTTTTTTTTACTTTAGTCGCAACGCAAAATACTTTTTGTTTATAACACTACCGTTTTAACAATTTTTAACATTTTTTCTTGCTAAAAACTTTGTTAAAAACTTTGACTTTTCTTATAAAATATTGGTTAATTTCAGATCTTAGTGTTGTTAATTAACGTAACAGTGATTTTTTCAAAAAAGGGGCAATTTTTTCAAAACAACCCTAATTTTCGTTTTCAGCACCATCAAAAATATAAAGTATTACCAAAATTAGTATCAGTATCTCGAGAAATGAGCTTTTTTTGGGGTGTGCCAGTGTGCCGCTCGTCTATAAAGTCACATAACATTTTTCCTATTGCATATTTTAAATTCAATTTTTTTGGAAAACTTCTTCATAAATTATATTTTATTTCTGTGTTAGTTAAAATTATAAACTTAAAAGTTTGTCACTCAACTTTTTTAAGTAAGCATGAAACTAACGAAATCTGACGACAAAATGTTTAAAAATTAACAACTTCCCTTTTAATGTGTTTAATCATTTTGGATAAAACTCATTGTTATCTAAATGCTTCAAAGATAGCACAGTAAAATTTTCAAAAGGAAATATTTACAGCGACCAAAAATACAGTGAGTTAAAATTGAAAAATCATCAAAATTGATTTATCGCATTTTGGCATAAAATTTGATTTTTGAACATGTTCCACTAATTCTAGAAAAAAATAAACTCCATATTCGGATTCGGAGACCTCGAAAACATAAGGAATGACGAAAATTTGTTATTCACTTTAAAGTTGATTTTTGTGGTTGCGGAAAGTTGTGTTTAAAATACTTTTTGTTGATAACACTACTGTTTAAACAATTTTTAACATTTTTTCTTGCTAAAAACTTTGTTAAAAACTTTGACTTTTCTTATAAAATATTGGTTAATTTCAGATCTTAGTGTTGTTAATTAACGTAACAGCGATTTTTTCAAAAAAAGGGGCTATCTCAGACCCCAAGGGTCGTGCGACCTAAAAATTTTTTTAGAAGTTGTGTATTTTAACCAGCTTTCCGTATTTTTTATTGCCATTTAATTTGATCTAATTTCTACGAAATTATTGTAATTGTTTATAAGCTTAAAAACTGCTATTTATTAACAAATAATTTTGTGTACGTATCTGTAAGTTTTTTTTACTTTAATTTTTCATAGTCTGTTAGTATACATCTTAACGAAGGAAATCAGCTACGGATTATTGAGATACATTCAGCTATATTAACTGGACCAGCCTCAGAAATTAGCTCGTTTTTCAAAAAAATTTATAAACAAATTCAATTTTGCGAAAACTATTAAACAGATCTGGACCATTTTTTGCACACCATTCAAACACCATAATGCCCTCAAGTTTAGGTATATTTAAACATATTCTAATAAACAATAAAATTGTTATTAACAATATTAAAAAACAATGATTTTGTCGTCTGTTTAGCAATAACTTTTTTGTTTATTAACCGATTTTCATTTAGCGTATCTCATTCGATGTATCTTTTTATTCTAAAAAAGTTACCTGTGAACGTCAAATCTCTAAATAAACAAATTTTTAAGTTATGAGCACAAAACTAAGTTTGACGTTTTGATTGTTTATTTAAAAAATGTTCCACTAAAAAATTGATGAATCCCAAGATGGTAGCCCTTTTGTAATATCTCATACTATACATTTCAACTGTCAAACCTCGTCTTTTCAATTATGTCGAAAAACGGCTTATTTTTTACTAACTTGATTGGTCTACTGGTTGTGACGACGTAATCGATGATTTTTTTAAATGAGAATAGATGCCGTGTGATAGCTCAGTCCGAAGGCTATTCAATTTTGTATTCACTAATATAAACATTAACATAATCATTTATACAGGGCTTGAATTAAAAAAAAATTGAATTAAATTAATCACAATATTTAGATTACGTCATCTCCCCCAGATGGATGAAGTCACTAGTATGATATGTATGCCAAAAAATTATAATTTAAAAATAAAAATCGATCTGTTTCGGGATTTATCTCCTGAGTCGCCAATTTTCAAGAAAATGAATTTATTCCAACTCAAACAACTCAAACAAATACAGTGATATTTGTTTATAACCCAAAACATTGTTTATAACTTTAAAACAGTGCTCAGGCCGCTTAAATAATCCGAGTTCAAACTAAAAAGGGAAGTTCCCCTGGTTGGCTGTATAACATATAGTTAAAAAACTCTAACATGAAATAAGAACCACTTCTATGTAATTGGTATATTTATTAAAATTTAAAAATTCCAATGGATTCAATAAAATGTGTCCAATTCAGAACGTTTTCGGACCTATCAGTCCACCATCACTTGGTAAGTCAACGTTGGCCTAAGATTGTTTAAGTTTCCTGGTAGGGTTTCACCATGTTCCCGGAGGTTATATCTTTTAACATCGGCGTTTAGCCTGTTCCTTATTACTTTGACATAATGTAGATCGAATTATAAATTCAACCATTTTTTGGTTCTGGGGCTATTTAGCAAGTATTTAAATTCACTTATGATGGACTGATAGGTCCGAAAACGTTCTGAATTGGACACATTTTATTCAATCCATTGGGATTTTTAAATTTTAATAAATATACCAATTACATAGAAGTGGTGTTTACTTCATGTTAGAGTTTTTTAATCCGATTTTAATTCTGTAAAACTGTAAAGTGTATTAGATAGGTAGAGAACCTCTTTATATGTTAAAAAATTAGCAAACCTCTAAATGGCCTACTTTTTGATCAGAAAGTTTTTAAAAAATTTTAGCTCTTTAAAAAAATAGATTAGATAAAAAATTATTATGCAAAATCTATTACGTTGATTTTAATGAAACTTGGAGGACTGTTTAAGTGTATTGTAAGAATTTTATTAGCGAATTATAAAGGTTCTAAGTGCAACCAAAGAGGTTGAAAAACATTTAATAAAAACAGTCTTTTTTGCCCCCTTATTTTCTATTTATTGCTATATTGCAGAAATGGTAATAATTTAAGACATTTTAAACCAGTCGTAGATTATACACTACACAATTTTCTTTGTTTTCTTTTGCTACGACTTTGTTCCAAAATGATTCGTTTTAAAGTTATAAGCAATGAAAGTAGAAAAAAATCGATATTTTTCGAATTTTTAATAGTCCATTTAAATGTTACATTTAGGTTGCATTTCTTATAGGAGTCAATTTTATTTTTTTAATGTGTAGGGGGGTTCAGTAGAAGCTTAAGTTTAGGTTTTTGGGGTCGCCACCCTTGTCCCCCGGCCGCCATATTGGAAAAAGCGGTGCAAAGGGTTTTCGCGCTGTATCTTCTAAACTAGCAATCCTACAGAAAATTTAATTACACATAAAATGTAGCAAATTAAATTTTCTACAATTTTATATCTATCTCTTTTTATCGTCAAGTGACCAACAAAAAAGTTATAAATAAAAATATGAGAAAATTTTGTAAGAAGTTTCCTTTTGGAGGTTATAACTTTTTTCCGTTCATTTTTCAATGAACAATTTTCGCTATAAAGTTGTTTAAATTTATTTATTATCTAGGTTTTACAGCGCTCCAATCCTGACCAGATTCTCGAATTCTCATAGGAATACAATAAAAAAAATACAGTAGAGCGTCAATTATCCGAACGTCGATCAACCGAACGACCGCTTATCCGCACTCCCAACTTGTCGTGTACAAACTCAATTCAAAATGCCTAAACATTTTTTTTTCTATGAAAAATAAACACGATATTAACAAACGGTTAGAGGGAGGTGAATCTGCAACCAATTTATCCGATGAATACAAAGTTGGTAGACTGGTAAAGGGTATAAAATACGGATTAGGATGATGCCGATTTATTGTGTCGGTTGCCCTTAGCAACGGCTAGCACCTTATAATACATTGAATCGCGGTTTTTGCTTTAAATTTTAAAGCACCGCTTGGATTGACATGAAATTTGGCAAACACATAGATAACATGTCAAAGAATAAAAATTATATTGGGCCTCTGTGTGCTTTTGTCCTGGGGTGTTCAAAATATATATGTTGAAAATAAGTTCGGAAATGGATAAAACGTCTAATTCTAAGCACCTTTTGTTCTATAGCATTTTTTCACCAAGTTAATACCTTTAGAGTTATTTTCGAGTATTTACCTTCATTTTTCAACAAAAAATACGTTTTTAGGCGGTTTTTGACAAATAACTCAAAAAGTAAGTATTTTATTGAAAAAAAAAAGTTTTAACAAAAATATAGCAAATTAAAAATTGAAAAAAATGATGTATGCATGAAATCTCTAGCCAGTAGAAACAAAGATCTAGCTAAAGTAAAATAGGTTTATATCCGTCAAATTTCAAAGTGAATTATTTCAACGTGAAATAGCGAAAAAATCATGCACTTTTTGGAGAAAAATCATTACAACTTTTTAAAAGTGTTTAAAAAATATGTATATTTGTTTTAAAAAAAAGTTTATAGCATCAAAAGTAAGCAAGTTACGCTGAAAATAAAGTTGATCTCTTTTTTTGTCAAAAAACTCGGTAAAGTCGTCCCCTAATTACCATCTTAAATCAAATTAATCATTACCGCTTCACAAGTTACTTGGCTCATGTATTATTTATATGATCTCTAAATATCATCGGTTCAAAAGGCTTATTAAAAAATTTTTTTTTAACCCGCCATTACACGCGCTATGAGGAAATCCCTCACCATATTTTTTTATAACCAATGAAATTGTGTAAACTAATACGATAACCTTAAGCACCCAGGAATGCCTTTAGCATGGTTTATGAGAGGGTATGAAAAAGTTATAGAATATTTCAGGCGGCCAGTGTGCTGTGTGATAGTTGAAAGAAGAGACATCCCTCTTCAAGTGAGGGAATTCCTCACTGGGCGTGCAATCACAGTGAAATCACGTTTCTATTATCTCAAAGAAACTTTTAGGTTTTTATTTAATATTTAGGTAGGTTTAATTAAAATATTATTGTTTGGATTAGGTTAGGAACAGTGGCACACCGAGGGGGGTTTGGGGGTTAAACTCCCACCCAGAGCATATAGAAATATATATAAAAGAAAGTAGGAAAATGTAACTTGTCTTTCACAAATAATGCAAAAAACTTTCGGTGCCCAAGCAAACCCCCCCCCCCCCCCCCAGAGGAAAATTCTAGGTGCGCCACTGGTTAAGAACCCATTTTTAAATTTACCTATTCTAATTGGGAAATAAGCCACAATTTAACTTGAAAAATTGATTTTATTGACGTTTCGAATTCCACCTCGGACGTCGTTATCAAAATACAAAATATTAATAGTTAGTTACATAAATGCCACAAAGAAATAACTTCAGAACAGTTTTTAATTTTTATTTGTATTTTTAGTAAAATGAATTCGCGTAAAGAACGTTAATTTCTTCAGTGGCTTGCTGAAATTGAAAATTAAGAAAACTTGCTTTTGATCTATATTATTTTTACTTTTGTTTTGTTAAATTAATAAAAAAAATTGGTTTACGAGACTTTCTATAATATGTGAGTACAACCCATTTTATATTTTTACATGTTGACATTCATTCTTCCTCGAAATAAGTCGAATTTATGTAGGTGAGGGCGACGCTCATACGCGTGCAACCACGTCACAATAGAAGACGCGTGTAACGGCGGGTTAAAGTAAATCTGTTTTAATTTTTACTTTTTAATTTTGAAAAAATGTTTTTTTTTAAATAACTTAAAATTTATTAGTGTGACCAAAAATTACAAAGAGTAAAAAAATTCAGTTTTTGCTGTTGCGAATATTTGGATTTTTTGCTTTTTTTGGAAGGCAAAAATTTGTTAAGATATGGCTTTTCTAAATTTGCATACACTCGTGATTATTGACTACTTCAAGTCCTTTTAACTACAGCCCTTTCAAAAATAAGCACTTTGAAACAATGAAACTTACAGACATAAACGACACATACACGAGTAAAACAACAAAAAGTGCATGATTTTTTAGTTATTTCACGTTAAAATAATAATTCACTTTGAAATTTGAGGGATATAAACCTATTTTACTTTAGCTAGATCTTTGTTTCTACTGGGTCTAGAGATTTCATGCATACATCATTTTTTTTTTCAATTTTTAATTTGCTATAATTTTATTAAAACTCTTTTTTTCAATAAAATACTTTTGAGTTATTTGTCAAAAACCGCCTAAAAACTTGTTTTTTTTTTGTTGAAAAATGAAGGTATTTACTCGAATAAAATAACTCGAAAGGTATTAACTTGGTGGAAAAGTGCTATAGAACAAAAGGTGCTTATAATTAGAAGTTTTATCCATTTCCGAACTTATTTGGAACATATATTCTTTCACCCATTATAAGGGGTGAAACTCAACCCCAGGACAAAATCACACAGAGGCCCAATATCATTTTCATTCTTTAACATGTTATCTATGTGTTTGTCAAATTTCATGTCAATCCAAGCGGTGCTTTAAAATTTAAAGCAAACACTGTGATTCAATCTATTATAAGTTGCTAGCCGTTGCTAATGGCAACGGACACAATAAATCACAGTCCTAACGAAAAATAAATCTCCACTACATTTTAAAAATCATTTTTAATAATTAAATGTATTTTCGGTTAAAATAATTTTTATTTTAAGATAACATAAGTTTTTCTTTAGTCAATTACTTTGAAATAATTTCTTAATTGTTATAAATAAAGTCACTTCGATTTAAGAAAACAAAAACAATTATCTCGGCTTCAGTTGGTCGTAGAAAATTGTTATTTGGTTTTGAATCTTTATTTTGTCTTCAGCAACAATAACCTGCAAGTTATAAACTCATAGGATGTACAGGGGCGGCTTCAGTTCTAAATGTTTATAACGAAATTTGCCCC
Organism: Diabrotica virgifera virgifera; assembly: GCF_917563875.1. NCBI lineage: Eukaryota > Metazoa > Arthropoda > Insecta > Coleoptera > Chrysomelidae > Diabrotica > Diabrotica virgifera. Next base: position 205,655,055 of record NC_065445.1, on the reverse strand, counting down.
CTTATTTTCAAACCCGAAATAAGAGGTTGGAAAATGGTATACGCATTTATCTACATTAGAATATGAAAATACAAGTCTTTAGAAGGAGAGTGGATCTTAGATTAACTCTGTACGATTTTTTTTTTCAAAAAGTTATAGCTTGGGACATTTGAACTCTTGGGATATACAAATTATAGTATCTAAGCAACAAGTTCACCAATCGGGCACTACAATTTTTTTTATGTTTAGTATTGAAATATTTTCATTTAAAAGCCTTAAAAAATACATAAAAGTTATTTTTACAATAAATAATGCAATTGCAAAAAACGGCCATTTTGGACCTTTCGCAGGTTGTTTTGCAATAACGTATTAACGAAATTAAACTTGCCATAGCTCAAATTGTAGGTTTTTTAATTTACTACAATTCTCTATTTAAAAGTTTTTCTCTAAAATGAATATCCTAAGCTGCAAAATTAAAAATCTTGAAAAATTGCAAAATTTAACAAATGAAAATCGTCATAAATAAAAAACCGCACAAAATTTTTGGTTACATTATAGTATAAGTTATTCCTGGGATCGTCCTTTACAGCACCTGATAGGTTTCAAAAATTCCTGAATTACTCACGTTTTTTCACCCACAGCCTGGGGTACTAATATTAGTCGAGCGGCAGCAATCTTTATGCCGACCACGAAAATCAAATTTAAGGTGAATGACCAATTTTGTTCCATTTTTATGTTTTCGAGGTCGCTGAATCCGAATATGAAGTTTATTTTTATCTAGATTGGGTGGAAGATGTTCAAAAATCAAATTTTATACAAAAATGCCGAAAATCAATTTTCATGATTTTTCAAATTTACCTCGCTGTATCTTTGGTGGCTGTAAATATTTCCTTTTGAAAATTGTAGTGTTTAATCTCTGAAGTATGTAGATAACAATGGGATTTGTCCTAAATATTTAAACACATTAAAAAAGGAATTGTTAGTTTTTAAATATTTTGTCATCATATTTCGTTAGTTTCATGTTTACTTAAAAAAGTTGAGTGACAAACTTTTTAGTTTATAATTTTAACCAATACAACAATAAAACATAATTCATTAAGAAGTTTTTTGGAAAATTTTAAGTCAAAATATACAATAGGAAAAAAGTTATGTTACTTCATAAACAAGCGGCACACCCCAAAACGCTTATATCTCGAGATCCTGACCACAGTGTGGTGAATGGCTAATTTTGATCATACTTTATGATTTTGATAACAAAAATTCGTTTTTTGCTCTTCTTAAGAATTTTGCAATATGCGGTTGCGTCATTCTTCTTCTGAACCGGCGAATTTGTCCTCAAACAACTTCTTGGGCCGTTTCTATATATGCTTCGGGTTATAAGTTTTATGGTGGGGAGAAAGGTCAAAAACAGATTAATAATAGCATAGGAATGTTAAAATCATAATAAATTGTATGAATAACAAGCTGAAAATGCGAGCATTATCATAACGAGAACTTTGTATATTTACGTATTTTATTTCATAATATGGAAAATTTCTATTAGGAAAAGTAGTTTAGAATTAATAATTATGTTTTAATGTGCAATTATATCATTCTAATTTAAATATTATGAACTATAAAGGTAGTTTACTCTTGATCGAAATTAATATTTTTTATATACCTCGTATAAAATTAATAAAATTTTTAATATGATAGTTGCATCATAAATCTTAGAACATGAAGAGCTTTTTATAAAGAATAACTTTTCTTCGTCAAATTAAAAATAAAAGAGGTATAAATGAAAATGTTGTTGGTATCCATAATTTGAGAAAAATCATCAAAATATTTCAAATCGTCATCAATATTTCAAATATTTCGTTCAAATATTTTTTCCATTAGGATGTAATTGCACATATCAGACCATAATTTTTTATACCAAACAATATTTTTTCATATACTGTCGGTTCGCTAAACTCAGACAAAACTGGCTAGTGATTTTAGTCAATAATTTTGCCAATTCGACAAAAAAAAATAATTTCTAAATAGTTAATAATTACTAAATAATTAGTAATTTTGCCAATTTTGGCAAAATTCTCAAAAAACAAAAAAATTACCTACTAAAATCACTAGCCAGTTGTGTCGAGTTTAGCGAACCGACTAGGTATATTTTAATTTCATAGCAAATGGAACAGTCCATTTATCATAAAGGGGAGGCCGTATACTGGTATAAACCTTTTTAAAACTGTTAATAAATTATTACTTTTAAATTATTATACTCAAATTGTATTTTTGAACATCTTATTTATTTTACATAATAATTAAATTCACTATCAAATGTCATTGATGTTTTATTAATACTTAATTTAAAATTTAGTTTTTAGTTTGACATTCACGAAGTGTCAAACTCAAATGTAAATAACCTTTGCTTAACAAATGGCAATTTAAAAACTAGCCTACTTAATAGCTACGATTTCAGCTGGACGTTTAGTGTGTCGGTAGAAAATAAACCGATTGTGACGTCACATTTAAGATTTTGAGGTCGATTTTCCCGAAGACGGTTAGAAATATCGAAATGCCGTGTTCAGATTTGGATTCAGAAGAAAAAACTACATGAGAATCCATCGATAAATCTGATCTGAATATTGCAGGAGCGGCAACGCAATAACACACACACTTTTGCGAATTTATAAACGAAATGTTTTCGTTTAGTCCATTCTTTCACGGTTTTTGCTCTAAAGGCTATAGCGGGATAAGATGGTCAAAAATGCCCCCGCACCGATCAGCCCCGCTACTTATGTTTTCGATAAAGAATATAAAATTATGACCTCATGCAAATTTTTAGCTTCCCAGAGGTCCTAAAACGTCTTAAATCGAGAAAAGGAGAATTTTTAGGTTTTATTTTTTTGTGAGCGCAATTTTACTTTAAAAATCTGAAAAAATTCAAGAACTTGTATCTTTCGAATCGAATACAAAACAACCTAATTTTTTTCAGATTTTTGTAATGAAAAATAAGCCCAGGAAATTTTTTTTAAATTTTCAAAACATTTTTAGGTTATGATAATATGGTTTGGCCAACTTTTAAATAGAATTTTTTGAGTACTTTTTGCCGTTCTTTTAAATGGCAGAGGCAGAATTTTTAATATATGAGCGGAAAGACCGAAAAAATCGAAAAAACCGTTTTTGGCTGTCTCGAGATGCATCTCGGGAAAGCCAATTTTAGGATTTAGGATCCTGACTATAACAACTCAAAAAGAACTAAAATTGTGAATTTTGTCATAAAATTTGGTATGTGGGGTTATAATAATATTTGGAACAACTTTTACAAATAACTTTTATCGATATCTGTAACGCGAAGCAAATCGAATCGCATATCGAAAATTCACCCCGTTTGTGGATTCGCAGTAGGCCGCGATTAAAATTTAAAGTTCAGTTGACTATTTTAAAAATTATGAACGATCACCCTGTATGACTGTGCAAAATTTCAAATCTGTATATATTTTTATAGCCGAAACATAGGGGTGTCTTCATCTTAAATGCGACACACTGTATCTTATCAATTTGATAATTTATTGCAACTAATATAGTCGTATTTTTTATAGAAACAAAATATACATAATATAATATACAGAATTAGTTTTATGTATGGAAACCCTCAATTATTTCCGAAATGGCTTGCACGATTTTTATGGATTGTGGTGTGTTGGGGTTTTCTAATGTGGCCGATATTATAGTAATACTTACATTGTTGTCAGATCTTCCGTTTTTCTGAAAATCTAATTAACTTTGTTATTTCAAATGGAACACCCTGTATATTTTTTGCGTTTTGAAGTCCTTAAGAAATACTGATTATTGTCCATGTTTTATTCCCTATACCTAAAGGCAATAATTTAGGAGTTATTGCTATATTTATTTAAAAAAACATTTTAAACAAATTATAAAAATCAATTTTTTCGGCCTGCGTAGACATTATTTTACGTTCTTTGGACCATTGGGAACAAAAAAGTTCTCTTGTAATTTTTCTCTAAAATTAATCGTTTTCGAGTTATAAATAATTTAAATAATTTAAAACTGAAAAGAAATCGAATAATTACGATTTTCAAGGTTAAAAAACACAAATCAAAAATATTATTTTTGAAACTGCCAAGTATAGAAATTCAAGCTAAAGCCTTATTTTATCAGTTACCAATAAGTAATTTGAGCTTGTTTCTCGTCCTCTCGTATGCGCTCATTAACATTTATTAAAAAGCAACGTTTTAGAATAAAACGTGCCAAAAATTTTTATAGCGAGTCCCTGGAAGAAGGGTTTGGGTACTCCGCAGTTTCAAAAATCATGTTTTTTATTTTTGTTTTTGAACCTTGAAAATCGTCATTATTCGATTTTTTTCAGTTTTAAATTGTTTAGAACTCGAAAACGATTAACTTTGGAGAAATATTACAAAAGACCTTTTTTTGTTCCCAATGATCCAAAGAACGTAAAATAATGTCTACACGAGCCGAAAAAATTAATTTTTATAATTTCTTTAATTTTTTTTAAATAAATGTACCAATAACTCCGAAACTATGGCATTTAGGTATAGAGAATATAACATACAAAATAATCAGTATATCTTAAGGACTTCGAAACGCAAAAAATATACAGGGTGTTCTATTTGAAATAAGAAAGTTCATTAGATTTCCAGAAAAACGGAAAATCTGACAACAATGTAATTATCACTGTAATATCGGCTGCATCAGAAAACCCCTACCCACCAAAACCTATGAAAAACGTGCAAGTCGTTTCCGAGATGCTTGAGGGTTTTTATACATAAAACTCACTCTATTTATTATGATAATTATAATATTATATTAATACGCATTAATTGGTTTATTATTTCAATGCAATCAATTTGAACTTTTTATGATAAAATTAGTGAATTAGTCAGTATTCTCACTGTATATTTTGAATCTATAAAAAATACGACTATATTAGTTGCAATAAATTATCGACTTGATAAGATACAGTGTGTCGCATTTAAGATGAAGACACCCCTATGTTTCGGCTATCAAAATATATACAGATTTGAAATTTTCAATACAGGTCATACAGGTTGATGGTTCACAATTTTTAAAATAGTCAACTGAACTTTAAATTTTAAACGCGGCCTACTGCGAATCCACAAACAGGGTGAATTTTCGATATGCGATTAGATTTGCCTCGCGTTACAGATATCGATAAGTTATTTGGAAAAGTTGTTCCAAATATTATTATACCCCACATACCAAATTGTATGACAAAATTCACAATTTTAGTTTTTTTTCAGTTGTTGTATCACTACATCAGGATCCTAAATCCTAAAATTGGCTGTCCCGAGATGCATCTCTAGACAGCCAAAAACGGTTTTTTCGATTTTTTCGTTCTTTCCGCTCAGATATTAAAAATTCTGCCTCTGCCATTTAAAATAACGGCAAAAAGTACACAAAAAAATACTATTTAAAAGTTGGCCAAATCACATTAACTCATTTTTCATTACAAAAATCTGAAAAAAATTAGGTTGTTTTGTATTCAAAAGATACAACCTCTTAAATTTTTAAAGTAAAATTGCGCTCACATAAAAATAAAACCTAAAAATTCTTCTTTTCTCGATTTAAGACGTTTTAGGACCTCTGGGAAGCTAAAAATTTGCATGAGGGCATCATTTTATATCCTTTATCGAAAACATAAGTCGCGGGGCTGATCGGTGCGGGGGCATTTTTGACTATCTTATCTGGCTATAGCCTTTTAAAGAACCGCTTGGATTGACATGAAATTTGGCATACGTATAGCTTACATGCCAAAGAAAAAAAGTGATATTGTGCCGATGTGTGCTTTTGCCCTGGGGGTGACTTTCACCCCCTATTGGGGGTGACTTTCTCCCCCTATTGGGGGTGAAAAAATATATGTCCAAAATAAGTCCGGAAATGGGTAAACTGACTAATTTTAAGTAACTTTGGTTCTATAGAGCTTTTTCGCCCACTCAACACTTTTCGAGTTATTTGCGGGTGAATATGTTCATTTTTCAACAAAATAACCACATTTTTAGACGGTTTTTCGCAAATCACTCAAAAAGTAATTATTTTGTCGAAAAAAAAGTTCTTAGCAAAAACATAGCTTATAAAAAAGTAAAAAAAAATGGTGTATGCGTTAGGTCACTGGATCTCGTAGAACCAGAGTTATAGCCAATGAAACATAGATTCATATTCACCAAATTTCAAATAGAATATTTCGACGTGAAATATCCAAAAAATTAAGCAGTTTTTGGGGAAAACCCATTATAACTTTTTTAAAGTGTTTAAAAAAGCTTTATTTCTGTTTTTACAAAAAGTTTCTAGCATTAAAGTTAAGCAAGTTAAGCTCAAAATAAAGTGGGTCCCTTTTGTTTTTGCAAAAAAAAATCGGGAAGACCACCCCCTAATTAGCAACTTAAATGAAATTAATCGTTACCGCTCCACAAGTTGTTTTACTTATGTTGTGCTTATATGATCTGTAAGTTTCATCGATTTAAAGTGCTTATTTTTGAAAAAATTTGGTTTCAAAATAAAATTTTCAAAAATTAAAATTTTTAAAAACATGCTTTTTTTCAAAATAACTTAGAAATTGTTAGAGATACCAAAAATCTCGAAAAACAAGAAAAAGTCAGATTTACTTTTCTAAATATCATGTATTTTTTTGTTTTTCTGTTAGACAAAAATTGATTAAGATTTGGTGTTTCTAAATTTGCATACATTCGTGATCAGTGACTCGTTCAACCCCTTTTAACTACAGCCGTTTCAATAATAAGGACTTTGAGCCGATGAAACTTACAGATCATATAAACAATATATACACGAGTCAAGAAACTTGTGAAGTCGTAACGATTAAGTTCATTTAAGATACTAATTAGGGGGTGATTTACTCGATTTTTTTACCAAAACCAAAAGGGACTAACTATATTTTGAGCGTAACTTGTTTAATTTTGATGCTAGAAATTTTTTTTATAAAACAAAAATGAAGCTTTTTTAAACACTTTAAATAAGTTGTAATGAGTTTTCCACGAAATGTGCTTCGTTTTTGGTTAATTCACGTTGAAATATTCTATTTGGAATCTGACGAATAAGAACCTATTTTTCATTAGCTATAACTGTGCTTTTACTAGGTGTAGAGACGTGATATATACACCATTTTTTAAAAATTTTTACAGGCTATATTTTTGCTAAGAATGTTTTTTCGACAAAATACTTACTATTTGAGTTATTTGCGAAAAACCGTCTAAAAGCGTGGTTATTTTGTTGAAAAAATGAACATGTTCACTGCCAAATAACTCGAAAAGAATGGACTTAGTGAAAAAACTCTATAGATCAAAAGTTACTTAAAATTAGCCAGTTTATCCATTTCCTTTCTTCGGACGAATATTTTTTCACCCCCAAGAGGGGGTGAAAAACACCCCCAGGGCAAAAGCACATATCGGCACAATATAACTTTTTTTCTTTGTCTTGTTAGCTATGTGTACGCCAAATTTCATGTCAATCGAAGCGGTTCTTTAAAATTTAGAGATTTTGCAATATTTTAACGTTAAAGAACGGACTAGTTGAAAAATATATTTATATAGATAGAAAAGTAAGCCTAACTTTTGTTTTTATTATATCCCTATGAGCATTCGAGAATCTGGTCAAGTTTGGAGCGCTGTAACACTTATATAAATAAATAGAATTAAACAAAATTATAGTAGAAATTGTTCGCTGAAAAACCCTCTACAAAATTACTATAATGTTATTTTATTTTAAAATGAACTGAAAAAAAGTTATAGCCTCCAAAACGAATCTTGTTAAAAACTTTTTACATATTTTTGTTTATATCTTTTTTGTTGGTCACTTGACGATAAAAAGTGATAGAAATAAAATTGTAGAAAATTTAATTTGCTACATTTTATGTGTAATTAGATTTTCCGTAGGGTTAGTAGTTTACGAGATATAGCGCGAAACCCCTTTGCACACCTTCTCCAAGATGGCGGCCGGGGGACAAGGGTGGAGACCCCAAAAACTTGAATTTAAGCTTCTACTGATCCCCCCTACATATTAAAGAAATAAAATTGACTCTTCTAACAAATGCAAGGTACGGCTTAAAAAATGTAACATTTTAATGGAGTATAAATATTTAAATTTTTTTAGTTCCGGGCATATTTGAGAAAGAGCATAAGTCAATTATAATTATTGAAGATGCCACCTAACTTTATCTGCAAAAATCCGAATGCCACCTCTCACATCCACCTCAAAACAGATCCGCCCTCGTCTACAAGAAAATAAGTTAAAATCAGAATAAAAAGCGAAACATCTGAAAAATCAACTTCAAGAAATGAGTAAAACAGAGATGTTGTTCTCTCACCTTTGCTGTTCAACGTTTACTCTGAGAAGATATTTAAGAAAGGTTTGGAAGACACCTCTGATGGTATAATTATAAACGGGCAATATATAAATAACCTACGATACGCTGATGACACGGTCATTGCAACGCCTAATGTTGCAAGCACTGCAACGCCTAATGTTGCAAGCAGTGCAACGCCTAATGGACCGAGTAACGACAGAATGTAGACTTTGGAATGAAATTGAATATAAAAAAGACAAAAACTATGCTCATCAGCAAGAACCAAAACAGAAGGGAAAGGTCAACGTTGACGGAATATAGGTCTGGATACCGCGTATGAAAAAAAAGTTGATTAATAGCAAGCTGAAAATTTGTTATATTTGTTGATATATGGGAACACTGGAACAGGGGTAGTTTTAATTGTGAAACAGGTTAAAAATTTGGAACGGTCAGACCACGAAAACGGCAAATTTATTTTGTCCGACAGAACAGACTTAAACTCTCCGAACAGATATTAAACTCTCATGCAAAAATCAGACTGCTATTTATCACCTGTTATAATTCCTGTCATTTGACATATTTTACATGTTCCACTCATTAAAACGCCCATTTGGTGATAAATAGCAGTCTGATTTTTGCATGAGAGTTTAATCTCTGTTCGGAGAGTTTAAGTCTGTTCTGTCGGACAAAATACATGTGCCGTTTTCGTGGTCTGACTGTTCCAAATTTTTAACCTGTTCCACAAATAAAACTTCTCCTGTTCCAGTGTTCCCATATATAAAAGTTTGTCCGACTAGACACCCTTAAGCTATTAACAAAGCTATTAACAACTTTTTTTTCATACGCGGGATCCAGACCTAATAAGTCTGGAAAGAGTAACAAGAATAACCTACTTTGGAAATAATCTTGATGAAACTTAGGAACACTCACTAGAGATAAGAAGATGTGTGGAAACGGTTGCAGTGTTTTACAAAATGCAAAAATTTTTATACAACCGCCAGCTGGGTATCTCATTGAGAACTAGAATACTTAAGTGCTATATTTTTTACACCTGCTCTATGGTATTGAAGCCTGGGCAATGACATAAGCAACACAAAAAAGAATCCAAAGCATTCGAATTCTGATGTCACCGTAAAATGCTCAGAATATCCTACATGAGCCATACGACAAAGCGGAAGTCTTGCGGAGGATGAATTAAGAAAGGGAGTTTATGCTTATAATAAAGGAACGAAAAACATAATATTTTAGTCACATCGTTAGAAATTAAATGTATGAACTAATCCAACTTATAACCGAAGGTAAAATCAATAGCAAAACGGTAACAGGAAGAAGCCGCAACTCTTGGCTTAAAAACCTACGACAATGGACGAATATGATCTTCAAAGAACTATTTTCAGGGCGGCTGCAATAAGATTAAATGGGCAAATGTAATGGTCTAGGTCCTTAACACTAGAAGCACCAACATTTTTGCATACCTAGAAGCACCGGACCGGTGAAGAAGAAGGGTATTAAAATGTTCTATCGCCAGTCGTTTTCGTATCGTTTCTTTAATTGAAAAAAAAACCTATATTGAGTTAACACCTACTAGCAAAAGACATTTAGTTAATTCAAATAAATTATTTAATTATTTAAGCACAATTTATGTAGTAACAAAATTTTTTAATTTTGCTTGTACAAGACCTACACAAAATTTTTTTCATAGGTACCTATACTGCCGTGCTAAGCCCAAAGGCGGGAACTGATTTTTTATCGAAAATGAGATTTTTGTATTTTTAGGTAAAATAGGGTATTTAGTATATATTTATAAAGTTTTTGGAGTTGTAGAAGCATTATATTTTAAATAAAATTGCAATTCTGTTAGCGGTATCTACACTTTTCAGTTAAAATACTAAGCCATTTGGCGGCAAATGTTAAATACTATGGCGTTTTGACGGTATCTGCTACAGTTGCCGTCCATATACCTTAGCATATTCCACTTACCGCTAATCTACTTTCAAGAATGCTACGCCTATATTTAGAAACCGCCAAATCGCCTTAGTATTACAAAGTAAATTCGGCCTAACTTTACAATAAATTATTGTGTTAGTTAAAAGAGTTGTGTGTGTGTGTTCACAAAGAGGGGATGGTATTAGATAGTTAGTAAAAGAAATAATTAGCGAGGATGGTAAGAAATTTTCGAGTTTATTATATCTATTGAAATGTATTTTCATTTTTGTTTATAATATTTCAAGAATTAACCAAATTATGTTGTCCTAAACAATATGAATCTGCCCCAAGTGGATGATTTTTTATATCTTAAATTAGGCAGTAAGAGATTTTCATATTTAAAAAATATGTCTTTTTTTAATTAGGTTTTAAAAACTTAATAATATATCCACAGGCTGTCCACAAACATTTTTAGAAAAAGAGACTTAAAATAGGTATTATGTTTTTTTAGAAAATCAAGTAGAGTCGAGTAAGAGTTGTGAACCACGAGGTGATACCACTGAAGACAATATTGTAGAAAGAGAAAAATTTATTGTAAAGCAATTACAAGAGGTGAAAAAAAACTATGTTCAGCCTATACAGGCGCAAGGTTTGTTTCATACTTTGTGTCAAGGTTTGTTTCAGTTTTCTGTATGTTTAAACCCTTTGTTGGTCGTACATGGGATTAGAATTAGCAGTCCCATTGATTGCATTTTTATTTTGTTTAAATACAAGCTAATATCATTGTTTAACGAGATAATGTCTAGTAGTCTAGTTATACAATGCTATTATAGATACGGGATTGTAGATTTGGGATATCTTTATTTAATCTTTTGAGAATTCTTTACGTAAGTTTTATACAAAAATGCTGGTTTTATTCCTTTATAAATTTTCTAAGAATGCGTCAGGTACCTGGATAATAATCCAAAAATTTGTTTGCATATTTTAAAAATCTTATATATCCCATAATTAGGTATTTTTCGGTCTAAAAGACAATGGTCATCATATTTTAATCATAACATATAACTAGTTTGTACAATACAACTAATAAAATGTTTGCCCTAATTACTGTAAATTATGGTATTTTCCCAAATATAATATTGTGAAGTACCCAATAATATAACAATACATAATAATATTAGGGCAGGTGTCGGCGATCATAAAAATCTTGAAGCTCTATAATAACTCAGGCCTGTCGTAAAATAGCAAACCTTTGTCGCTAAGAAACAAAATAAAAATAGCTGAGAGAGTCAAAAGTATGGTTTACAATCACATTCACAGTTAAAGAATTCTTTAAAACGGTTCAGCAGATGTTTAAACATCTATAACAATCTGAACGAATTCTGTTTAGTATAAGTACAGTTCTGCCCAAAATATTAGACGCACTATAAAAGATTTTATAAAAAATGTTAATTATGAGGTAATACCATTGTACTGTAATACTAAATAGGTTTTGTATATGTACCAGACACAAATTATGTTGTTTGGTGGTCTATTAAATTGTCTATATTGAATCACAAATAGAACATTAATATTAATGAACCAATATGTATTTATTGACTCTTGAAAGAAACAGATATAACTACAATTAAATATTGTCAATTTGTTGTTGTCATATTGTAGCTCAACAAAATAATAACACTTAATAGTACTTTAATTCTTTCAATTTAATAAACTGTAATATACAGAAAAGCTTTTTATTTCATATCAATCACAACTGTAAACCACATACCGCTAATAGGCTTAGTTTTATAGTAAGTTTTGATAAAACGTTTTAGCGGTATCTACCTCTTTTTATATAAAACTTTGTTTTAAAATATAATTAATGGTTCCCTTAATAAACTGGGGCATATATCCATGCATAAAAACTATTAGCTAGTCCATAAATCCCTTACGGGCCAAAATTGTAGCACTCAATTTTGAAATCGATTTTGCCACCATTTTGTGAAATGTTAGTTACCGCCTTTGGGCCTAGCACGGCAGTATATGACTAATATGTTTTATTTTAGTTTTAGTTCCCAGTTTTCCACTTCTTCTTCTTCAGGTGCTATATCTGCTACGGAGGTTGGCAATCATCATAGCTATTTTAATTTTTGAGTCAGTAGCTCTGAATAGCTGTTTTGAGCTGCATCCAAACCTCAGCCATGAAATTTGTCTTCTTCCGATGCTTCTTCTACTATCTACCCCTCCTTGCCTTATGAGTCATAGGATGCCATACTTCTCGCTCCGCATCACATGTCCGAGATATTTTAGCTTTTGTCACTGCCTACGTTTATTATTTGATTGAGGTGTTGTATCTCTGATTTGTTTCCGTTGATATTGTCCTGCAAAATTAGTCAGATGATCTTGTCGCAATTCTTCTGCTAACTGAGGTAGGAAAGTTTGCCCAGATATTTGACAACCAGTAACTTCCTAATACAGAATCCAAGCATTTATACCTACCATATCTAAGATATTTAAAAAAGCCTGCAACGGCCATCTTCTTGAAGCTGATTTGGTTGAGCACTGTATGGCCATCTGATCTACAACGTCTACTCCGTATTTTGTATGGCTGTAGTAGGTAATGGTTTTAGGTTCCTTCTTTCTGTCTATGCCTATTTCAATATTGTATGAGTATAGAGAATTCAGTGCTAGAATATTTTTGATCATTTTTCTCTCGTACACCTGGTTTCCCTGGTTACCTCAAGTCTTCGTGTATGAAAATTTTTGATTTGTATAATTCTATCTTTTCGTTTTTATTGACGGAAGAATACCCTTTCTTCCTCGGTATATCGTTCCAGTACTGCTGGTAGCCTTCTTTCATAATACTTTTTATGTATCGTAACATTTCTTCCCTTATTCATAAATGGGCCAATTAGACGGCTAATTATATGTTCCCCTAGAAGTTGATTGTCTGGTCGTTGTTTATCTTTCCGTATGTAAGGAAATCCGTACAATAAATATTTGGACTAGACATTAGCAGTTCGCCAGAATTTGATTCCAAACTTATCGGGTTTATACGCCATGTACTGGGTGAAGTGACATCTTGCTTTTGTGGGAAAAAACTGTTTGTCGATAAATATATTTTAGCCAGTTGTAGGTGTAGCAAAATATACAATTCTCTATAAATAAGTTCCATATTGCCGACGCAAGTGCAAATTTATATGTTGATCATCGCTCAGATGTGGTACTTCTCCTCCGTAATAAGGACCGCATTTTTTTTTCTAGGTAGACACCAACATATTCAACAAAAATTACACTAAGTACCTACCTGCAAAAGGGAACTTGCACGTAGGTACTTAGTGTAATTTTTGTTGAATATGTTGGTGTCTAGAAAAAAATGCGGTCCTTATTACAGAGGAGAAGTACCAGTTCTGAGCGATGATCAACAGATAAATTTGCACTTGCGTCGGCAATATGGAAATTATTTATAGAGAATTGTATATTTTGCTACAACCCTCTGTATCACTACTTATTCATAGTTATTCTAGAAACTTAAAAATCTAGGACTTTGGTACATCTATTTAATAGATGTAGCAAAGTCCTAGATTTTTAAGTTTCTAGAATAACTATGAATAAGTAGTGATACAGAGGGTCAAAAATAGAAAGCAGTCAAAATGACCGCCCTGCTGCTTCTAGGTATATATTAACACATCTCAAAAAGTAATTACACTATACTAAATTTACAATCAAGATGCAGTAGAAATAAACAAACCAAGACACGTTAAATGCTACTACGAGCACTCCCGAATCATAATTTTACAATGTACTTATATAAATTGTAAATCCGAAATCATGATTTCCAAAGTTTATACATTGTAAATTATGATTCGGGAGTGCTTCTAGTAGAATTTAACGTGTCTTGGTTTGTTTATTTCTACTGCATCTTGATTATAAATTTAGTATAAGTACCTGTAAAGGAGGAATTATAATCCTCAAGTAGATCTAGGACAAGTTCTAAATTATCAACTTTCTAAAACAAGAATAAGTATTACAGAGGGTCAAAAATAGAAAGCAGTCAAAATGACCGCTCTGGTGCTTCTAGTGTTAAGGATATGGTACCATAAGAAGAAGAAACGCTTAAAGTATTGATAAGTTTCCCTCGAAAAGTGCTTAATTTTTTGGCTATTTCACATTGAAATATTCGATTTGAAATTTGACGAATAAGGGACCTATTTTTTATGAGCTACACTGTGATTCTACTGAGTCCATTTGGTTTTAGAGGTTACACTTTTCTTACTAAAAATATTTTGTCGATAAAATACTTTTTGAGTTATTTGCAAAAAAACCGTCTGAAATTGGGAGTCTTTTGTCGAAAAATGAACATTTTAACTCGCAAATAACTCAAACGTATTGACTTCTCGGGAAGTGTGTGAGTGAAACAACTCGGTAGGATAAAAATTACTTTTGTTGCTTACGAGAAGAGGTAGTTTTCAACCCAAAGTAAGGGCAACCGTGGGCTGAAAAGTAGAGGGCAAGAGTCCATATTTTACAAATTTAGAGGGTAAGAATACACTCCAAAATGGTCATTTACCTGGCTATTATGACAAACATGGGAAAAAATTATCTTGTGATTAGTCGTTAATCACATTAAGACCATGTAGAGTGCGCAATTTAGAAAAATATTATCAATTTGACAACCAAATAGGTCTTTCATTACCGGTTACGGTTTTAACATCCCATTTTACTCATAAATTATTATTAGAGCGTTTATTAAAATGCATTAAAATAATCATAAAATAATGTGCTTACTGCTATTAAAAATGTGTTGATTTCATCCGTTATTTCTTGTTCAGAGAATTTAGTATTTTTATAAATAAGATCTAAAAATGAAATACCATCGCGATGTTTACCTAAAAATAAAACATACCTACTTTTAGCTAAAAAAAACTTATAAATTCTGTAACAAAATTTGTCCATCACATCGTGTGGCATAGTAGGTACCTAATTAAAGAATTCATCAACTATTTCATCACACCCAGACGAATGACATCACTAGTTTGATTCATATGCCAACAAATCATAATTTAAAAATAAAAATCGAACTGTTTCGGAATTGCTCTCAAAAATCTACTATTCTCAAAAAAATTATTTATTCCATCATTTAGCCCCTCTCTATATACCTAGGACAATCACTAAATTAAATAAAGAAAATCAGATCGAAGAAATAAAGAAAATAATAAGATTGGCCTGGCCTAATTTGAACAATTGTCTTTTATTCAAAAGAACAAAAAATACCACCAATACATAAAAACAAGAGTCTTCAATCGATGTATACTCCCTGTTGTCATATATGGCTCTCAGAAATAGACGTTTGCAAAGAAAATTATGGAAAAAGTGTCAAAGACAGAAAGATCCATGGAAACAAAAATGCTCAAATTTAAACTATCAGACAGGAAAAGAAGCGAATGGATCCATAACAAAACAAAAGTGAAAGATGTCTCAACTCAAATAGCAAAGCTTAACCCATTAGCGCCCAGCGTTACCATATGGTAACCTAAAACACATGATTTTTAAAAATTCTGTGGTATGCCCATGGAATTAGGCAGCCATATATTTTGAGAACTATGGTTTCTAGGAATACTTCAGGCACCCATAAAACGTAACGGATTCGTATTTTAGCCTTTTCTCAACCGTCGAGAGATAATCATATGACAGTGTGGTTTAAATTTATAGAAAAAGATGGACATCCGTTTTGCGTAAGCAATTTTTGATAGTCTTCTAGCAACTATATTTGCATAATAAAAAAAACTAAGTTTATTATACCCCAACTTATTATAAATTGTTGTATTTTATCAACAATTAAATGTAGCGAATTCGGTAGGAATAGTCAAAGTAGGCCGTTACCATATGGTTGCGGTGGGCGCTTACGGAGTCATAATCTTATTTTTTTTTTTCAGTCTTGGATTTTAGTTAGCAGAAGTGATAGTGTTACTGGTGCGATAAAAAGATAACTCTGTTGTTACAATAGCATCTACGAGTTGTGATGATTCAGCATTGGGGACGGTAAAAAGATTTTCTCATGAAGAAAAATGCCACATTCAAGTAAGTCGGCCCCACTATATTGCTGAATACAACAAAATATGGTGGGTACCGACTGGATGGATCAAGGTGTTTCAACCTACCTAGTAGCAATTTGCAGTAAAAAATATATCATTGCTTTCGTTTAGGAGAGAATTGGCCCAAGTTCTTCTCGCAAGATATGGAAGTCGTCCCTTATATACAGGAAGACCTAGTCTACATAGACAGAACTTGCCAGATCTTCGTTTTGATCGCTTCGACCATTTGTTACATCAAGCAGTAGAAGGCGATGTGCTGGAGACAGATGTACAACATCTGGACGAACAATGTGTAAAAAATGCAACGTTGGTTTATGTGTTAATTATTTTATAGGATACCACACCAGAAGATGAAAATATTGTTAAACAAATATTTAAAACAAAATTAAAAACTTTGGTTTCAGCGATACTAAAAATTCCTTAAGCGCCCAGCGTTACCATATGGTAACACCATATAATTTTTTTAAAAAAAGACAGGAAACCGAAAAACTTGTTTTTTGGATTAAATTATTAACATTTTCATCAAATTAACCCTAAAAGTAAAGATTTTTAAATAAAAAAAAAACTTGGGCGTTAATGTGTTAATTAGAAGTTTGCCGGATGTATCCTAAGGCAGAAGGATAAAAGATGGACTAAGACGATTATATATTGGAGACCGTGGCACCACAAACGAAAAGGGGAAGGCCACAATCAGATGGCCAAGTCAGATGACTTCAAGAAACACGCCGGGTCAAAATGGATGCAAACAGCTCAAGGAATAGAAGAAGGAAAAGAAGGCCTACATCCAAGGATGTTTAGGTAGTAGGCTGTTTAGATAGATATGTAGATAGAAACCCACTATACTAAAAAAATATTACCTTGGACAGCCAACGCAATATCATCTTCAAAACTTGAGTTCCCTCTAGTTGATTCATATTTCCTCTTTGTATTTGCTATAAGCTACAAGAATACGTGTTATTGCCGTCATTGTCATTTTTCACAATAGTACTTACAGTAGATGAGAAGTCTTTAGCAATTTTAAATGCTTTATCAAACTCTCTGCTCATTGGATATAATCTCCAAGTAAATCTCAATTGATGCCAGACATGGAGCATCCTAACACTTATTATTTCCATTAGTCTGAAATTAATAAACAAAATAGTTATTTTCCTAACTAGTGCGGAAAGTGATACTTTCACGCACGAGACTGCCGTTGACCAGAACGACGCGATAGCGGAGTTCGGGCAAGCAGTCGAGTGCGGGGAAGACACTTTCCGCATGAGTTAGGAAGAATATTTTTTCTAGGGCCGTTTGTACGTTTGGAAAAAAGCCACAAAAAATAGAGTCATATCCATTTTTATTTAGGAGTGAAAATACACAAATTAATTCTTTGACAAGGTTGTCAAAACCAAACTTTCAATATAATGGGTTACCACGACGTCGATATTGGTTTCCATGACGACGATTTAAAACCATTGTAATTGTCTACTGATTTGACTTTTAAATATTATGTCAAAATAATTGTATTTCATCGAATTATTTCGTTATAGTATATTATTCAACGAGCATGTAATGATGGCTATTACTCACGATGATGAAGTTTGCGACACAAAGTGAGCAATAGCCATTACATGCAAGTAGATTACTATACTTTTTCTACGAACTTTTTTATTTTAATTAGTAAAAAATATAATTATAAACTACTCGAGATTTAAATTATAATAATTTAAAAAATACCTAAATGCTGTGTACCCCTAGGCTGAATAATTGGTTGCCTACTATTACCAAATTCTTATTTATTGTAAAAATACAACAAGAAAGAGTCAATCCAAGTTCTATTCGTTTCTGAAAAATTATAAGCATAAATTTGTACCTACTGTCAGTGAATCTAATAAATAGGAAATGGCTATTGTCGGTGGACATATTTTTCATATAGTTATAATGTGTATTTACATTTAACTATATTTAATATTAGTATATTATTCAACGAGCATGTAATGATGGCTATTACTCACGATGATGAAGTTTGCGACACGAGCCGTAGGCGAGTGTCGTAATTCATCAGAGTGAGTAATAGCCATTACATGCGAGTAGAATACTATACTTTTTCTACGACCTTTCTTTGTTTTAATTAGTAAAAAATTTAATTATCAACTACTGGAAATTTAAATTATAATAATTTACAAAAATACCTAAATGCTATTTACCCCTAGTACGTGGCTGAATATTTGGTTGCTTACTATTACCAAATTCTTATTTATTGTAAAAATACAACTAGAAATAGTCAATTTAAGTTCTATTCGTTTCCGAAAAATTATAAGTTTAAATTTGTACCTACTGCCAGTGAATTTAAGAAATAGAAAATGGCTGTTGTCGGTGGACGTATTTCATATAGTATTTAACTATATATAATATAATAATATATCTACTATACATAATATGTTACAACATATTTAACACAATATAACTTGAAAAATAAACACAATGTTAGTTATAAATTCCAATTAACATAAACAAAATGCGCTAATGTCACTGTCACTAAAATAAATGATAAACGTCAAAATTTTTAGTAAACAAGATATAAACGTAAAAAATATACTGACATTGTTACAGTTAAAATTCCTTTAAAAATTTTTCGAAGTTATTTATTGATATAATTTACAATAATTATTGTATTAAATAAACAAGTTTAAGTAATTTTATTTGCAGTTTATATACGATTAATATTAAAAGCGGCATGCGCCACTTGAATCTAACTTCAGCCCGTGAGTAATGACCCGTGATTAACTTCAGCCCGTGAGTAATGAATTATTACTTACGGGTACAGTAATGGGTGCTATTATCTATGAAAAAATGGCGAATAATGAGCATGTTATTAAACGGTCGTAGAAAAAATAATATAACTATACTTATATAATATGTTACAACATATTTAATACAATATAACTTGAAAAGTAAACACAATATTAGTTATAAATTCCAATTAACACAAACAAAATGCGCTAATGTCACTGTCACTAAAATAAACGATAAACGTCAAAATTTCTAGTAAACAAGCTATAAACGTAAAACATATACTGACATTGTTACAGTTAAAATTCATTTAAAAATATTTAGAAGTTTATTATTGATATAAATTACAATAATTGTTGTATTAATAAACAAGTTTTAAGTAATTTTATTTGCAGTTTATATACGATTAATATTAAAAGTGGCATGCGTCACTTGAAGCTAACTTCAGCCCGTGAGTAATGACCCGTGAGTAACTTCAGCCCGTGAATAATGAACTATTACTCACGGGTACAGTAATGAGTGCTATTATGTATGAAAAAATAGCTAATAATGAGCATATTATTAAACGGTCGTAGAAAAATTTCATTAAATTATGAACACAATAAGATACATTTGAAATAAATTAGTAAACAATATCTAAATATTAGTTTATTGCATGTATTATAGTATATCATAATGCCATATTAGAAGGTATTCTACTTTTCCGCAAGCCGCCGTGCGGGAAAATTTACTTTTACGCACGCCGTGCGGGAGAATGCAACTTTCGGAAACGAAATTCGTGCTAGAGAGTGGCTGTTTAAGCACGGCCGTAGAAAAATAAATCACAAATTGATTGTGCATCCCTCTGAATCGAAAACAAGCAAAATCATCTTTTACTGTTCTATCTTTACTCAGACTTAAGTACTAGGAAGTTTCTTTCTGTCCTTTTCCTGGAAGAATGAAAACGGAATGTGATTGCATATAGTGAAGTCCTTTTTGTTTTCTATATTAGTCGTCTGCGGTCTTAAAAATTGTAAAAGTCGCAGATTAAGGATTAAGGATTAAGGTGACAAAGGATTAAATATCATCCATTCTATCTGTGTCGCTGTTTGGAATTCAGGAAAATGGCCATCTGATTGGTGTACCTCAATTTATATCCCACTACACAAAAAAGGAACTACTACCAGATGTGAAAACTACCGCACACTGTCACTAATAACACATGCTAGTAAAATCTTGTTGCATATCGTCAAAAACAGATTAAAAAACTATCTACATTACCAAATACGTCAGGAACAAGCGGGGTTTGTAAAGGGTAAAGGTACAAGGGAACAAATCCTGAACCTGAGACAACTCATTGAAAAGTCTAGAGAATTTCAAGTACCTATGATTATATGCTTCGTTGACTACCAAAAGGCATTTGATTGTGTAAGCTGGATAAATCTGTGGTCAATTTTAATAGAAATGGGCGCACCAATGCACCTGGTGACACTTATTAAAAATATGTACCAGTCTAATATAGCGACAGTACGACTAGATCAGAAGTTCTCAAACCAATTCAAGACCGAGAGAGGTGTTAGACAAGGATGCGTGTTGTCACCTGACTTATTTAACATTTATGGTGAACATGTCATGAGGATGGTTTTAGAAGGATGGGCCGGTGGAGTAACAGTAGCTGGTAGAAAAATCTCCAATTTAAGATTTGCTGATGACACTACACTTATAGCAGCAAATGAGCAAGAAATGTTTGATCTTCTGCGAAGAGTTGAGTACGAAAGCAATAAAGTTGGTCTGAAAATCAATAAAGCTAAGACAAAAATAATGGTGGTCGACAGATTTGACACTATTCAACTGGCTAACATATTACAGGAATACCAGATAGTAAACACCTTTGTCTATCTCGGGTCTAGTATAATTAACGATGGTAACTGTGAAGCAGAAGTTCGGAGACGTATTGGTATGGCAAAAAATGCGATGAGTCGCCTAACTGAACTTTGGAAAGACAGATCTCTCTCTCAAAATATCAAGATGAGACTGGTGAATGCCCTTGTATTCTCAATATTTCTATACGGAGCAGAGACTTGGACTCTTCGCGCATGCGAGCGCCAAAAAATTGATGCCTTTGAGATGTGGTGCTGGAGAAGAATGCTGCGCATATCTTGAACAGCTCATAGGACAAACGTTTCCATTCTAAACCAACTCAATATTAAAAAAAAGGCTGTCCACAATATGTCTGCAAGGAATTCTGCAATTCCTTGGTTACGTGGTTTGCAGAGGTGATGACAGTTTGGAGAGATTAATTGTTTCTGGAAACGTTCCGGGGAGAAGATCAAGAGAACGATCACCAACTAGATGGTCTGACCAAATAAAGCATTCAGCTGGAAACTCATTCTGAGAC
The DNA here is from genome assembly GCF_917563875.1 of Diabrotica virgifera virgifera. Classification (NCBI taxonomy): domain Eukaryota; kingdom Metazoa; phylum Arthropoda; class Insecta; order Coleoptera; family Chrysomelidae; genus Diabrotica; species Diabrotica virgifera. The sequence continues at coordinate 205,633,589 of NC_065445.1, read as the reverse complement.
ACTCTTAGAGCAGCTGAAGATAGAGACCAATGGAGAAACATTGTTAGGAATATTGGAAAAAATCACGATCCTCAGTAATGAGGAAACGACAGGAGAGAGAGAATGAACTTTTAACAAGAAAAGTTTCGGATTTAAATAACTATTTACCATTTTAATTTTATTATAGGCAAAGGTGAATCCTGCATCTGAGACTTTTCAACTTGTTTAAAAGATGTCGCTGGATCGCGTCCCAATTGGAATTTGAATGATCTTTGAAATTCCCCTTAAAGATATGGTCGAGCTGTTTTTCGACTTAGAGGTGTGCACGCTAGCGCTGTTGAGGAAGCCTGCAATGGTGAAAAGAGCTGTCCAGCGATTGTAAATCCCTTTGAATCAAAAACAAGCAAAACCATATTTTACTTTTAAAAATAAATAAATTTTTATCTTAGAAGGTTTTCGCTCTCTAAAAAGATCATCATCAGTGTTACATGGTGAGCCACCAAAAATACATAGGTTGAAACCTTTTAAATGTAGACCAAATGTCTTACATGGGAAAATTATTTAAAAAATCCCTAAGAATATGGCACTGGGGCATTATATGACTGCCACGAGACACGTGTGTTGCTAAGTGAAAAATACTATGTCTTCACATTGAAACAGTATCAAAATCATTGACCGTTTCATCCTTAATTTTTTTAATTAGAAGACTGTATTGATTTAAGGCCCCCGGTAAATATAAGGTTTTTTTGTCAGTCTATTTTCCAAAGTGTTCAAAAAATGAAAATCCACAACTCGGAAACTGATCGTGAAAATGAGTTCAATTTTCATAATCGGGTGGTTTTAGGCGTCGCTGAACACGAATATCGTGTTGGAAAAACTGTAGGAAGTACCTGGTGCCGAGTATTCTGGTATTCACGTCGTTTTCTGGAGTTCTATGAAAATCCATTATGAAAATCATTGAAACTTATTATCCCGAGGTTTTTTATCTCGTACTGCGACGATGCAGTACGAGATACCTGGTGCTCAGCTTGTACGTTATCTCCTGGAGTTTTAGAAAATTCGTTATGAGGATAGTCAAAATTTGTGTTCTCGGGGTTCTTGAGATCGCTGAACCCGAATATCGGGTCGGCGAAGTTGTAAGAGGTATCTGGTGCCCGGATTGGAGAACCTGGAGTTTTAGAGAAATTCGTTATGGAAATCGTTGAAACTTGTTATCCCGAGGGTTTTAAGGTCGTTGATAACGAATATTACTTCGACGATGCTATACGAGATATAGTCGAGGAAATGAAGCTGGAAAAATGGCAAAACCTCGAAATTTTTTCGTCCAGCATCGATTTGTACAAAAATTTGGGATTAGGCTCATTTCATCCTCTAGTTCATTTTCTATATTGAGCCGTTGTACGCTTTTGGTTTTTTAAGGGTGAAAACCACCCCTAAAAAAACTCTTTACCCACTACCTAAAAAATTATAAAACAACATTTTAAACTTTAATATTGTCAACATTTGGTTCTTATTAGTTACATAATGATTGTTTTATGCTTTAAGATATACTATCATAATATTTTAACCCTTAAACCCACCATTGTTGGAGCTATATATAAAAAATTACTTACCCTAAAAGAATAATTTCGGCTTGCATCGATTTACATTAAAATTTGGGATTAGGATCATCTCACCCTGTACTTTATATTCTATAACATGCACAAGGGCGTCGATTATTTTTAGGGGTGTTAACTACCCCTTATTTTCAAAAATTATATAAAAACATTGTAAACTTTATTATGGGTAAAATTTGGTTTTGATTGGCTAAAAATAACGATTGCTTTATGCTTTAGGATATATTATCATAATATTTCAATCCTTAAAATCGGCCCTTAAGAACATTATAATTTTTATAAGTAGATAATTGAATAGATCTATACAGAAAAAAAATTGAATTAAAGAATTACAAAAACATTTATTTACACAAAAATACGAATTTACAAATATGTAGAAGTATAAATACACATTGTTTTTAAGTCATCTTCCAGTATACGAACCAGTTCTGTGGTATTATACATGCATTGAAAATGTTCCACAAGCGGACTATTCGAATATTTCGAAAGAAAAACGCGTTTTATAAACGTAGCTCTTTCATTTTTGGCGATAAAAAGTTTTTTCAAAAATAGTTTTGTAGGATTTTTCAAGAACTATAAGACTGTGTAAATTAAATTCCGTTATATCCCTTACTTTTTAATTGGGTTTGGTTTAAATGGCTCGAATAAGGGGGTGTTTCCTCGTAAATAGAGGTTTTAAACAGCTATATTTCGCTAACTGTTCACTGCAATGAAAATCTATGTACAATATAATTTTATTTATTAAAAAGGCTATAATTTAGTAATTTGTCATTTTTTGCGTATCTCCAGTATTTTCGGAGATATTTGGAAATGAAACGTGAAAAACACGAAAGTGCAAAAAATTAATTTTTTTTAAACTCCAATTAATCTAAAATTTGGCCTTTTAAATAGGTAAAACTTCTTGGGTGTGTTGACAATACAAATATACAAGGAATTACAGAAAGTTAAAGACCAATTTTTAATTAGGAGGGTAGTTAGGGGGTTATTTTCACTGATTTTTTCGTAGAGCAAAGCTGGTTCCGACATTTTTTTTATCATAAATCGCTCTATTTTCATGTTAGAAATTTTCTATTATTACACTGGTCAACATGGAAAAATGAACAGACACTCTGATGGGTGTTCTTAACTAATTTTGGGTCGCTGAACTCGAATATGACCTCCGTTTTTTTCCATCACCCTCCATTTTTCCGCTCCCCCCTATTCTTGCCAAAATAGTGGTGAATTAGGTAAATTTCGTTTAATTTGCTCATTTCGCCGCGATAAATGCCAACTTATAGATTAAAATTACAGTAAAATAATGATTAAGATTATGCCCAACGATAAACATAATTGGGGATCCGAGGGGGCGAAAAAAGGGGAAGAAAGGGGTATTTTTCTGGAAAAAACCTAAAGAATCAGCATTTTTCAGTATTTTTTTTGGAAAAAAAGCGACATTACAGGCCTTTCGCCATTTTTTACACCTTCTCACTACCCCTTTGCACCTTCCTATCTCTCTTTTTCACCCCCCCCCCCCTTCTCTCTTTTACACTACTTGAATTCGCAAGCAAGCACCTGTCAGTTGCAGTGAGCGTGTTGTTCGAGACAGACTGTCTCTAAGGTTTTAAAAGTGAGGTGTTTGCGTTTAGCACACGTGTTTTTTTTTCTGTGCTTCAAGTACATTTCTTTATAAAGTTTTTGGAGTTACAATGCCGCGTTTTTGTAAGAATGATGTGAATTCTTTCTGTTATATTTGTGGAGAAGTAACTTTTAAGTATCAAAGGAGACCTTTAAATAAGATGGTTCGAAAAGCTTATGAGCATTATTTCGGTTGCCAAGTCGGGGATCAAGACAAGCCATGGGCCCCAAAATTATGTTGCAATAGTTGTTACACTAATTTAAGTTCGTGGTTACGTGGGAAATCACGTCCGATATCCTTCGCTTTACCAATGGTCTGGCGTGAGCCCACTTCTCATGCCGAGGACTGTTATTTTTGTATGACGAAAATATCTGGATTTTCGCGAAAATCGAAACGTACCATCACTTATCCGAATATCCCTTCGGCAATTAGATCCGTGGAACATAGTAATATGCTGCCTGTTCCCATACCACCCGTAAACTACACCCTAGATGATGAAGAATCAGCAACTGAACAGAATGCGTCACCACTGGAAGAGGAGACCTCACATGGGAGCCAAGATGGAGACTACACGCCTAACGGTTCGAACGAACCACAACTTTTTACTTAGGTGGAATTGAACGACTTAGTTCGCTATTTAGACCTGCCTAAAATAAAAGCTGAGCTTCTTGGTTCACGACTTCAGCAGAAAAATCTCCTGCAGAAAGATGTCAATATTACGTTTTTCAGAAAAAGAAATTCCTACTTCATTTCTTTTTTCTCGCGAGATGATGATGATGAAGATTTAATTAGCTGTAACAACATTGCAGGACTAATGACTGAGCTAAAAATACCATACGTATGTGAAAACTGGAGACTTTTCATTGATTCCTCAAAAACTAGTTTAAAAGCGGTTTTACTTAATAATGGAAATGATCTACCATCGGTCCCTGTTGCCTATGCAACCAGTATGAAGGAAACATATGACAATCTAAGAAAAATTTTGGAAAAAATTAGTTACGATCATCATCAATGGAATGTTTGTGCTGACCTCAAAGTAGTGGCAATATTAACTGGATTGCAAGCTGGATACACTAAATTTTGTTGCTTTCTTTGTGAATCGGACAGCCGTGCTAAAGATCAACATTATGTGCGAAAAGACTGGCCCTTGCGCGTGAATGATATTCCCGGTTGTAAAAACATCGCTTTTGGTGCCTTAGTAGACAAAAAAAAATCATTATACCTCCACTTCACATTAAGCTGGGCCTTTTTAAACAATTCGTTAAGGCTCTAAATAGGGATGGTAAAGGATTCTTATACCTGAAGCAAAAATTTCCGCATATAAGTGATGCCAAAATCAAAGAAGGCGTATTTGTGGGACCCCAGATTAAACAGTTATTTGATGACGATGCTTTCTCCAACAGTTTGTCAAGAAAAGAGAAAAGAGCCTGGGAATCTTTTGTTTTTGTTTGTCGCAATTTTCTTGGAAACAAAAGGTCAGATGACTATCAACAACGAATTGATGAGCTATTTAAATCTTACAAGGCTTTAGGTTGCAATATGTCATTGAAAGTCCATTTTCTCCACTCCCACCTGAGTTTTTTCCCGGAAAATTGTGGAGCCGTTTCGGACGAGCATGGTGAAAGATATCATCAGCAGATTGCCCAAATCGAGAAGAGATACGCTGGAAAATGGAACCCTAGTATGTTGGCGGACTACTGTTGGACTCAAATTCGAGAAACACCGGAGGACGCTTACAAAAGGAGAAAAATTTCCAAGTAGATGCAGGTATGTTTTTTTTTCAGACTTTTTGATTGATTTGCCTTATGATTAATTTCAATACTTTTTCTCCCCCTCCACCTTGTCTAATCATATTTTTGTCATAATTCTCAGATACAATCAAAACCACATAAGAGTTTGTTTCAAATAAATAGGTAACTTCTTTTTTTTTTTGTACATCCATATTTATGTTTTTTTTTCTTGTTGAAGAACGAGGGGGCTTTAAGGGGGGGAGGGTGAAGAAGAGAGATATGATGATGCAAGGCGGTTCAAGGGGGTATTGGGAAGGTGTAAAAAATGGCAAAAGGCCTGTAATGTCGCTTTTTTCCAAAAAAAAATACTGAAAAATGCTAATTTTTTACGTTTTTTTCAGAAAAATACCCCTTTCTTCCCCTTTTTCGCCCCCTCGGATCCCCAATTATGTTTATCGTTGGACATAATCTTAATCATTATTTTACTGTAATTTTAATCTATAAGTTGGCATTTATCGCGGCGAAATGAGCAAATTAAACGAAATTTACCTATTTCACCACTATTTTGGCAAGAATAGGGGGGAGCGGAAAAATGGAGGGTGATGGAAAAAAACGGAGGTCATATTCGAGTTCAGCGACCCAAAATTAGTAAAGAACACCCATCAGAGTGTCTGCTCATTTTTTTTCAATTTTTTTTGTTGACCAGTGTTATTCTTTGAAAGGTTTAATTATGTACTTGAAAATAGATAAGTTAAGTTTTCCTCTAAAATGCAAAGTTTTCCCGTTATTTGGCTTTGAATATTTCAAATTATGCATTTGACGAGAAAAGCTAACTTTTAACATGCCGTATCTCGGTTTGTATTGGTCTAAAAGATATTATAGAAAAAGATTTTAGTTTGTACTACTAAAAGACACAATTTTGTTATCGGAAGTTTTTTTGATTAAATGCATATTTTTCGAGGTATTCTCAAAAAAACCTGTAGGAAGTCGATTTTTTCGACGAAAAACCGTTATTTTCAAGCGCGAATAACTCGAAAAATATTAGTTTTACGAAGAAAATGTAAAAAACATTTTTTTCTTAGAATTACTTTTTACATCGATTTACATGGTTAAAATGTAATAAAAAATTCCCACCCCCGAGATGGGGTGGCAACCACCCCCGAGATGGGGTGGCAACCACCCCCAAGGTTTTAGCGTACAGCGGCATGATATAGAAAATGATCCTTGGACTATTCCATACCTTCTGTGAAAATTTCAAGTAAATCCATGCTGGACGAAAAAATTGCGAGCCAAAATGCTTCATTTCCTCGACTAATAGCTGGTGCCCTGTGTCTACGTTAGGGATGGGAAAAACCTACCGGTTTAAACCTAAAACCGGTTTTTTACTTCGCAATAACCGGTTTTACCGGTTGTTTTTTTTGTGCCGGTTATAACCGGTTTTTTCTTTTTAAAGTAAAAACCGGTTATTAGGTTTTTACGGTGATTAGAATTAGGTTAGGTATTATTTTTGATCCCAATCATAATTATTATTCTCAAGGAATTATTCCAAACAAAACCATAATTCAAATTTTATTTTATATAAAATACAGAAGCAAACTGAAAGTGCAATCTCACATCAACATGAAACAATTATTAAGTTTTATTATAATATTTCCTTGAAAAGGTATTTGTAGTCATAATATTTACATAAGAAGTGATCTGGTTGAATTAGATGCAAACATCATCTATTTTTCACACTTAACTCTTGACATTGAAAGTGGGTGAATGACTTTTTTGATTACCAAAAATAATGATCTGACTATGAATATCGAATTACTGATTACGAATACGAATTTCCAAGAATTTCGCTACGTTTTCAAAACGACACACTCATACAGGAAGTATTCAATGAGTTAAAATGTATCTATTCTACAAATATACAAATGTGTTAAAAGTAATACATGTTCTTTCGATAGTACTAATTTTGATCATATTGATCTGATATCGAGTCGAATGGAGTATCGTAAACTAAAGTGTATTCTAAATGTAACTTTGTAACCTATTGGATGAAAAAAACCAAAAACCGGTTTTTCCAAAAACCGGTTTTTTTGCCGGTTATAACCGTTAGGTTAAACCGTAAGCATAAAAAACCGGTATAACCGAAAACCGGTGTTTTGTCAAAAACCGCCATCCCTAGTCTACGTCGTCTCAGGGAACTTTATGGAAATTCGTAATTAAATTTAAAATCCATACGGAAAAATTTTCCTGTAGCTGGCTGTATACCATTAATTACAAAAATTGAAGAAAAAGATCTTCTGTGTAAAAGGTATATTAGTTTGAAAACCCCAATAAAGGGCTACATTAAAATACAGAACGTTTTCCGTCTAAAGAGAGCATCATCAGTGTTCTAAGCCTAAAATATATATAACCATAATGAGTGAAGACAAGAATAAAATTTTTTTAAAGGATGACCAAGCTATAAAATTAGGTTATATTTACAAGCTCTACATGCTATGCCACCAAAAATACATGGGATAAAACCCTTAAAATGCCGACCAAAAGTCTTACTTTGGCATATTATTTATTAAATCCTGGCGATGGGTGAAATTTAAAGGGTATACCTCAAGGCACTATATGACTATATACCACAAGTATGTGGGTGGTTGAGTTGATTTCTCTGTCTTCACAAAGAGAAAGGTAAAAGCCAACTGATTACAGGCGACAGGTGTGAAAGCGTTTCTGACTAATGACAATAGAGACAGACAGTGTAACATGAAGTTGTGTGAACTGATATGTAGTTTGGTACACTAGCCAAAAATTTATAAAATTTATTTGTGGTAAAATTCAATAATAATAACCAACATCGTGTGCTAGGACTACAAGTATTCCACATTAAGCTAACAAATACAATATACGGAGTGAAAATAACGTTATTTTAAAACGAATTGTCAACAGGGTTCAAATGAGTGTATTACTAAAGCTAGGAAACCAACCATACATGCCATAAATTTAAAATATTATTTTGTTTTAATAGTTGAAAAAGAATAATTTGCCCATATGCTCAAATGCATTTAGGGCAGAGAAAATAAGTAGATTTTTTAAACTATTAAACATGATGAGGGCAATGTCTAGGTTGAAGTTTTTATTCTTATAAGCATGTAGTCACTTGACATCCAGCACAAAGATGATTGATGTACCTGAATGAACGAAATGAAAAGTCGACAAAAATATGACTAGTGGTAGAACTATGAGGCAAGGGCTCCGTATGTCTGATATTTTAATATTAATATGGAGGATGAATTAATGTAACTAAAATTCGTACTATAGTAAAGTATATGGGGTATGTAAGGGTTACTAAACACTGATTACGAATCATAGTTGTTATAAAAGGTTTAGAATAGTTATTCTGTCCTTATACCCATGTGTATACAGTAGGAAAAATGAAAGAAAACCCATGAACGAACATATAAAACACGCTGTATTTTCCTGTCACCGTGTCACACAAAAAATTGGCCAGCGCAAGTACATGTAATAATTATTGTTACATGTACTTGCGCTGGGCAATTTTCTTTGTGACACGTTGATAGGAAAATACAGCGTGTTTTATATGTTTGTTCATGAGTATTCTTTCATTTTTCCGACTGTATGTATCTAGGACAATGAAAAATTAGGTATGGTTTTCTAAGTTATTACCTTTATGGAGAAAATAAAGAAGAGAGGGTGTAGAGTAAATGTTGTTGTTTCAAATTTTTTTTATAATAATAAAAAGTTAAAGATTAGATTGATGAAAAGTAATTAAATGCAATTAAGTTGTGGAGATTGATGATTGAAATGAGAGACTGAGAGCCACAAGAGTCCGACCACCACAATCTACCAAAAAGATGAGGATGATAGGCGAGAAGATAAGATAGATAGGTGTAAATGTATGATTGAATCAGCAGAGGGTATTGTTGAAGTTAATGAAATGAATGTTGTGTAGTGTTGGTTGGAAACTAGATGGAGACCCGTATAAATAGACGAAATTAGAGAATAGTGAGAGGATATAATTGAATAGTTGTGTATTATGTGACACATAGGGTGTTTGTGACAGATAAATGACAGATAAGTGACAGATATGTAGTGTGATTGTGACAGGTAGGGTGTTTAAAAATAAATGAGATTAAGCGTTAATTAAGAAGTTTTAACGAAAGATTGGTATAAATCGAATAGTGAATAGATGTACGTTGAATGAAGGGACTGATGGTTTTAAATATTGTAGCTAGAAAAGTATAGAGGAGAAAAACAAAGAGTAATTTATGAAAATAGTTGACGGTGTACTTCTTTGTTTTTCTTTAACTATTTCCAAGTCCTCATAAAGGTCCAACCGTAGAAAGTTTTTTTGGGGAATGTTATGAATTAAAGATACGTTATCCGGGCCTATTAAGAGTGTGGTTGTTTTGTTTTAGATGTTGAGAAAAAGTTGATGTATTCTCTCTTTTTGTATCTGCCAGTGAACGGGAGGTAAGTGACCTACAAATTATTCCTATATACGTGGCGTCACAATCAGAACATTGTAGTTTATAGACTCCACTGCGATTCATGTAGTTGATAGGGTCTTTAGAGTTGGAGAGACATTGGCCTAGATTGTTTTGAACTTTAAAGGAAATATGGATGTTGTCAACAGATCTTTTAATATTACCTCTAATATCTCAGGACAGACGTTCTTGGTGATATGGCAGAGAAGTATAAATAGGTCTGGTGGTCGAATCTCTGGGGAACGCAGCCTCTCTCAAGACTCTGAAATGTCTCTTATGGATAAGTTTATTTATGATGTTGGGGTCATAACCGTTGTTGAAGGCTATTTGTTTCAGGATGTTTAATTCTTTTTTGTAATCTTCTTGTGATAGGGGGGTGGTTTCTATATATAACGGTGTATATAACTGTATAACGCTGAATATTTGTGTGAAATGTGGTGGTTGGATGAGAAGGGTATGACATGATCAGTCTGCGTTGGTTTCCTATAGATACTGAAATCGAAATGGTCGTTTAATCTGGTGATGGTGAGGTTTAATCTGGTGATGGTGATGGTGACGCTGAGGTTGTTGAAACTTATTATTCCGAGGATTTTAAGGTATCTATACCTAAATATGAATCTTTATAATAAATAAATCTAAAAAACTACTATTTTCATAACGAATTTCCATAAAAATCCAGAAGACGACGTAGATACCGGGCACTAGCTTCGCCGGCTCTATATTCCTTTTCAGCGACCTCAAGAACTCCCGAGTATTAAAATTGAACTTTTGTCCATGATTATTTTTCGAGCTGTGAATTTTTGTTTTATACTTTGATATGCATTTTGCAAAATCCATTTTCCGCCTACAATAATGAAATTTTCATTCCTCCCTCATGCCAATGGTCAACTTTTTACCTGACGCTTCCCCGAATCGAATCCAAAAGGATTCGTAACGATCCGTCTTACTTTAAAAAAGTTATAAGTGTAATGCTTTATTTGCTCGCCTATTATAGTAACAAATACAATAAATCGATAAAGTACGACATGAACAATAATTAATGAATGTCCCGAAATTAAAGGAGACAGGATACAATCACCTCAGAATCACCGAATTTATACTATAAGCAGCGAGCAAAAGTAAGTGTTAACAAACATCTGTCAGAGAAAACTGAAATCAGACATGAAGTAAGACAGGGATACCTATTGTAGGCAATTTTTTTAATGCCTACTTAAAAAATATCACTAGAGGTTTTGAGGGTGAAATAGCTGGAATAAAGGTAAATGGATTTCCCATTAATAACACTATAATATTATATGAGGATGATACGGTCATCTTAGCTGATTAGGTATACTGAATACTTTTAGAGGGTGGTGGCCAGAATATTGGAATATGGACAAGAATGCGGTCTAACAATAATGAACGTCAAGGACGAGTAGACCAACATGCAAGTCTTGAAACACTGATCAACTCCAGAAATTATTACTTCCAGGCAATCAAAATCAGAAGAGAAAAGGCTAGAGCAAATTTTATCAAACAAAAAAAATGCTCTGCACAGGAGATTTGAAGTTGGAGTTAAGAGTTAGTCTGGCTAGATGTTACATATATGTTTTCTCGGCTTTGTTTTATGCTATGGAAGTGTGAACCTTGAATGCTGCATTAATAAAAAAACGGAATCATTCGAGCTGTCGGTGTATTCGCGGTGTGCAAGTACTCGGAAGGGATACGCGAAACGATCGTGCGCGAATAGCGGAGAAATATTGCAACTTTCTTAAATAATTCATATTGTCAATTGAAATTGTCAAATTGACGTACATTTCATACCTTGTAACGGTCTCAAATTTATCGTCTTAAAAATATTCAGTTCCGGCCCTGTGTTGACGAGGAGTTATATGAAGGCGTCGGGCTGCGGAATCTTTTTGTTTAGATCTGTGACCTAATCTTTGTGACCTAATGAGTGCACGTGTATATTTTCGGCCTACTTTCAAAGCAAAGCTTTTTGAGTCGAAAGTGTTTATCTAATAAATTCTTTCGTAGAGATAACGTCTTTATTTGTCGATCTAATTCTTGAGAGTTCGGTTCTGAGATTTGACCGTTTGAGTCTGAGTAAGCAATTTCTTCGCGGGCATTGTAGCATTACAAATTTCTGCTACAATGTTTTGTAAATAGTATCCATTAATTTTATATCCTATTCCAAGAAAAATATCAAATTTATTTTGTGAGTTTATATATCATTAACATATTCTGAACCGCCCCTGGTTCTGAGTATAACGGTTTATTTCACAACATTGAAAAACGTTAGGAAATTTCCTGTTTGTTTGTGTAAGTAAACATTCATTATTCTAGAATGAATCCTTGAAAAGGATTAATACTTGTAACGTTCACCCTGAAGTTTGACCCCGAGTAACTATCGCACCGGTTTTCCCAAGTAGTTTAGTCCAGATTCCTCTTGTCTTGTCCCTAGAAACTGTTTCAAGTCTTTTAGTGCCCCCGAAGCTGTTTCAGTCTTTTAGTTCCCACTAAAGAGCCCATTTTTATAATTTTTGTAATCGAATGTTAATAATTTTTCCAAAGAGGTATAAGTATGTACACATGGTATTGTGGTGTTGATTTGGTCTTGCTGCTGATTGTATAGGCATGTACCATTTCATACATCATAGTGTATTTACATTGTAAACCCCATATTATATAAACCGTAGTATACTTTTATTGTATTTTATGTATCGTACAACAGAATTTTATGTTAAATATTGTGACGTACTTACTGTATAGTATTGATATTGTACCCATGATGAAAGCATTGATTTGATTTTATGAAAATATTGATAAAATATATAGAAAAACAATTGAGTAAAAAGTAAGGTAAAAAATTAAAAAAAAAAAAAAAATTTTGGTTTAAATTTTTTTGAAAATTTTGGTAAAAGTTACTATTAAAATGTTTTTAATATTGAATCCACTTATAAGAGTATAACAATATGTTATATTTTTTTGCATGCATTCTTATAGATCAACAGTTTTTTACAGAATAAACGTTTTTTGTGATTTATTGATTTGGTCGTTTGAGTAGATGTATGATATTGTTGGTATGGTCCGTGTATGAGCTAATCCGGTATTGTCTGTATGTGTGAGTAAGTCCCTTGATTTTCCAGCGAAGCCTATCTCTATTGGGTATGTTATGCCACAGGTTAGTTGGAGAAGTCACCCTTGAAGAAGTAACCCCATGAAGAAGTGAAGAGGGAAACCGTGGCGAGGCCCCTCCACTTGTTCATGAAGAAGTAAACTCCTTGTTTTTTTTAAGCAGCCAGGAGAAAAGCTGTCACTGTTAGATTTGAAGATAGCGTTCTCTGTCAAAAAGTGAAGAGGGAAACCGTGGAGAGGCCCCTCCACTTGTTTGTGTTGCCCTTGTTTTTTTGACTTATCTATCTTTGTAGGTGTCAAAAGGATGCCAATGATTAGTTGAAAGGGGCTTGAGAAGTGAAGAAAAAAATAGTAGTTGAACTGAAATGATGTATGTTTTCTTGTATCTGGCATATCACAAGTGTAATACTCGTGATGAGGAAGTGTTGTTCAGTTGTCTGGGAATACTCCCATTAGTAGTCGGAGCAAGAACGGTTTATCTTGTGTAAGCTCATATAAGAACCAAGTTTCAATATTATTTGTGTTTGTAAGCCCATGTATATGGAGTATGACTAGAAGTCTTTGAGTCTTTTGTTCCCTGCTTATTTGTCTATCCCTGTTTTGTCTGGAAATTTTAGTCTGTTATCCCGTAATGTTTGTTAGCCCATGTCCGTGATGGAGTTTGATTTTTTTTGGCGAATAGTTCGTTGACCTCTCTTGTGTTTGTTGATTGAAAGTAGGCCAAGAGCAGAAGCTGTGACAAGGCTAGTGAGCTTAGGATCTGGCCGCGTTGAGTACAGGTGAAGCTTGCTTTCGGTCGATAAATGGAAGTGGTCGTTCGTCGGAACTGTAATTCTTTCCAATGTCACTTTGGTCTTTCCCTTGTGTGTTGTTTTCATCGCTGTTTTGAAAAAGTAGTCTAACCCCAGTTTGGAAGAGTGAAGTCTACTCATGTTTTGGAAAAATAAAGTCTACCCATGTTTTGGAGGAGTAAGATCTACTCATGTTTTGGAAAAGTAAGGTCATATCCCCGGTTTTGAAAAATAAAGCCTATCCCAGTTAGTGATTTGAAAATGAGAAAGTTGTCTTGTGAACTTTCATGAAAGGCTTTTATGTCCTAGATTGGACTTTGGATTGGAAACGTAATGATTTAGTATTTCCTATGTCATGAGTTACGTTTATTTTTTTTTGGTCTTATTTAAAAGGTTTGATATACCATTTGAATCCAGTATACTAGTCTTTTTGGTCTTTTGTTGTTGTCACACGCACCCCCCTTGTTGGTTTTGTTTGAATAAGTTGTTGAGATAAGTTATTTGTGACATTTTATCTCAACGAGGTATTTAGACTGGATTGTCTAAATCCTCCTTTTGCTGAACCGTTGCCGAATTGTCCTGTGAAACTCGCTAGGTGTTTAGTGGAGTTTAAGCAGATGCCTATCTGCTGAGCCTAGAGCTCAAATGATTTGTTAGTTTTTGAAAACCAGTCCCGGTTAGGCAACGAGGTGATGAGGCTGTGTCTGCCTTGGTATATGGTATATGTTATATGATATATATAATATATATATCACTTGTGTTACTGTTGTGGATGTCAGCGAGGTCCACACAGGGCACAAGATTAGTTTCTTCCCCAAGACACAGAAACTCTTGTCACCTACAGTTCATTTAGAGTCTGTAAACATTTAAGTCTACTCGACTTTAAAGAGTCTGGCGATTGATGGCACGCTAGCCCACTCCCTAACGATGTTTTTGTTTTTGTTTAATCCCCACTAGCCATTATTTAAATATTTTGGTATTGTTGTCCTGTCACACCCAAGATGTCAATGTTGGATTTTTGTTGTTATCGAAAACTGAATAGATAATCCAGTTTCCTCTCTTCCGAGGAGGATATTGTAGCATTACAAATTTCTGCTACAATGTTTTGTAAATAGTATCCATTAATTTTGTATCCTATCCCAAGAAAAATATCTAATTTATTTTGTGAGTTTATATATCATTAGAATATTCTGAACCGCACCTGGTTCTGAGTATAACGGTTTATTTCACAACATTGAAAAACGTCAGGAAATTTTCTGTTTGTTTGTGTAAGTAAACATTCATTATTCTAGAATGAATCCTTGAAAAGGTTTGGTATTTTTCCCTTTCTTTTGAGCGCGAAGCATCTTTTAGTTTTATTGGTCTGAATTTTGAAAGACCGTTGAGTTGTTGTTGGCGATTGGTCAATATCTTGGTCGAGAAATGCTTCGGCTAGTTAGTTCTAAAAGTATGTTTGAGGGTTGAACATATCTTTTTTGGTAGAACTCAACAGACTCGCAGAAATGCACTTTACCGGTTTAAAATGGCTTCTTTCGTTATCGTAAAGAAGAAAAGGACTTGCAAATTGTCCTATGAACATTAAGGAATATTGTTGCAAAGTTTCACAGCAATTAGTTGGATATATTTATGTGAAACAATATTATTGTGACGCAGTTTTGTTTGCCGGTAGAAAAGTGCGTGGTTCCTGTCTTTTCCAGTTTTTTATGATGTTATGGTAACATTCCTGTATTGAAGTACAGTGGAACCCCGATAAGTCGGCCCCCGATAACCCGGAAGTCCGGCTAACCCGGACCGATTTTCATCAGATAAACATTTTGATTTTCAATATTTTGTATTTTTCAATTTAATTGTGGCTTATTTCCAATCAAAATAGTTAATTATCAGACAAACCTTTCAACAATAAAAATGTATGTAATATAATATTTGAGAGATAATGTATACTTATGTGTGTAATTTGAACTATACGATATTAAAAATAACTCATAGCACACGCCGCACAAACAACAGCCACCTGTCTGTAGTATATATTCCTTTTTATTTCAAACTGTCAGCATTGTTTAGGAAAGACTATTTAAAAATTATTTTATAAACAATGGTCTTTAGTATTGTGTGTCTTGTATTGTTCGCTTCCATTTGCTTACGTTTGGGTTTGATGTTTTTTTTAGTAATTTTAATGAGTAGGCAGGTACTGTGCATATTTATAAATATATTTCATGTTATTTCAATTCTAACGGAGTTTATCTGTAAGTATACCGTATTTTGTTAATTTTTACCATATTCTCCGGCTATCTCGGATTTTCGATAACCCGGATCGGTCGCGGTCCCGATTAATCCGAGTTATCGAGGTTCCACTGTACCCCGATGATATTTTATTTGGTATCAACTTATCCTGTTTCCTATTTGTTTAAAATTGAATGTCTTCCCTCCCAGCCCCGTCTAGAATGGAAAATTTTGGTTAAGTTCCAAGTGTGACATGTGACGAAGGATTTTGTTTTAAAAATAGAGGTATGAAATAATGTTTATTTTAATTAAATTCCAAGTGGATATGAATTTGGTAAAGATTTTAAATATTTAAATAGTTTGTTTTCAACATGGTAATGGAAAGTTTTATGTAAATTAAATAAAATGGCAGTGACTTTTGACAGCCATAAGTAAAATTTTTGTTTAGAGATACACTGCTAAAAATAAGGTTAAGAATTTTAAAATCATATATTTGTTTTATTTATTCATTTCTTGTTTGAGAATATGTATGTTCTCAAAGTAAAAATAATAAGGTCTAAAGGTTTGAATAAACATTGTAAAATGTACCTATTTTTATTTCTGTAACCTGTTTTTAAAAAATTATTAACCAGATATCTGATACAAATGAAATAAGTTTTAGAATAAAGAAAATAAATGGCATAGAAGCCATATGATGATAAATAATAGCCCAGTTTGACCCAACGAAGAATCTAAGATGAATGTCCCCCAATTTGGTTCCCATAAGTACGGAATATGTCCAGTAAGTACTCGATATGTGAATTTGAGGATTTTTTAAACGGCGTCCAAATTTCTTTAAATAGTAGGAAAGTCCTCAAGTCTGTGTAAGTATCCTTTGCTTATTTGGTTATGTAGTTAGTCTTCTTTAAACCCTCTTACCCCCCCCCCTAACGATTCCACGACCTGCCAACGCACAAAAAATGAGCTGCCGTATGCATGAAGCTTTATGTGTCTGTTGCTTCTACTAGCCCCATTCCGACCCAAAGTATCTATATAGTTAGTTCTATCCCTTATCCCATTAGAGCAGACATGTAAAACGCTTCAGCATGAAAAGTCTGTTTGCGGAGAATCAGCGATTTTCTATTGGCGAAAAAGAATGATGATGGATCAGTAGGATGGTCTTAGAAAGATACCCTTGTTTTTTATTGGATATAACTGTCTGATGTTTATTAGAATGGGAGGCGAATTTTTTTTGAGAGAAGGAACCTGCTCAGAAATTGAGATAGGGAAGAGTCAACATCGAGCACTGAGAGTGTACAGTCATAGACCGATATGGTCTAGGAAACAGTTTTTTTTTTGTTTTGTGAGATATAGTGATTCTCGATTCAGTATGTTTTCTTAGTTAGAAAACAAACGTGGTTATAGTGATTACCACGAGAATATGTTCTGTGTCTAGTTGTCTAGTGCATTAAAAAGAATAGCTTCATTATGTTGTTCTTAAGAAGAAATAAATACAAGTTCGCGGAACGAGTTTCTCCAACTTCATAATAAGATAAAGACACTCAATTTTTTTTAACAAAATTTGTACTATGTTCAAATGAACAGTGCCTACATTGTTTCAATGTGGAATGTTCTATGATAATCAACCATTAGCAGTTACTTTTTTGCTACTAAAACAAAAGCTTTGGAATTCTGTTCTCATACTATAAAATGCTGTGAATTAGTACTATAACTCAAATATTTGTAAAGTGATCAGTGAAATGTGTTGAACAACAACAGTTCCAGCTGAGCTAAACTAGATCTATGTAGCTCTAATCATCACTGCAGTCCAGGTCATCAGGTACTCATAATAAACTGTTTATTTTTTTTTCTTCGAACAATCGTAATCGCGAAAGACTTAATTTTACCAAAATCATTTCAATTCATTTTTAATTTTTTATTTTTTTTTAATAAACAACTATTATGTTATAACTTTTATTGGCATTTTCTTTTGCACACTTTATCTATTTTCCTTCTTGTTGGAGAGAAGTACAGACAAATTTACGAACGCAATGGTCAGTACAAACTTACATTAAATGGATCGACATTGCAAGTAATTTTCTTTAATTTTGGATCATTGCAGTATTATTTTGATTTACTAATGGCGCCCAATATTATCTTTTAATTATTAATGTTATTTTAAAACCCACCCCTAAAATCTCTGAAGAATGTAGCTTACCGGAGCATACACAAAAGTAGCGGAATAGAACATCACGCCTAAGACCTATATAATCACACTGTTTTAATTTTTTTTTATTTTATTTTCTATTTTACTTAACGCTACTTAATATTTGACACATACAGCGTTATGTCAAATACTTTTTTGTTTAACCGTCTAGGCTTTTGTTTTCATTCACGGTACAACCTATTGTCATTTCCTCAAGAAGAGAAATTATATATTGCTCCACAATATTGATATGATATGCAATTATTAAAGGTAAATTTAATTAATTGTATTTTGCTGGCAGTACTGCATTTTAATAACTAATTTTATTTACTACATACAATTGTTTACGTTTTAGTAACATAACTTAATCTTATTTTTTCTTCTTATTATTTTTTTTGGACCATGGCCTTGACAATTATCCAGTAACCAGGACCATATGATTGGCCAATATAATTAAAAGTGCGAATAAAAGTGCAGATATACCGATGCTCCTGGACGATTACTCTTCATTTAATCCCTAGTTTAAATATTTAAAAATCGTTTTTGCTCTTCTTAATAATTTTGCATTTTGCTGTTGCGTCATTCTTCTTCTGGACCGGCGAATTTGTCCTCAAACAACTTCTTGGGCATTTTCTATATACGCTTAGGGTAGGTTTTATAGTGGGGAGAAAATTTAAAAATAGATTAATAATATCATAGGAATGTTAAAATCATAACAAATTGCATGAATAAAAAATATTAAGATAGAAAAGTAAGCCTAACGTTTTGTTTTTATTGTGTCTCTATCCTATGAGCATTCAAGAATCTGGTCAAAGATAAATAAATATAATTAAACATATTTATAGTGGAAATTGTTCTCTGAAAAACGCTCTACAAAATTGCTAAAATATTATTTTATTGTAAAATGAACTGAAAAAAAGTTATAATCCTCTAAAAGGAAACTTGTTAAAAAATTATTACTTATTTTTGTTTATATCTTTTTTGTTGGTCACTTGACGATTAAAAGTAATAGAAACAAAATTGTAGAAACTTTAATTTGCTACATTTTATGTTTAATTATATTTTCAGTAGGGTTGGTTGTTTACGAGGTATAGAGCGAAACCCCTTTGCACGCCTCTTCTAAGATGGCGACCGGGGGACAAGGGTGGTGACCCCAAAACCTTGAACTTAAGCTTCTACTGATCCCCCCTACACATTAGAAAAATAAAATTGACTTTTTCAACCAATTCAATGTATGGCCTAAAAAATGTAACATTTCAATGAACTAAAATCAATTATTATCCACTTCAGAGACAAGTCTTTTACAATTGCTAGTGCGCAAGATTGCGTGTAGGTATGTGAGGGTCTAGGACGTTTCATCGCCGCCGTTTCGATGCCGCCAGTTCGATGCCGATGCCGGTCGATTCATCGCCAGTCAATTAATCGCTAACTGATATATTTCCGAATTTTCGACAGTTACAATTATTAGTTATTTTTAGTATTAATTAGGAATTCTAGGAAATGCGAGATATGACGGCGATGAAATGGACTGGCGATGAACCGGCGGCATCGAAACGGCCGGCGATGAACCGGCGGCATCGAAACGTCCCATTCCGGTATGTGATCATGGCATCAGACAAAATCTGTTTGCCACAAAACATGTAAATTCTTAATTATTTTAAATGTTTTCATGTTGTCTATTTCTTTATACTATTATACCACTATTTTTGCATTTCTGATAAAATTTATGATGGAATAAGTATCGATTTATCCGAGGAAGACAGGAGAGCTGTAATATTTGGCGGCAATGAAAACTCATGCTGAATTAGTTCTTGATACAATATTGAGGAAAATTGAGAGTTCAGAGAACATTCTAAAAGTATATCATTAAATCACTAATTGATACATTGTCACGCCCACATAACAATTTCATGTTCTTAGTAGATTCATAGAACATACTTTTCAGAAAAAGTATATACTAAGAATATGCGTAATTACCATTGCGAATATGCATAGCACATACCGGGTATATACTACATTACAGTACTTAAACGTTCTATGTATATACTTAGAATGTACTACCGCACTTCTTTTCAGTATATACTAAGAATATACTTTTTAGAACTTTCCAAGGACGTGCTACAAATCTTCTCTTTATATACTTAGAACGTACTACCGCACATCTTTTTAGTTTATACTAAGAACGTACTTTTAAGAATATTCCAAGGAAGTGCTATAAACCTTCTATTTATATACTTAGAACGTACTACTGCACATCTTTGTATTAGAAGAATATATTTTTAAGGATATTCTAAGAAAGTGCTATCAAGTGCTATGTTGCTCAGAAGTATGTTTTCAGCATCACCTAATCTCATCTTAGGTTCTACTGGTTCTACCAAATACCTATTATATTTACATATTTTAATGGCAAATGAGAATGTAGTTAGTACCTTCATTCTGCAATATTACTTAAAAAGTAAGTACATATTTATAAATTTTGGTTGTCTATATAAACTATTATATTATAATATTTAGCTACACTAAACTATGTATAACTAAAATTTATATACTTATATGTACTAACTTATATGTATTTATTAAATAATATTGAGTTTCCAAAATAGATTATACCTATTTTGAAGCACCGCAAACAAATTTGTTATTTAGATAAAGAGGTTATGTATGTTCTTTAGTCCTAGTACTTTATTATCATTCGTCTTCATCCTTAACACTGCTACACTGCACACTGCATAGATACATATTTTCGATTTCATGTTTTACCGTTGTTTCCTACCCTGATCCATTCAGGTAAGAAATGGTCAGAAAGACGGGGTTAGGGGGATATGTATTGTGGAAGTGGAATAACAACATCGGTGCAGCACCGGTGAGTGTTGCCAAACGGAGGGAAATTTCACTTTTTGCGGGAATTTTCAACATAAAAGGTGATATAGGGAAAAGTTAACTCAAAAGGGAATTTTTGTTCCAGTCCAAATTGTAAAATATTAAAAAAATCAAAATATTTGAAAATAATTAAACATATCTTCTCAGATTTTGTAAACAGGAGGAAGTTTTTTTTATAAAAGTGGGAATTTTTAAGGTTGACGGAAAAAGCTTACTCGATGGTTGGCAACACCAATGCCTTTGGTTGTGGGAGTGTATTTTGGCATGCTTTGGTTCTGGAATGGCCCGTATCACAGCCTCCCATATTGAATTGAATGTACCTAAATTCAAATTCCAACGATGTAAAAATACTCGTGATAAACTCGAAATGGTAAAGTTATTTCAATTATGAAAACGAATTTTTAATAATAAACGTTAATATAATTAATGTTTAAACTTTTTTACCATACAACAATTTTGAAATGAAATTCGTCCAATACTACCTACATACATAAATTTTATTAATTATTCTAAAATATAACGAAGTTGATAATCTATAAGGCTAATATTGTACTTCCTATACATACATATTATTTTTAAGATATTTTAAAAGTATCTACTTATAAGTATGTGCTAAGAATATTCGATAAAGGTATATCCTAAGAATAAACTTCTACGACTATTCCGAGTTACTACGTACACGAATGTACTCAGTATATTCGGTACGAGAATATACTTTAAAGTATATGCAAAAAACATGAAATTTAGAATGTTTTTTAAGGTACATGCTATGCTTGTACTACGCATATACTAAAAAGAATATACTCCGACGAATGTTGGTAGTATATGCTTAGAACATGATACGAACATCATTGTTATGTGGGCGACTACATACCGGAGAGTTAAGTATTCCAATTTTATATAAGTGAGATTGAAAGCGACCATGGTTAAATTTTAAACGAGTATTTTTAATACTTTTAAATGCGCAAGATTATGAGAATTAGTTCCTTTCGAGTTATGTGTATTGTGTATTTACAACTAAGTGTAAAACTAAAAAACTTACTTTTCTAAAGCTGTGATAAATTCCACTTCTTCTGAGTTTTGAATATTCATATTTAATCCAAGCGTTGTTGCTAAAAAATAAACAAAATGTTATATTATAAGTTATAATATAATGTTATAAATATGTTAATGTTATAAATATTATAAGAGTAGTACAGAAAATATCACGTTTTTAACATTTACCACATACTATATCCATTGTGCAATGAGATACCAATTTCAACATTGGCACTTTTTTGTTTTCCACCTCTTTTTGAAGCACAATCGTAAATTGTTCTGCTTTATTCCAAAATATATCCTGATATGCCTCTAATATTTTTTGATTAAAAGATGGGATTATAGTTTTGCGGTGCGTTCTCCATTTTTTAGCTAAGAATAATTTTTTTTAATATTTTTTTCAGACGGGATAAGCTCCAATTATTAACCTACCTCCAACAGTAACTAGACCTTCCCCGACGTCACTCATGAACTGATAGACATGATCTTTATTCAAAGCTGATCGACTCGTTAATATCTTTTCAATATATTCTGGTTTTGATACTAAATAGTAAAGTCTAGGTCCAAACCAAATTGTAGCTACTTGGGGATAAGAAGTTTGTATGTCTATCACACGCTGTAGTATCACTGAAAAACATGAGGTATACAAAAATAAATAAGATATGTTTCTTCTTTTCTTATCCTATTTTAATTTGGTCATTAATGTGTAATGTACACACACCCAAACTTATATGGAATCACCACGTATTTCAAAGTAATATTTAGTTCTTTTCAAAAAACTTGTTATTGTTGCGAAGAATAAAGGCTTTAATTGAAAATTAACAAATATATATAAGACAATCGGATAGTACAGCTCGGTACGGTATACATTATTTGCTGGAGTTGCAAATTGAACGAAAATAAATAAACTAACTTTTGCGTCCAAAAACGAAAATATACCTACCTCATGTGGGGTTATAGAACTTACAACGAGGAAAGATTATTGGTCTTGTGTAGAAAGTAATGTTCTCAGAGGGACATAACTGTAGAGCTAGGCGTAATACAGGGCGTTCTGTCCAAAACCTATGCTAGGTAACAACAACTAGGAAAGCTCAAAAATAAAGCAAATGAAAGTCGCCAAAAGTAATAACGCCTCTCCACGATGGTTTAATTGCCCAATCAGCTGGAAGACACCCAAAAATTTCTCACCTGCAGCTCCAAAGGCAGCCTTAGGAAGCTACAGGTGTAACTTTTCCAGTTAAAACGATAATAAGAAGAGTTCGTACCAAGAAGTATACAGCAGGAGACAGCTATGGGTTCCCGAGTTATCCAGGCAGCACAAGATTGATCGCCTAAATTGGTGTCTTCACCACCAAAACTGGAACATTGGGAATTGACAAAATGTGCTATTTTCAAAAAAGTCAGGATTTATGTAAAACCAGATGACCCACGAAATCGTGTACTTAGAGGTCGAGGAAAACAACCAAGGACGAAAACTGTTAGATCTTGTGATCCATAATAAAACTCCTTTAATTTTCTTCCAATTAACTTGAACTACTCACAGGCAAGTTGATACCCTGTAGTCAGGTTGTGGAGAGGTGAAACAGGAGAAAATTTAACTTTATTGCATGATAATGGACCTCTACATACCATTAGAGTGACTACAGACATCATTGAAGAAGAAGGTATCCCTTGTTTGGAGTGGCCTGCTTGCTCACCCGAGCTTAATTCTATAGAGTATTTGTGGGAATTACTTAAAAGAAAAATTAGAGCTCGTCGGGATAATCCAGAAAATACCGCACGGCTAGTACAAGCTGCTCTTAAAGGATGGAGCAACCTACCACAACAAAATGTTGATAATTTTATTAGGAGCGTGCCCACGCAAACTAAAGCTTGCATAAGGACTAGAGGTGGTAATACTGACTACCACAAAATACAAAAAAAATAAAAACAATTTAAACATTATTCGTTTTACATTGAAATTTTGTATGGTATTGACTTTAAAACAACTACTTTCAATTTGTTTGTTAAATCCTTTATTGTTTTATTTAATTGTTATGTATTTGTTATTAGATTGTTTTAAAATAAATATTTTTTAATTGCATGTGTTCGTTTTTTTAAATTCGCACGAAATAGTAAGAAATATCAGATGATTCCATATAAGTTTGTGTGTGTAAATCTGTGATAAGTCTAAGATTGAAAATTCTTGATTTTAGTTTTAGACTTATAGATCGAAACTACATATTTTGAAAATATAGGATGTTAAACCTTGAACAAACGATTTTATTGAAAAAATTAAATAAATAAAGACGGTTGCGACTTTTTATAATAATGGTTTTCAGAAATATTTATAGACCAAACACGAGAAATAAAATACGAGAAATCACCTTTAGGTGCGAGCAAGTCTTCAGAGGCTTGGATAGTCATTCGAAATCTAAGGCGAAAAGACTTAATAAATGCAAAAAATCTATAAACCATCAATATCAATGTTTTGAAAGTTACTGCGCAAAAGAACTACAAAAGTCTAGAACGGAATATCTCCAACAAACACCCAGAAAATACCAAATCCATGGACCAGAAATAAATATCGAAGACGACCTAAATTTGAAAAATAGAAAGACCATGAAATAAAAATCCTAAAAAATAAAAGAGCCTATGGACCAGAATGAATCCCTGCTGAAGTCCTTGATAGGAACAATTTGAAATATTGTTGATATACTGAGGCAACTTTTTAGTAGATAACTAAATGGAGATCATCATCATCAACCCGTACGCGTCCACTGCTGGACATAGGTCTCCCTCAGCTCTTTCAATATTTCTCTGTTTTGTGCGGCTTGCATCCAGTTGCCGACAATACGCTTCAGATCGTCAGAACATCTGGTTGGTGATCGTCCTCTACTCCGTAGTGCTTCTTCTCATGGCCTCCATCGACAATACGTTTTGTCCATCGGTTGTCTGACAATCTGGCGACGTGTCCTGCCCAATTCCACTTGAGCGACGCGATTCTTTCGCCGTTGAAAGAAAAAAAAAACTAAATTGAGATAATATACCTGAAATCGGGAAAGAAAGATGAAAGAGACAAACAGCTCCCCACTCCCAGTAGGAATTTAAACGATAGTGCAGCCGATATGTGAAATAATTGTGCATTTAATGATAGAAGCATATTATTTGGACCACATTTACTACACATATAAAGGTTCAAATTTAGATAGGAGGCCATCTCAGATTTTGCCTTTTACAAAAATGGCGGGGATTCAAAATGGCGACTATACATATGTGACTCATATCACGATAACTTTTGAACGAGACTTCAGATTTCAAAAAAATTTGGTATATATAGGTTCTTTTTTGATGTATAAGATCGAGGTCTTGAACCGGAAGAATCGGTTTACCAGAAGTTGTGTTTTCCTGGTTTTTATGTAAAAATATGCTGTTTTTTTTTCAATTCTTTCACCCTGTATGTATTAATTTTTCAAAAAGTTAATATCATCATTGAAAAGAGGGTAAAAATATTTTTTAGGAAATATTTTTAACTTTTTAGTTATGTTATTTACCATTTAATAAATGCAAAACATACCTTCACATGTACCTATATGCGGCAGATTCGTGCAAATATTATAAGAATTATTGTGCATTTAATGGTAGAAGCATATAATTTGGACCACATATACTACACATATAAAAATTCAAATTTAGATACGAGGCCATCTCAGTTTTTGTTCCTTTTACAAAAATGGCGGGCATTCAATACGGCGACTATACATATGTGACTAATAGTACGATACCGTTTGAACGAAACGTCAGATTTCAACCAAATTTGGTATAAAGGTTCTTTTTTTTGATAAATAATATTGAGGTCTTGAACCGAAAGAATCGGTTTTTCCAGAATTTGTGTTTTTACCGTTTATTTATGTAATAATGTGTTGTTTTTTTCAATTCTTTCACCGTGTATATATAAATTTTTCAAAAAGGTAATAACGCCGTTAAAAAGAGCGTCAATATATTTTTTAGAAAATATTTTGAACTTTTCAGTTGTGTTAACCACCATTTAATAAATGCATAACGTATGTTCACATATACCTATGGGCGGCAGATTCAATTTGAATGCCCGCCATTTTTGTAAAAGACTAAATCTGAGAAGACCTCATATCTAAATTTGAAATGTGTAGTATGTGTGGTCCAAATTATATGCTTTTACCATTAAATGCACAATAATTCTTATATTATTTGCACGAATCTGCCGCACATAGGTACCTACATGTGAAGATACGTTATGCATGTATTAAATAGTAATTGATATAACTAAAAAGTTATATAATTTTTCCTAAAAAATATTTTTACGCTCTTTCAACGCCGGTATGACCTTTTTGAAAAATTAATATATACAGGGTGAAAATATTGAAAAAGAAACAACATATTTTTACATAAAAAAAAACAGTAAAAACGCAAACTCTGGTAACCTGATTCTTCCGGTTCAAGACCTTGATATTATTCATCAAAAAAAGAACCTATATACCAAATTTGGACATCTCATTCAAAAGTTATCGTGCTATTAGTCACATATGTATAGTCGCCATTTTGAATGCCGCCATTTTTGTAAAAAGAACAAAAACTGAGATGGCCTCGTATCTAAGTTTGAACCTCTATATGTGTGGTATTGTAGTGAATTGTGAAAAAGATACAAAAAGAAGCAAATAGGTTTGGCCTAAAGATAAATGAAAAGAAAACTAAATACATGATAATGGGTGATACGCAGCTAGACAATGAAGAGTTTATAAAAATACAAGGGGAGAAAGATTACAGATACAGTTTTGATAGAGTGGAAGAGTTTACTTACCTTGGTGTGAAAGTAATGGAAAATGGACATGAGGATAAAGAAATAGAATCCAGAATTACAAAAGGCAACCAGAAATACGGAATGCTGAGATCCTTAATGAAGTCTAAGTTTGTTTCAAGAAAAACAAAAGAAAGAATATACAAGACAGTGATTAGAGCTACGGTTTTAATATGGAGCTGAATTATGGGTTTTAAGAAAGGCAGATATATTGAACAGGAAACCAGTAGGGAAAAAGGAAAGGAAGACCCCGTAAAAGATGGTTTGACAGCGTTCAAGCAGATTTACGAGAATTAAAAATAGATAACTGGAGAAACAAGGTATTAGACAGAAGAGAATGGAGATGAGTGGTAAGAAGAGAGCAAGAGAAATTGTAACAGAACAATGTGCCATGAATTGTAAAATGAGAGCTATATATATATATATATATATATATATATATTTATGCACAGATATCAAAGTGAGGTCCTGACATTACGCGCACTTAGTGAGGACCGGTAGAAAACGTAGACATAATCGTTTCAACTCTTCATAGTGACTTTGACAAGTAAATAGCAATTAAAAAATGACGAGTATACACAAAAAAAATTACGTATATGTGCCCCGTATTGTTCAAGTATATTGCCACCCAAGTGAGGCCATTATACGCAGCTATTAAAGTGAGACTGTATATACTTTTTCGTTATGCGCACAAAGTGAGGACAACTTTACGTGTATATTTCCTTACAGCTCATCAAGTGAGGACCATACAGTGTTGTCGATAAATATGAGATTAATCGTTTCTACTGCCTTTTTCTGTATAACACAGTAAGAATTATTATTGTTTCGATGTTTCAGTCACTTGTAGTTATAAGAAGGATGTGGACTCTTTGTTCTTGCTCGTACTGTTTGTTAATTTTATAACATTTTAGTACCTCAGCATTAAATCACGGTAGCCTTATCGGAGACTAGCGTTAACAAAGAAATAGTTTTATATTTTTTAATAATTTACGTTAAAGATGGATAGGAAAGCAAGAATTTTGAAAATAGCGTTAGTTGAGAACAATAATAATCAAAATGGAGGATACAGTGATAGTTCAGTTATGTGAAATTTATATTGAACTTAACATATAAATATAAAAGCCCGACTTTTGATCTAAGGGGAACACAGTTTTTACGGTACATACATATCTGTCATTTGTCAACCCCCTCCCTTCCATTTCCCCCACCCCTTATTTTTAAATAGGGAAGAGGGGCGTGTGCTAGCTCATTTGAAAAGATATTCAATTCTCTATCCAGTATTATTAACATTGACATAATTATCTATACAGAGTGTATTTTAGTATAGGTACTGTTGCCCCTGTCGATTTTCATTTTGAAACGACAATTTTCCAACCTTAATTTTAGTATACAAGATGATTTACTTAATTTAATTAAACTTAATGTACCGTTTTTACTGACTTAATTTTACAGTTATTCCACTAGATGGCAAATACAGTGAATATGTGCATATGTTTTATTTCGAATAATCATTTTAAAATAGTTTTAGTTTTCTATTTTCTCTGAAAATTGTTGCAAGCTTCTTGTTCTTATACTTAAAATCATGTCACTACAAATTTATACGAGACTACATATTAAGAGTATAGAAACTATTATAATATATGACATACATGCTTTTTTCCATTTATTGAAGATATTTCACCTTATCCTGAAACAATGCAATGTGACCAAGTGTCCTCAACTAAAAAAATATATCCCACTATTTTGATATTAAATGTATAGTTTGTACTATAAACCGTATTGAAATAGATTGCAACATGTGTGTGTGGTTGGGATATTGACTGCGAAACCTAAGGCTTCATTCGCCTAATCATATTTACCTTTGATTCTTATAACAATAAATAAAATGATTAACATTTTATATCAATATTATAAGTGTTTTTAAACAATATCAGTATGATATATCAGTATTATAAAGTCAAGATAAACAATACTATAACAGAAAGCTTTGAGGTCAAACAAGGACTGCGACAGGGTGATCCATTATCGTCTATAATGTTTAGCATATTACTAGAAAAGGTTATACAGGAAGCAAACATTAATAGAACAGGTCTGATCTACCACAAAAAACATCAGTGCTTGGCATTCGCAGACGATTTGGTAATCTTGGCTAGGAGCAAAATATAACTTATAGAAACACTCATGAAACTCGAGGAGAGGGCAGCAACCAAAGGATTGTATATAAATGAAGTAAAAACAAAGTATATGGAATGGACAAATAAGCAATTCGTTCGGGGGCAATACATAACAATGACAACAGCGAAGGGAACACAGTATAAATTCGAAGAAGTTGAGAGATTTGAGTACTTAGGAACTGTCTTCACAAGAGATCCTAACTGTGAAGAAAAAATACAAAAGAGAATTATGTCGGGCAACCGCGCTATATTTGCTTTTAATGGGTTGTTAAGAAGTAAACATATATCACTAAGGGCAAAACTAAGAACTTACAAGACCGTAATAAGGCCGATAGTAACGTATGCTTCTGAAACATGGGTCACAACAAAAAAACATCAAGAGTTGTTATTAGTTTGGGAGAGGAAAATACTGCGCAAAATCTTCGGTGGGAAAAACTTAAATGGACAATCGGTAAGAAGAACAAATAAGGAACTAACTGAGCTCTATCAAGATCCTAACATACTAGCAGTAATTAAGGCGCAAAGACTTAGATGGTTGGGCCATGTGCAGAGGATGATTCCATCTAGAATTCGCAGAATTGGTACTATCTAGTGCATTGGCAGGGAAAAGACGAAGAGGAAGACCGAGGTCACGATGGAGTAATGGAGTTAGAGAAGATATGAGAAGAATTAACTTAAGGAACTGGGAAACAAAAGCGACTGACAAAAGGGAGTGGAAAAGAATAGTACATCAAGCCATGGGCCTACTAGGCTCGTAGTGCTTACATATTATAATATCAGTTTTCTAATATTATCCAGTTCCATATCCAGTTCCGAATCCAGTGGTTATATTTCTTCCGTATTGTTTAGTTTCGCTTCCAGTGATTGTATTTTTTTTTTCTTGTTTTTTTTTTTGAAATATTTATTTATTATTTTATTACTATATTTTTTTATTGTGCTCATAATAGATTGCAACATTGTCTACAGACATGAATGCAGTAACAATAAATAAAAAATCGGAGATCCACACCCCGGATTTGAAATCGAAACCTCTGCTTTACGAATCCGAGATCCGAGGTCTACCCACTAGGTCACTAGGCTATCGCTCTTAGACAATATTTTTTCCTGAAACGGGGAACTTTTAAAGCCGGGTCTAGACTATGTAACAAAACATGCTAATAACAAAGTTGTACAACAAATTTGTTGTACAACTTTGTTATGTAACTTGTTATAATATAGCATGAGTATCCAGACTATATAACAAAAAACAAAACAACAACATGCGCATAAATTTTGCAGCATTTTAGATGGATAGCAGGTAGGTTAGGTAGTATATAAAATTGCGTCATATAAGTATGGAGGATCTCTTCATAGCAACAGCAGCTTGTGTAATATTGTGGAGGCGACACCGGCGTGTTAAATTAATATTTTAGATGTGTCCTTCATTAGCAGCTCGAGCAAAATATAGGTAGTGGTACAGCTCTTTTAGCTGATCTGGAAAGAGATAACATAGACCCATCGACAGGAGACATTAAATGTGATGGCAGTTTTAAAAACTTCTTAAGAATAGAAAGTTCTGATTTTGAATTTCTTATAAATGAAATCGGCCATAAAATAGGCAGGAAAGACATTTCGAGATGCAATTCCAGTAAGAGAAAGATTAACAGTTATATTATTAGCAAAGTATATTTTTTAAACTTTTTACTCATTGTTTCAGAGAGGAAGTATAACATTTCTGTAAAATTTAATTCCTCAGTATTATCGTCTTCACCTGTTCATGATTGAGTGTCACTGTCTGTTTGAATTGGTGTAGCTGGAGAAGTAGCGGATGTAGGTGTAGTGGACGGAATAGAAAGGCTCAGATATATTGTATGATTGAGTGCCTGTTTGAGTAGCTGATGAAGCAGTCTGCATCTGTGTAGCGAATGAAGTGAATGTTACAGGTTTTATGTCTGAACACTCTGCTCTGTAGAGAATAGTATTTATGTCAAATTTAGAGTTGATTTGCACCGATTTGCTGTTAAGGTTCCGCGTACTGCTTTTCTTTTGTTGGCTTGAGTTATAGGCGTACGTGCATTAGTTTTAACTATAGTTTCTGTATCTATTTTCACTTCTATTTCAGTCTATTCATCGTGTTTTTTATTTGTTTTTTAAATCAATAAATGTAGCTCATTCCGTAGCAATCCCATAATACTCGTTACTTACGAAATAGCTCAATTAAATGGGTAGTCAGTTCTTTCAAAAATTTCATCGCGTAAATAACCCTACGTGAACAGAGCAAAGAAAAATCTAGCACAATCACTCCAGAATGAACAAGGCGATATGACTCCAACGGTTGCTGCTCGCGTAGGTACTATGCCAGAGAAATGTTTCAATAACATGTTTTTAGGTGTAGATCAGTCGCGGTGCGGTTTTATAACTTTCTTTGATGTTTACCGACATCTGTTGGATAACATAAAACATGCTATATAACCAGAAAAATGTTATACAACACTGTGTTTTAAAACTTGTTTATTTAAAATTTTGTAACAAGTTACAAAACTTTGTTATTTAACATGTTTTGTTACATAGTGTGGACCCGGCTTAACGGTAACTTCTTATAGGTAATACACTACAATTTCTGAATATTTTTTCTGAAATCTATCGAATGGTACCAAACACGACCCCCACGGAGGCGGGGGGAGGGGTAGGTTACTTTAAAATCTTAAATAGGAACTCCTTTTTTTTTATTTCAGATTTGGATTCTTTGCGTAAAAATAAGCAACTTTTATTCGAAACGTTTTTTCTAATTACGGATAGGTGGCGCTATAATCGGAGAAAACGGGTGTTGGAAATGGAAAATTAAATTAAAATATGGAAAGTCCCCACTAAAATGGAAAATTTTACTCAACTTTTTTGGTTTTAGAACCTAATAATCACAACCCAATAGGTCCCCAAAGCGCTCGAGTGACTGCACATTTAGCATACTTTGCTCCCCTACTATATGTATTATAAATAATATGCAAAGTAATTATTAACCCAAACAACCATAATTCAACTTTTATTTACTAATAAAGAACTGGACGAAAGTGTCACATCAGCTTTTATGAAACACATGAATATTTACATAAAAAGGTAAGTGATCTGCTTGAAATCGATATTCCCAAAATCATCTAAAAATTGTTTATACTTGAGTACTTTGAGACTCTTGTATGAAATGTGAATACCGAAATACGATTAGGAATCTCCATTATGTAATTTTTAAATAATACATAATTCTTAGGAAATGAAAGGTATTATACAAACGTGTTAAAAAATACTACCTACTGAAATTTTTTGATGGCAATAAATGATGAATTGGTTTATCGAATTTATTTTTAAGGTGATACAGTAGCGATCAACAGGTAGCCAAAACGCGTTCTAAGATTGAGGCTGTATTTTTGAATATTTTTTCGAGATATTTGGCACACGTATTTGTAATATAATAAAGAATGGCGGTACAGAGCCCAATTTGAAAAATATATTAATATGTGGAAATTACTCTGTAAATAAATACAATATTAAAAAAACGAGTCTGTACCGCCATTAAGAAGAACAAAAAAATACACTTTCTTCAAATAAACTTTTTTATCAGATGCCTAGATTTTGTGTCATTTTGGAACTACTAATGAAATAAAAAATTTTAGTAGTTCCAAAATGACACAAAATCTAGGCATCGGATAAAAAAGTTTATTTGAAGAAAGTGTATTTTTTTGTTCTTCTTAGTGGCGGTATAGGCTCGTTTTTTTAATATTGTATTTAATTACAGAGTAATTTCCACATATTAATATATTTTTTAAATTGGGCTCTGTACCGCCATTCTTTATTATATTACGAATACGTGTGCCACATATCTCGAAAAAATATTCAAAATTACAGCCGCAATCTTGGAATGCGTTTTCGCTACCTGTTGATCGCTACTGTTTCCTCTTAAGTAAAATATGTCATTTGGATATTTTTTTAAACTCGATAGATCCTAGGGACATGTCGGTAGATCGGTAGGATCATCACTTTTGGGAGTTTTGGGAATATCATTTTTAGGGTAATTTGAAAGCACATGGGAAAATTTTTATAGGTTGAATTGGTTGGGGAATTTTTCGGGAGGAATATTGAGCAAACTGAATTGCAATATAAATGTATGTAACATATAACATTATATTAACATTATAACCTATCGAGTATTTGCTTCTGATTAAAAAAACCGAAAAATGGTTTTTGGAACAACCGCTTTTTTTGACCAGTTATAACCGCCAGGTTAAACCGTAAGTAAAAAACCGGTATAACCGAAAACCGGTTTTTTGTTCAACAACCGCCATCCCTACCTTGGTTGTTACAAATACAGTTCGCTGGAATAAGTTTTACCCCCCTTATTAACTTATTTATTTTTAGCACATAAGAAAAACGCTCGGATAGGTCGATTTTTAAAATAATCATAGTATATTATAGCGTCAATGTTTCGAACTTTACGCGATCCCTCTTCTTCAGGTGACAGGCACAACTTTGATTTTTTTAAATAGGAAAGTAAGTACATCATGTGACACCTCATTTAAAGGCTTTTTTCTACAACCGTGTTAAAAATGCAATTTTTAGAACTCCATACGTGCGTTAAAAATGCTACTTTAAGGCAGGGCCGGTTTTAGGGTTCTGAGCGCCCCTGGCAAAATAAAATTTGGCGCCCCTTCATATAAGAATATACAAATTTACTGCAAATATAGAAAAATAGGAAAAAATCAAAATTTTACCAAAAAGAACTATGTAAAAATATATTTATTTAAAAAATAGTAGGATAGTTATTACTTATAACTTATCCAACATAGGGCATAGTATAGCGAGCACATTTTAAGTTCAAGCGACGAAGAAGCGAGGTAAAAGATAAATGCACATTATCAACAACCAGTAAAAATGTGTATAAATAACTATTTAGATGGAAAATAAGCCACAATTAAATTGAAAAAAATAATTTTATTATCGTTTCGGCGCCCAAATCGGGTGTCGTTGTCAAAATACAAAATACTACTAAATTAAACAAAAATGTTGTTGCTTAGTAAAAAATTCGTCTAATAATTTATTTAATCTGACTCATTTATAACATTTAATGTGTATAAATCTTCTACAAGACCAAAAAACATGTTGATTGTGCGCAAGATATAGCTGCATCCCCAATAACTAAATTGAGGGAGTGGCATCCACTTAGCATAAAATAGCATGCGGATATTCTTTGCAAACGCGAGCTTGTACATCTTTATTTTTTCTCTTCCTTTTAGAGCCGTTGTGATATCCTTGGCCTTACAATCATCTATGCAAATTCAAATAAAATCATTCATTATTTTTTTTATTATCTCATGAGCTTTTTATTATCTCTATGACTCGATACCTATAAAACCAAGCTATGGTTTTAGGTATCGAGTTACTAGGACAAACAATATGCTGCATACTCAAATTAAACCCGGTACTGTGGGATAAGAACATCAGTATAAAAACAAAAAGAAGAATATAATATAACACCATGACAAAAAGTATTCTGAATAATGGGTGTGAAAATTGAATAAAAAGTACGAAAACCAAATGCAAAATAAGAGCAACAGAGATCGAATACCTAAGTAGAAGCTGTAGAAGGGATAGAATAAATAACATAGAGATTAAGAAAATAATGGTAATGAATTCAAGGGATAATAGACAACATAGAACAAAAGAGATTAACCTGGTATGGACATGGCAGAAGAGCAGACCAAAATCGTTGATAAACAGAATAACAGATTGGAGCCCGA
Organism: Diabrotica virgifera virgifera; assembly: GCF_917563875.1. Taxonomy (NCBI): domain Eukaryota; kingdom Metazoa; phylum Arthropoda; class Insecta; order Coleoptera; family Chrysomelidae; genus Diabrotica; species Diabrotica virgifera. The sequence continues at coordinate 205,599,173 of NC_065445.1, read as the reverse complement.
TAGGAAGAAGGAAGAGAGACAGACCCCGAAAATCTTTTAGAGATAAAATGGACGAAGCAATATTAGAAAAGAAACCTGCAGGACTGGAAAAACAGAAAGAACTGAAAATAACGGTCAAGTGAAATAATACAGGAAAAACTATGGAAATCCAGGGTGGTCAAGAAAAAACAGGATGATTCTAAATAAATGCGACAAACTTTAAAGGGTAATTCTATATGAAAAAATAATGACAGTTTGCTCTATAAGCGTATGTCAGCAAATACTTCGTTTCCGAGATATGGGGTGTTGACATTTTTCTTACAAACTGACGATTTCTTTATTGTTCTAAAACCGGTTCAGATATGCAAATGAAATTTGATGTGTTTTAAGAGGTAATTATTGCGCATTTTTTGACATAAAATTAATAATTTTATATCTACTGTTGAAATGGTGTTAATTTTTTTAAAGAAAAACATAGTACGCCACTGAGATATTTCAAATAACAAATCATTTTGGAATTACTCGTTCAATTTATGATATATACAAAAATCTATTATTCCTTTTTTTCATACGTCGTTCGTGCCGTTTTTATGCAAAAAGTGAAACATCTTAAGTATTCGAAATAAATTTCTATATATTCATATTATGAAAAAGAACTTGTCAATTCTAATTCATATAGATATACCTGGTTTGTTTTTTTTATTTCAAATTACACACCCACGGACACACGACAATGTTGATAAAGCAAAGTTTACAGAACAGGAAGACAAAACTATTTAACCATTGAAGCTATAATGACAAGCAGCAGTATAATAATATCACTGACTATTCATAAATTTGTTGATACTTCGTAAATCTGATCTTCGTGTATTTTAAGTATGTATGTATAACATTGTAATACCATAAAAGTGATAGGTATTACCTGACAAATGACCTTTAAAAGCCATAACAATTTTTAGGTTGCATTATTTTTATTAGAGAATTTTTGTGAGCTAGAAATAGTTTTCTTATTGTCACAATTATTTAATATTAATTGTCTTAGGAGTAATCTTAGCCCAAAGATAATCTATAAAGTCCAAAAAAATAGTGAATGTAAAAAATATTATATTTTTTTTTGTTTAGCTAATGCCTCGACAACTAATGGCCATTGGCATGGTAGGTACGGTAATTTTGAACAGTTAGGTACCTAGTGTCATGTGTAAGTAGTGTGTGTGTTGAGTAAGTGGCTTGTTACTTTGCAATGTCGACGTCTTTGTCTTTGCAAAGAGACGCTAATTGTATCCGAACGTCTGCGGTCCCTCCGGTGAGAACCGATCCCACGAGGACAGAAACTATATTCATTTATTAATTTATAATAAATGAAAAATTTCCGACCCTGGTGAGATTCGAACCCACAACCTTTCGGATTTTTTCGATCCAAAGGCACGCGCTCTTACCACTGAGCCACGGAGGGGGGTAAATATTATATTTATATATCAGCGTCTCTCAAAATTTGGCGCCCCCAAAATTCTGGCGCCCCGGGCGGTCGCCCGGCTCGCCCGCCCCTTTATCCGGCTCTGCTTTAAGGCACTAGTGCTTTAAAAATTTTATGGCACTGCAATTCGTATTGATCGTATAGGCAGATGTAATGTCAAAAAAATATAAAAATGGAATGTGTCAAGTTCAAGTAAAAGTTTTTGTAGATATTGTCCTGTAATTACGTTTGTAGAAAAAATATTGCATGATATGCGTGTTAAAAAGTGCATTTTTAAGGCACTCATGTGAATTGCAGAACTCGCTGTCGCTCATTCTGCAAACTTTCACATGCGTGCCTTAAACGTGTACTTTTAACACTTATATCATAAATAACTATTGAAATACTGATTACAAAAATTTATAGTTTTAAGCCTTTCTGAGAGCATATGCGCAAAAATTTCGCTCGAATTATTTTTAAATGCGTTCATTTTTTTCGAATACTGAGAAAACCTTAAGTATTTTTAAAAAAATTAAACGCAGAAAGAAATATTACTGTATTATCCATGGTCGAAAGTCCTTGAGAACTTCTATAATATTTATTTTAATAAGTAACAGGGGTGAAAAAAATAGTATGATTTTTAATTTTAAATATATATTACAAAAGAAACTTTTTGTTCATTATAAGGGACTTTCTGCCCTCGGGAATAATGTAGTCTTCTATTTTGCGTTTAAATTTTTTAAAAATACCTATTAGTTATCTCAGGATTCGAAAAAAAAATAAATGCGTTTAAAAAGAACTCGACCGAAATTTTGCGCCTACGCTCTCAAAAAGGATTAAAGTATTAAACATTTTTGTATTGTTTGAATTTATGCGACGATTGACGATCCACTGTTTTAAAGATTGGTTGAACAGGTGTTGCCAGTTGTATGGTCCTCACTATGTGTATCGTAAGTTATTCAACAGGGCATAGAATATACATGGTTAGAAAATATACGCCAAAGTCAGCGCCTCTATGCGGAAAATCTCTGAACTAAAAATTGATGTGGACCATACAAAGTGAGGTCCCACTTTTTTTTGTAAAAAAACAGTGTTTGCTATCAGTACATGTCTACGAAAAAGTCTTACATTGATTGACTAAGTGAGGTCCGTATACTGGACCTCACTTTGTACAGGACCTCACTTCAACCGCAGTTTCTTTTGATATGTGGCTCACTTCATACGCTGGGAGTAAATATATATATATATATATATGATGTATTTTTTAATAGACAAATTAATATTGTATATTGTAGATATGTATAGTAAAAAAATGTAATTGTTTTTTTCACGCCCAGGGCCTATATGGCCTGTTGAACAAAATAAATAATAATAATATGTGTAGTGTAGTGGTCCAAATTATATGCTTCTACCATTAAATGCACAATAATTCTTATAATATTTGCACGAATCTGCCGCATATAGGTACATGTGAAGATACCTTAACAAATGGTACTTAACATAACTAAAAAGTTAAAAATATTTCTTAAAAAATATTTTTACGCTCTTTTTAATGGCCGTATTAACTATTTGAAGAATTAATACATACAGGGTGATATAATAAAAAAAAACATTTATTTTTACATAAAAACCAGGCAAAACACAACTTTTGGTAAACCGATTCTTCCGGTTCAAAACCTCGATCTTATACATCAAAAAAAGAACCTATATATCAAATTTGGTGGAAATCTGAAGTCCCGTTAAAACGTTATCGTGCTATTAGCACATATCTATAGTCGCCATTTTGAATCCCCGTCATTTTTATAAAAGGCAAAACCTGAGATGGCCTCGTATCTAAATTTGAACTTTTGTATGAGTAGTATATGTGTTCCAAATTATATACTTTTATCATTAAGTGCACAATTCTTATATTATTTGCACGAATCTGCCGCACTACGAAGCAGAGGAAGGCCCCAAATTAGATGGGCGGATGATATCAACAAGCACGAGGGCTCTAGATAAATAGGTAACTGTAGTGACAGACAGAGAAGAATGGAAAAGGATTGCGAAGGCCGATGTCCAAAGACGGGCCGAAGAAGGCTAATTTGATAGGTAGATAGCTCCCCACTCCTCAACCTATTCAGTTTGGAGACTTTAACCCTTTCGCCACTGAATTCATTTTTACATGTAAGAGACTGAAAATATTCAGTTTTATAATCAAAATTATTAATTTAGACACAATATGTATATAATTAGTCGTAAAATTCTCATTTGTCCGTTATAGGGAGGTGCGAAATTCTGGCCCCAACAGTAGTTTTGATTTAGATTTTAAGGTCCCATCAGTAATAAAAAGAGCAATTACAAAAGAAACCTTTATTAAGAAATAAGGTATAAATGAAATTCGAGGGTTTAGTGTCAAACAACGTTAACTACATTTTTTGTGAAATTGAGATATATCTATAATCGGGTTCCCCGTTTTTGACTTCATTTAGTAACAAAAAGCTCTATCTCTATCTGAAGCAGATTACAAAATGCATTAAACGTTAACTACCAATTGTGAAAAAATTGTTCATGTCAAAAACATCTAAGAGGTGATAACGTTATTTCATAGTGAATTTCGTGATAAATCAAAAACAGTTATCGACTGTTAACGTTTATTGACACTAATATTTTAAGCTGTAATTGTAGACAGCGTTATTATTATAATTCGTATTTGTTTGAAAAAAGTCATTTTGATACTGGATAGCTAAATACATTTGTTTATTTTCGATATTGTTCGATTCTACCATCTGATTACTCATTACATGATTACAATAATCTGAGTACTCAATACATTTTTTAGTTTTGCCGAAGTTAAAAGAAAACATATTTATGTTATTTTCTTTGCCGGTTACGTATATATTTGTCGAAATTATTTAATATTTTGATTTTGTCAGTGTTTAACAGAAAAATGTCCAGTCGTAGCACAAAACTTTGTATGACACGAAGCACTAGCGGGTCGTGGATCTTCTGAGGTAGCCTCTTGCCTTACAAATACAATGAAAAGTGAAGTTACTGGGAAAGACTTCGCTTTTATATCTGAAACTTGTTCGGGCCAAAATAGAAATTCAATTGTTTCCGCAATGTTTCTGTTTACTGTTGAAACACTAAATATTTCAAAAATCGACCAGTTATTTTTTGGGCCCGGTCATTCTCAAATGGAATGTGATATGGTCCATGCCCACATCGAAAACGCGAGTAAAGGCTTGGAAATTTATGATCCATCGGGATGGTATATGTACAGTGATTAAAATGGCTTTGAAGAAATCAAAATACGAAGTAGCTGAAATAGATCAGGAAGACATTTTGGATTTTAAAGAACTTCAAATTCAAATGATTAAAAATAAAAAACTGACATGGAAGGAAATGTCAAATGGTTGAACATAGTTTGGCTACAATATGCATATTATAAAAGAAGACACTGCACACAGTTATTCACAACTTTACAAAATTTAAAATACAGAGGAGGCAACTTCGAACATTTTCAATTAACACACTTGTGCCAAGAAGAAAATACGACAAGCCGTTAACGATTTATAATAAAAAGTTAAAAGGTTTAGTAGAACTCTGTGAGCAAAAATTAAAGAACAATTTCTTTTACTAGAAGTGTCAAGGAAGTGTTTAAGTGTTCCTAGAATCTTCAAGGAAGGGGTGATGATCATAATGAAAATGTTTCAGAAGATGAAGACGTTTAAAGATAGTGTAAGTATTTAGACTTTTTTTATAAGTTTAATATTTATATGTTATTCTAAAATAAAGTTTTTTATTTAAATGCACTTATAACATTTTTAATAACACAGGCTTAGTGCTGCATTGGATATGCTGAAAATTTTAAAAGTATCAGCTAATTTAAATTAAAGTCAAACTAGATATCCTGAAAAAAGGGTAAATATCAGGTAAATTTTCGCAACATTTTAGGGAAATTACATTTTTACATTTTCACCCAGCAGTACTAACCCTGTAGTAAAACCATTATTGTCAGGTGCGAAGTTAACGGTACAAAAAATATATATCGGTAATATCAAAAAGCGTTATCAGGTCATTGTTAGAAAAAAATCTATTTTTTTCTCTGTAGAATAACAGTAACCTGTAATAATTTTTATAATATGTCAAAGAAACCATAATAAAACTATATAAATTTACAGATTTTTATTGTAATGTATTTTGCCTCCGTAATCACAAATTTGTTGGCCGATATTACGTTTCAAAACAGTTTTTTGCATTTTATGCCACTTTATGTTTTTGTAGTTAACGTTGTTTGATACTAAACCCTCGTGAATTTAATTCACGTATGACTGGAATGTAAAAAAACACTTTTTGCTCAACGGGACATTGCATCCAACACATAAAGTTTTTGTACGGCTTTCCTTCTTCTTTTGAGAACAACTAAAACATCTTTTACTGCTAGTTTGTTTTGGAAGGTGATCTTCAATATTTGTCATAATTTTTTGTTTTTTGTGTGCCTACCTGGGCGACCAGAGACTCTTATTTTAATTTTGTCTTTGTATCTCCCCAAACTTATCAACTGCTCAGCTACTAGTCTAAGAGCTGGGAGCGGATTTTGTGCGTGACAAGTAATATGGAAAAACTATACGGGGATATGTTGAATTAGTTGTGTGCATGACTTTCACCAACGGCCGGAAACCAGAGTTGGGGCCGAGGGTAGTTATAAGGGGTCAAAGTCCCGGAATTTATTATTTTTTTTATGACGCTCATGATCGAGATAGTGCACGAAAATTTGGGAATAAGTAGGTCATGACGTACCTAAGTAAAATCTCTAGTGGCTCAACGCTGCGTGGCCGACAAAGGGGTGGGGGTAGGGGTGAAAATAAAAAATATAAGGGGATTTTTGCGACGTTCGTGATTGAGATAGTGCACCAAAATTTGGGTATAAGTAGACCATGACATAGATAATTAAAATCCCCAGAGCCGGAAACCAGAATGGGGAAGGAAGGTAGTTTTAAGGGGTCAAATTTCCGTTTTTTATTATTTTTTTTTGTGACGCTCATGATCGAGATAGCGCGCCAAAATTTGGGAATAAGTAGGTCATGACGTAACTAAATAAAATCTCCAGGAGTGGAACGCTGCGTGGCCGAAAAAGGGGTGGGGCAGGGGTGAATATAAAGAAATGTAAGGGGTTTTTTGCGACGTTCGTGATTGAGATAGTGCACCAAAATTTGGGAATAAGTAGACCATGACATAACTAAATAATATCCCCAGAGGCGGAAACCAGAGTGGCGAACGAGGGTAGTTATAGGGGGTAAAAGTCGCGGTTTTTATTATTTTTTTTTTGTGGCGCTCATGATGGAGCTAGTGCACCAAAATTTGGGAATAAGTAGGTTATGACGTAACTAAGTAAAATCTTCAGGGGCGGAACGCTGCTTTGGGTACAAAGGGGTGGTAGGCAGGGGTGAGTATAAAAATATATGGGGGTTTTTTTTGCCGTTAGTGATCGAGATAGTGCACCAAAATTTGGGAATAAGTAGATCATGACATTACTAAGTAAAATCTCCAGGGGCGGATCGCTGCGTGGTGGACAAATGTTGTGCCGGGTCACAAAAAAAATAATACACACTGCGACTTTGACCCTTTAAAAAGACCCTCATCCCCAACTCTGGTTTCCGGCTCTGGGGATTTTAATTAGGTAAGTCATGGTCTACTTATTCCCAAATTTTGGTGCACTATCTCAATCTAGCACGTCGCAAAAAACCCCTTGTATTTTTTATATTCACATCTACTCCCACCCCTTTGCCGGCCACGCAGCATTCCACCCCTAGAGATTGTACTTAGTTACCTCATGACCTACTTATTCCCAAATTTTGGTGCACTATATCGATCATGGGCGTCAGAAAAAAAAATAATAAAAACGGCGATTTTAACCCCTTATAACTACCCTCATGCCCAACTCTGGTTTCCGGCTCTGAGGATTTTACTTAGTTATGTCATGGTCTACTTATTCCCAAATTTTGGTGTACTCTCTCAATCAGGAACGTCGCAAAAAAACCCCTTATTTTTTTTGTATTCACCCCTGCCCCACCCCTTTGTCGGCCACGCAGCGTGCTACCCTTGGAGATTTTACTTCGTTACGTCATGATCTACTTATTCCCAAATTTTGGTGCACTCTCTCGATCATGAGCGTCACAAAAAAAAAATAATAAAAACGGAGATTTTGACCCCTTATAACTACCCTCAACACCAACTCTGGTTTCCGGCTCTGGGAATTTTACTTAGTAATGTCATGATCTACTTATTCCCAAATTTTGGTCCACTATCTCGTTCACGACCGTCGCAAAAAACCCTTTATAATTTTTATATTCACCCTTACCCCCACCCCTCTGTCGGCCACGCAGCGTTCCGCCCCTAGAGATTTTACTTAGTTACGTCATGACCTACTAATTCCCAAATTTTGGTGCACTATCTCGATCATGAGCGTCATAAAAAAAATAATAAAATCCGCGACTTTGACCCCTTATAACTACCCTCGGCCCCAACTCTGGTTTCCGACCGTTGGTGAAAGTCGTGTACACAACTAATTCAACATATCCCCGTATAGTTTTTCCATATTACTTATCACGCACAAAATCCGCTTCTATCTCTCCGACTATACAGGTACTAAATAATGAAGAAAAGGAACTTTCTCCTTTTTATTCTGAATTTTAGAAAACATGCTCCATGAATTGATTACAGATGACACTAACAATTTGTAGAAAACTTTACGCCACCAATTAGTAGATTTTCTGTCTAAATCATTTATTGCCATCTTTTGATCAGCCAAATTAACCCCTCCCATATATTTATTGTAAAATACTACAGCTTCAGGGCAATCAAAAGTACATTTTTCGCCTGTTTTAGTTTTCTTTCAATCTGTGATAGAGATGGTGAGTGGCAGTTTGATAAAAGTAAAACTTCTTTAGTGTCCTGCCATCTAACGGCCATTACGCCTTTATCATTTACCAATGAATCAGATACAACATGCGTGTTTACATTGGGACTCACATCAGTAGCTTCGCCACTCCCGTTATTACCGTTTTATTTCATTAATGGAATGACATTCGTCATCGCTGCTTATATCTGCTTCTTCAGTACTGCTGTTACCTTCTTCCTCTTCGTTGCTCATTTGGATTCCTCCTTCACTTTCATCTTCGCTGTCTCCAGGAATAGAGTCGGACTCATCAGATGCTGAAAGTGGTTCCTCTTCTGAGTCAGTTATATTATTTACAGCTTCTTCTAACTCTTTTGCACTAAGATTCCGGTTTCGTCGCACGTCTGAAAGAGAAAACGTTTATTACTATAAAATTACGATAGGGAACAAACGATCCCACTAGAATATTGTTTGCTAAAACACCTTACATTTTAATAACTATTAATTTTATTTTACTTACTTGAAATAGTATAAACGTCTGCACGCTTTATTCCTTTATTTTAATTGAAATAAGTAACGGATTCTTGCAATTTTATAAATAATAACTCAGACACCAGTGTTGCCGATTGTCGACGGTAGACTATCAATTACTGAAATATTTCATTTTTACGTCAAAGCGGATATATTTATAGCCATCAATAAACCTGAACTAGCGGCCGGGAACTATAGTTCCCCGCAGTGGCGAAAGGGTTAGTGCAGACACACTGTAAAATACGTATATTACTTGAGAAAGGTCCTCTGCCAAAACCGGTGTCGTGGTATAAACTTATAATAAATTTTGTGCAAGTATTAAAAATGAAAGTGTTTCAGTGAGTTACTGTTGGATAGATATTTAAAGTTTTTAACTTACCACTTATATCTCGTGTTAGGAATTTGTAAGCTATACCAATAAATGGAAGGCCAATGGGACCTGGTGTTTTGTAAGAGTACCAGTACAAACGCCTATTTTGCCATAAAAATTGTAAATACCATATTAAAATAACAACTCCACATAGTACAAGTAAGTACATACTGATAATATTTTGTAAGCTTTTTTCTACAAATTGGATTGAAATTTTTTAGGTTTTCCCGTAGTTTCAGTTAATACGATGGAAAAATCTAAAAAAGTAAACAGAAATATAAATATGTATATTTGAACGTGGGCCCGGATAGCTTAGGCGGCAGCATGTCTGACTTCCTCGTAGGTAGGCCGGGGTTCGAAACGCAGCACCGACGAGAATATTTAGACATTTTTAAAATGTTTATAGGTACCAGGTCGACTCAGCCTGAATAAAATGAGTACCTTGGGTTAAACCAGAGGTAATAAGAGGCGGTTGAAACGTAACACTGGCCCGGTGACACGCCAGATAATCTCATAAGAAACCAGATTGACTATATTTTAATAAATAAAAGATTCAAAAACTCAATAACATCAGTGAAAACCTACCCTGGTGCAGATATTAAGTCAGACCATAACCCACTAGTCGGTAAGTTTCGTCTGAAATTTAAAAAAATCCACAAACCTAATCCTATAAGATACGATCTCAAACAACTAAGAGATGATGACATAAAGCAAGAAGTACGGGAATATCTGAAGAACAACATATCTAAGTCAGAAGTAGTTAATAATGTTGACACAGAAATAAACCACTTAGAAAACATTGGGAAGGAAATATTAGACCAATACCTGTGACCGAAAAAGACAGAAAAGAAAAACCATGGATGACCGACGGTATATTACAGATGATGGACAGAAGAAGAGAATCCAAGCGGAAAGACTACGTTGCATATCAATTTCCAGACAAAGAGATGAAAAAAGCTGCCAGAGAAGCTAAAAACAGAAATTTGTAAGAACAGTGTGAAGAAATCGAGATATTGGAACGTAAACACGATTCCTTCAACCTCCACAAAAAGATCAAAGAAGCAGCAGGCATCTATAAATCAAAAAGGCCGGGACACTTAACAGATGCTCAAGGAAATCCAATAGTTGATATTGAAGAAACAAAAACAACATGAATGAGCTATGTGACAACAACATTTGAAGACGATAGGAATGTCACCATCACACAAAATAAAAATGACGATACCGGACCACCTATTCTCGAAGCGGAAGTAGAAGCTGCTATAAACAACATTAAAGAGGGAAAAGCCGCAGGACCAGACGAGTTCTACTCAGAATTTTTTTAAATTATGACTGTTATTATTATATTTCAACGTTTGGTTTGATTTACCACATTTAGGAATTAAGAAAGTGAAAAAAAGAGAAGTATATTAAAGTGTGTAAAAATATTTAATTTCCTTAGCTAAGCGCTTTCGACATAAATATGTGTCATCATCAGAGCTAATGCTACAATATAAAGTTAAACTAATGAGTAAAAAGATGTCTAAATACAAAGTTTTTTAACTTACGTCAAAGTATATAAAAAAGTACCGGCTGCTTCGGGTTGTAGGTGTTCGCATTACGAACATTGGTCTGCTGTGCAACTCCGGATGATGAAATATTATTTTTCTTTGATTACTTGATTTTAATTAAAATAATAAAACAGTAAGAACAACCACTTAGACGTTACAAACATATAAATTTTGGTCATGGTACGGTATCACCGAACCATTTTTAAGTGATGCAAGCAGTTGACTGACAGTGATTGATTAGACGTTGGATTTTAAATGTTTCATCTGTCCGGTGTTGACATCTGACAGCTGACGTTACAAATGAAAATTATTGAAAAATTTTTTTAAAAGGATAATTGAATAATTCATGTAAAGAAAATGTACGTTAGATGTCTGTACAATTACAATAATAATTTAATTGTCTAAAAGTATCTATTAAACAGATGACTTAGTGGCTTAAGACATAATATATACACTGTGTCATGACAAAAGGAAGAAGATAGTTGTATATTTTGTCTTTACTACCTTTAGCGTTGTCTTAGATGAATGATGTCTTAGATCTTCATCTAAGACAGCCCTAAAGGTAGTAAAGACAAAATATACAACTATCTTCTTCCTTTTGTCATGACACAGTGTATATATAAATATATATGACTTAAGCCACTAAGTCATCTGTTTAATAGATACTTTTAGACAATTAAATTATTATTGTAATTGTACAGACATCTAAGGTACATTTTCTTTACATCAATTTTTCAATTATCCTTTTAAAATAATTTTTCAATAATTTTCATTTGTAACGTCAGCTGTCAGATGTCAACACCGGACAGATGAAACATTTAAAATTAAACGTCTAATCAATCACTGTCAGTCAACTGCTCGCATCACTTAAAAATGGTTCGCTGATACCGTACCATGACCAAAATATATATGTTTGTAACGTCTAAGTGGTTGTTCTTACTGTTTTATTATTTTAATTAAAATCAAGTAATCAAAGAAAAATAATACACTCTGGACCAAAATTAACCGGCCACCTTAAAAATGGATCATTTTTGATGTCTTATATCTCGTAAACCTGTTGTCCGATTTAAGTGATTTTTTCAGTATGGTATAGCCTTATTCCTTGAAAATAGCGTTATAATAATATTGTTGCTAAACAGGTAAATTTTCATTGTATACCGGGTCTACTAATTAAACTGTGTTTTTTTTCTTAAAGTTTGCATCACCCTGTGAAATATTCTAGCATTTATAAAATATTGAAATTAAAACCTAACTATAGCCTCATGTCTTCTCAACATTCTGTTTTTTGATTCCTTCGCTTATGTTGGCTAATAAAAAAGTTAGGTAGTTTCCCAAGTAGCAATTTTTCGACGCATTGGTTGTCAGTACAAACAAATATATAACAGTACAAACAGTATATAACGTTACCCGAGAGCATTTTCAGTTGTTTCGGCCAACGTCCCCTACCCCGACTGACATTACGATGTTACAACGTTAAGTAATAACTTTAATTATACGGGCAACTTTTTTATTACCATTGTGACAACTACATATCACAGTTCAGTTTTTTCAACAATCGCAACGACTTAAAAACGTTATAATGGTAAACTAATTTACGCCCTGGCCGATTTGGGTTTTCTGGCCGACTCTGTAGTTGTCTGTCACGACCCTAGGTGTTGTTCTAGGTGTGTGACACGTTTGCGGCAACTTCAGAAGGAGAAAAAGAATTTACTTTATACCCTTATTTTTTTTCTTATGGGAATATATTTTATTTTGCTGGAAATTTTCGATTTATTTAACAACCTGTTTATTTGTTTTTTTAATAGCTGGTTTCCATTCCATTGTTCATTGTTTTACCAGTAGATTTGATAACCGTAACCTTTGTATCAGCTTTGATAGACAGGGGTGCCAGGTCAGTTTTTACTCTTTCAGCAGTTTTGCTTTCACAAAATCAGTAGATTCTTTTTAGGCCATGTAAATACAGTATATACAGTAGTAATATGCATATCCGTCCTAAATGTCCCAAGAAGAATTCCAAAAATTGGAAACCTAATTATTCCAAACCACCAACTACTGGTAATTACCATTTTTTAGCTAAAATCTACTAAATCACAAACTAAAATATACTTAAGGATTTTTGGGATATATTTGGGATTTTTTATAATGAAAACAACAGCTAACTTAAGGTGATAGGTGCAAAATGTCGCCTGTTAAAATGTTCAATGTAGTTTAAATGTTTTCACTTTTTGCGAATCCTGAGAACACTAATAAGTATTTTTGAAAAATTTAAACGCAGAAAGAAAAATTACGTTATTACCGAGAACAAAAAGTCCCTGAAAACTTCTATAATGTTCATTTTAATAAGTTACAGGGGTGAAAAAAAGAAAAAAATTAGTGTGACTTTTAATTCCAAATAACTCATTTAAAAGAAACGTTTTGGTTTTTTTAAATAATGCATTCTTTCATTCTGCGTTTAAATTTTTCAAAAATACTTATTATAGTTTCCTCATGATTCGAAAAAAAATGAATAGGTACATTTAACAACTAGCATATTTTGCCATCCACTGATTTTAACATCTGCATGTCTGGATCAAATTCTTCAAACAATTGTTTGGCATTTTACATTAGAAACACGTAAACACAACATTTTTTGTTTTGCAAAGTTACATATATGCTTAGATATTTTAGTTTTCCATCGTTAGCTTCTAATAGGCTCACCGAATGCCAGAACTCTTCAATAACACCTGAAATACTGCTTGCATTGTTACTTGAAATCTGCAAGTTTGTTACACGAGAATCCACATTTCCAGTTTCATTTCTCTGTAATATTAATCATCTACGTCCTGAATCTTATTTTCGGTAATGACATTGGGAAATTGTAACAAAATGTCTGAAAATTAATTTAGAAATGGGGTAAATACTATTAAAAACAAATTTTATTTTAGTCATAACAATATGTTGAAATATAATAAAAATCTACTAAAAAATATTACCTACTAGAATTTTTTAAAAAATATCAAAAATCTACCAAAAAAGTAGAAATCTACTAAATGTGGCAACACTGTTAAGGAGCTACACTTTGCTGCACTTTTGACACTGGTCACATGACCTCTGTCACCCAATAAGAGGGTGCGTTCTAAAAAGGTTGGGATAGTCGGCGCGGCCGGGTTTGGTTGGCGATTGGACTTCTAAGTTGTCTTATCCGTCTATGGTTGGTAATAAGGTATTTTTTTAGTAATACTGGTAATATTGTTTAATGCGCCATTTTAGTTTTACTTGAGACTTTTGGGATGTAAAGAAAATGAAAACACAGAATATAAAAATGCAGGCATTTTCTGATACCTTTAAAGGCACCATCAATACATTAAATTTATACAGAACATCTTTAACATAAATTTTGACCTTTATTTTAAAATTTAATTTTTTTAAATTTGCATATTTCTTGTCAAAAATAGGAATTTTGTCATAAAAAAGGAGCGCGCGTGTTTTTTAAAGGTGAAATATCCATATTTGACGGTAATCTGAGATACGTTTATAAATTTCACATCAGGTAATAAGTCCTTTTTGTATTTATATAAATTTAAATACCTAATACGATGTCAAAATAGTTTACTTTTTGGTTTTCGCATTCACCATACAGGTGTTAAAAATATAGGTAAAAAAACACAACAGTCTGATTCCTTGAGCAACTATTGCACCCGCAGGTGCTTTTTATAGTCGCTTCAGTTGTCTTATGCAACGCTTACGAAACGATGTTGCTTAAACATAGGAGGTTGTCTAGGCAACGTCAAGACAACTCAAAAATCGTCCACCAAATTAGTGCAGAATAGGGTCGTCTTCTAGGCAATAACAACGTTGTAACAGAACGTTGCCACGCGGTAGACAACGTTGTCGCGTCCACAAATTGCTACTTGGGTTAACAACTAGCCATGTTTTTCATCAATACAGATGATTTAACTCACCACCAAAATTAACCCCACTACCTTTATTATTGTTTTTTTTTTTACATTACCTGTGACAGTTTGTGTCCTAAATTTGTGTCATCGAAAGATTTTTGACATACGTTTTATGACATTGTTGCAAAATCTGTTTCCGTGTTAACAAAAATTCTTGAACAATCCCTGTAATTTTATATAATTGTTAGCGAATATTGTTTAAGTTGAAATTTTAGTGATTTTTTATTGTTTGTGATTTGAAAAATGCCACTCGTTCCAACTGATGCTGCTAGGGCAGTGGCTTTAGTTGATGCTGGTTACAGTCAACGTCATATCGCTCGTACATTCGATGTACCCAGAACTACGGTACAAGATGCCATTAGACGATTTCGGGAGACAGGATCATACAACCGCAGGCCACGTCAAGGCCGACAACGATGCACTTCAGTTCGAGATGACCGCTTCATTGTCACCAAAGTATTGAGAATTTGCTTTTGCACATCTTCTGAAGCTCGCAGGTCTCTTCTTGAGGTGAGAAACGTTAGTGTGAGTAGACAAACGATTAAAACAAGACTGTCAGAAATAAACTTTCCGTCCAGCTCGCGCACCACCACTGCTCCCTTGTTGTGTTCGGTAGAGGCAGTGTGAATGCTCAAGTATACGTGCAAGAAGTTCTCCAAGACCATGTTATGCCTTTTGCACCATTCATTGGTGATAACTCCAGACTAATGCATGACAATGCACGTTGCCATACAGCCAGATCTACCCGTGAGTACCTTAATGAGGTCGGGATTCAAGTTTTACCATGGCCAGCACACAGTCCCGATCTTAACCCAATTGAGCATATCTAGGACAACCTCAAAAGACGAGTAAGAGCGAGAGTACCAGCCCCTGCATCATTTGAAGAGCTTAAGACAGCTGCGGTAGAGGAGTGGCACAATATCCCCCAATCTGATATCCGGGATATCATGAATGGATTGCCAAACCGGCTCCAAGAAGTCCTAAGGGCTAGAGGCGGCAACACCCGTTATTGATACCCAATTTTTTTTTTCAATTAAACTTTGATTTCCAAAATATTGTTAATTTGAAATTTTTCTAAAATTTTGTTCATTAGATTTTTGCTGTAACAAACAATTTTTTTTCAAAAAGATTATTTTTTCTCTCCCGCGGAGGTAGTTTTTACCGTATCGTTCATAAAATGTGGTCGAAGGTTAACAATTTCTGCAAATTAAAAGAAATACAAGGTGGGCGGTTAATTTTGTCGGTGAGTTTATTTATTACTTTAAAACCGGTTGAGACATGCACATGAAATTTGGTGGGTTTTAAGACGAAGTTATTACACATTTTTTGGCATACAGTTTAGCATTTAATATTCATCATTGGCGCGCATACGGGTATTATGATTGCTCATATTCTCCGTATGTGCGCCAATGGTGACTATTAAATTCTTAATTGTATGTCAAAAAATATGCAATAACTACGTCATAAAACTCACCAAATTGTATTTGCATATCTCCACCGGTTTTAAAGCAATAAATAAATCGTCAGTTTGTCAGAAAATTTTCAACACCCCCTATCTCAGAAAGTTTATAAAACAAACTGCCATTATTTTTTCATGCAGAATTACCCTTAAACTTTGACAAATTTTTTTAAACACAGCCTGTATTGATAAAACACATGTCTAGTTGTTAAAACATATAACTTTTTTATTATCCAACACAAGCGAATCAATAAAAAAACAAAATGTTGAGAAAGCATGAGGCTATAGTAAAGTTTTAATTTCAGTATCCTACAAATGCTACAATATTCCACAGGGTGATGCAAACTTTAAGAAAAAAACATAGTTTGATTCGTACAGCCGGTATACAACGAAAATTTACCTGTTTACCAACAAAATTGCTACAGCTATGTTATGCTACAGCTATGTTATGCTACAGCTATGTATGTGTATTGCTACAGCTAAGGCTATAACATATTAAAAAAAATCACTTAAATCGGACAACAGGTATAGGAGATATAAGACATCAAAAATGACCCATTTTTAAGATGGCCGGTTAATTTTGGTCCAGAGTGTATTTCATCATCCGGAGTTGCACAGCAGAATAATGTTCGTAATGCAAACACCTACAACCCGAAGTAGCCGGTACTTTTTTAAATACTTTGACGTAAGTTAAAAAACTTTGTATTTAGACATCTTTTTACTCATGAGTTTAACTTTTTATTGTAGCATTAGCTCTGATGATGACACATATGTCGAAAGCGCTTAGCTAAGGAAATTAAATATTTTTACATACTTTAATATACTTCTCTTTTTTTCACTTTCTTCATTCATTCAAGTGTGTACAAAACTTATCAGTCTTGCCGTCTCACTTCCAACATGTGGACAAGTCATATCTACATCTCAGATGTTACCTAGGGCAAATTAGAAAATATTTTAAACATCCAGGCTTAAGGTAGCATTTTAAACCAATATTTCCTTGACGGACTACTTTTACTGGGCTTTGACCCACATATTTTTTTATAATACTATCTTGGTGGTTAGCATGTACATTGCACGTAAGCACTGATGATGACTGGTAAACCAGTCGAAAACTAGTTATGTGATTTTGATGTGGCCCTTTTGAGGGTTTTTTAAATATACCTTTTATACAGGATTTTACTGTTTTTTTTTATCAGTCTTTGAACTATTTAGGAATTTACAGCGTTAGGAAAAATTAATAGTTAATATGTTAAGAGCGAAAAGTGATACATTATTGCTTGAGAGTAATAGTTACCGCGCGACGTGTAGCGGAGCGCGGTAATTACTCGAAAGCAATAATGCCACTTTTTGCTTGTAATGCATACAAAATTTTTTCTACAATCACTTAATAAAATAAAAACTTTTTTTAAATCATTATTAACTTTATGAGTTTGAATATTCAATTTGTTTGTATTGTATGGATCTATGGTTGATACGGACGACGAGCGTTTATGAGTATGAATGTTCAATCTGTTTGTATTGTATGGTGGTATCTTTTCTACGGACGATGCGCGTTTTTCAAACGTTAACGCGCTAGTGCGATAAAGTAACGATATTTAGTAAACCTCAAATTTTCATTGCCATTGTCAAGCTAAAAAGTCTTCTGTTTCAAGTGATTGTAGAAAAAATAATATATACTACTCCAGGCAAATAATGAAAAAAGATGTGTAAGTGACGTTGAATAATCCAGGTAACTCACAACCTTTTTAATTATTTTAAATCTATAGGAAGAAAATAAGGGAAGGCCAATGGGACCTAAAATGATATAAAGGATAAGCTTATGAAATCAAAAAATCTTACAAGAAGTTCAAAGATCAAAATCAATAAATCCATCGTCAGACCTGTACTTAAATTTGGATGCGAAACGGTGACCATTAGGCTATTGATTATATTCAAAATAAGATAGCTAAAAGGAACTAAAACGTTAACGGGTTTTATTATTTCATATGGTCAATGGACATCTATATATGAAAAAACCGCGGAGAGCTACCAATTAAAGGGGCGCGTTTTTGAGAAATGTGTGAATTAGTTCCTTGGCTCAGGTTCCATTAGGGTGAGTTCTATGCACTTTTGGTACAAACATACCTACATAAAAATTGTTCCTGGTTAAATTTCCTATCTAAACATCACTTCTTAAAGTCAATGACACTTTTTTTTACAAAAATATATTCAAAAGAAAAATCACAAAGAAACCCAAAAGAAATAAATTTTGTTTTTTGTCCCATAACTTTTGTCCACGAGGATATAGGTATATACATTGCGTTACAGAAAAAAAACCTACATATCTCTTCTTTAAAATATTGTTCAGTAGAGGTAATTAGGATTTATAGTTTTCGAAACATGATTTTTCAAAGTTCGCTACTCACAGCAATTTTGGGCAATTTTCCTTGTTATTTCGCAAATATTGTTCTGTAACTTTTTTCTACGTAACTTTAGGTATATCCAATGGTACACGTAATAGAAATAGAAATCAATTAGCTTTAAAATGGTCTAATGTATAATGTTGTACGAGTTTTTTTTAAGAGATTATGGTTTTTCAAATTTTTATACTTTTAACGATTTTTTATAATATAATATAAAAATAAAATTATATTATTATATGATATATTATATATTATATAATATTATATTATATATAGTATATACAATATAATATTATATTATATATTATTTAATACCTGATATAAAAAACATTATTTTTTTTTATTTTTTACGATTATTTTTGAAATTTCTCGTTATAACTTTTTTTCTTCTACATTTAGGTATACAGTGCTAGTCAAAAGTCCGTACCCCCCTCGTATCTTTTGAACGATTATACCTATAATAGTGAAATTTGGAGGGAGGAAATAAACGGACGTAAGCTTCTTAACTGGTCATGACAGGTGACGTAATAGTGACAGATGACGTTACACTGTGACCGATTATTTTAAATGGGACCTTATGGCAAGTGATACCTCGTTTGAAAGTTATTCAAAATATCTATTCAGTCATGCTAATTTTGTTTGAGTTTAAGCTAATTTTGATAAATAAATGAAATAAATATAAAATTGTAGTTTCGCATTTAATTAACAAAAATTCAGAATTCCGCATATAATTACTTGTCAAAAAGCTTGACGTTAACGTAAAAACTACTAGAGAATTGAAAACGTCAACCTTTTTGAAAAAAAAAACCATAGGCGGACATTTGAATTTTATTAATTAAATGCGAAACTAAAATATTAAATTTATGGAAGTACAAAACTCAAAGAGGTACCACAAAAAATGTATATTAATAAAAGGTCATAAAAGGACGCGTCTCGGCTCTTCACGAGCCATCATCAGCTTTAAAATACAGGAGCAAAGACGAAAACTGTCCTACAATATAAAATGGAAATTTTAAGCATGTGGTGATAACGCCCACCTCAGCAAAAGAACTTACCAGACCAAGAAGGAGGAAGAATCTAATAGATTACATTATTTAAGGTTCTATAGGCTTCATTATTTAAAGTTTTAAGTACTGTATTAGACGTTAAGTTATATATGAATATAAAAATTTATTAGAAAGATTTTTATGACTTCCACGTTGGGAGGAACCATCTTGCGAACAGATCAGGTGCAAGGAACTTTTCGGTGAAATGTCAAATTACTGTCAAAGATGACCGATGACATCAAGGATGTCTCAAGATTAGTACTCAAGGATGAATTTGTCGTTACGTGGTAAATTTTGTAATTAGAAGACCCCACAGACTAGGAAAAGAAAAAAGAAGAAGATTAAACGTCAGATTCAAATTTGTAAGGTGAATGAACGGAGGAAAAATAAATATGAAAATATTAAATGTGTACGGTATTAAAACGACGAGGAAATGCTTAAAAACAATGAAGAATAGCAATAACCGATAATATTGATAAGTAATTACTGAGGTGGACAAGACCACTCAAAGTTCAAAAAGAAGTAGGACAGTTTAAGAAAAAAGAAAAAGATTCAATCAGGACAAAACATATTAAGGTAGCTCCATACAAAATACATCAAAAAGTCAAGTATCACAGTCGAGTTATGTCAATGTAACATATAAATTAGATAAATCACAGTTTTTTCAGTTTCAATGAAAAGTTAAACAAAACCGTACCAACACCTAGCTCACTCAGAAGTATTTAAAGTAGTAGAGTGTATAAACTCAGTGTATAAAGTTATTAGGGTAGATTATTGCTGTTACCACGGTTCTGCTGCAAGATATTAT
Organism: Diabrotica virgifera virgifera; assembly: GCF_917563875.1. Lineage (NCBI taxonomy): Eukaryota > Metazoa > Arthropoda > Insecta > Coleoptera > Chrysomelidae > Diabrotica > Diabrotica virgifera. Next base: position 205,578,760 of record NC_065445.1, on the reverse strand, counting down.
AATAATAATGAAGACCTACAATGATAACAGTGACAAAATTATTATTAAAAATTAAAAGGTATATTTGAATGTGTTACTTGGCAGTGACATCATAAGAAGTATGTAAAATTATTTTTTTTTTCTTTTTTGGCTTGGACTATGGTCAGTCAGCCAGTCTCAATCAAAAGTAAATGTATTAAAGATATTGCCAATTAGTGAAACTTGGTTATTATAATATTATTACAATTTTTTACTTCTTATTTACCTACTCATTACAGCTAATGTACATACTATGTTAATAAATATAAATATATTATATTACTTAATGTTTATCAAGAACACATAGTGTATACATTTTACAAATAAAAATATTAATCTTAATATTAAAATAAATGCATTATTTTTTGTATTTTATTTTAGTTTTTTTTTGTTTTGTTTTTTGTTCTGTTTTTTTTTGTCACTACGATAGGATGTCAACCCGGTTCATCCCCGCGGAGGATTAAATCCTCTTAGTGATTTTTTCTTTAATATTTTTTTTTAATTATTAATTTTTTTTTATTCTTTTTTGTTTCATGTTTTTATTTTTTTTTTTAATCAATTTTTTTTAAATTTTTTTTTCTTTTTATTTTTTTTTATATTTATTTAAACATATTTTACAAATACTTATAAGTAATTACAATAATATTTTACTATCCAACAAGAAAGATACCAAACAGTCAAAAATTTTCTTTTTATTCAGTGACAGAATAAAGAGAATATTTACAGGGAGTGGGATGTTCTGGTCTATAATTCTTTTAATTAGGTGATTGGTTAGGTGTTTATGCTTTTTGCATTCAAAAAATATGTGGTTCAAGTCACTTTTAACCTCACATTCTTGACAAATATTCGAATCTAATATGTTTATTTTAAATAAATGTGCAGGATAACATGCATGTCCAAATCTAATTCTACTTATAGTGGATATGTATTTGCGAGGGAGGGTGAAATTCTTATACCAAGGTTTTTCTGGAATAATCGGTTGTATCAAACTGTATTGTGTTGTTGAAATGTTACAGTACCTTTCCCAGTGTGTTTTCCAGCTCTTCATCTGTTCAGTTCTTAAACAAGCAAAAGCATCTAGAATGCAGGGCTGATATTTGGTTACTGTTCCATGGATGAGGGAATTTTTAGCTAATTGGTCTACATGCTCATTATGTGTAAGTCCTGAATGTGCTTTGATCCACATAAGTTTTATTTTTGGGGTGTGTTTATTAATTTCAAATAAGATTTTTTTAATTAAAAAAATGTATGGATTAGAAGTACTACAAGGTAGGTGAGGTGTTTGAATAGCAGTAAGCACAGATAATGAATCAGATAAAATTACTGCGGAATTATAGGATGCCAACTTGAAATAAATTAAAGCCTCATATACCGCCGCAGCCTCGGCAGTAAAAATGGAGAAATTTGAGGGCAGTTTAAACATTTTTTCTATAAATTTATCTGGAATATAAAAGGCACAACCAGTACCATTTGAACTTTTGGATGCATCTGTATAAATACAAACAGATTTTGACCAATTTGTAAGGTAGTTGTTTAAAACAATACTGTTTAATAAAGAGTGCTCATGATAACTGGGTTGTATAATATCTACTTGATTTAGTAACTCAAAGAAATCTTCGAAATCTACCACTTTATTTGCAACTGCAAGTTCAGTATTATTATCCGCAGTGTTTCGAAATGCGTCACATAACGGTGGCGAATTTTTGTGAGCCCAATATTTATTTGTTAAATCAAAATAATTTAAAGTACTAATTTCTTTATATAAACAAGTGTTGTAACATCGGATCTTAAGAAGAAATTTTTGACTGAGATATTCCCTTCTGAATTTAGTCGGCGGTTCCATTGTTTCAACATAGAGTGGTTCAATAGGGGTAGATCTCATAGCACCTATGCAACAGCGCAATACTGTGTTTAGAAAAACATCTATGCGACCTAAAATATTTTTACTAGCCGATCCATACAGTACTGAGCCATAATCTATAATAGATCTGATATATGAACGATAAAATAAAAGACATGTTTCAACATCTGCACCCCACCAAGTTTTTGCAATTGATTTAAGAAAATTTAGTGCTTTACTGCATCTATCAAGCATAAAATCAACGTGCAGTTTCCAGGTCAATTCGGTATCCAGAATCATACCCAGATATTTTACTGATTTACAAACAGGAAAGTAATCATCATTTAATTGTATTTGTTCTCTTTGAGGTACATTGTGTCTAGTGAATATACAAATGTTAGACTTGTTGTTTGCTAACTCAAAACCATTTTTTTTAACTACTCACGGCAATGTTCATGGATATTTTCCAATGTGTTTAAGCCATCATTATATTTTTTAGATTCAGTATAAATACAAAAGTCATCAGCATATTGTATTATATTAAACGAAATATTGTCGATACTAATATTACGAAAATCAGCTGTGTAAAGATTAAATAGAAAAGGACTTAAAACTGACCCCTGTGGGAGACCTGAGCTATTAAAACGTGGTCCAATGAGTTTATTATTTTCAACCCTGATATATATTTTCCTGTTTTTGTAGAAATTGACAATATTTTGAGCTAGAAGAGAAGGTATTTCGAATCGATGAATCATTTTGTCTTTTAGCATATCTAAATTAACACAGTCATATGCACCTTCAATATCCAAACATAACATTGGTACATATGTATTTCGAGAATATGCATTTTGAATATGAGTTACAATAGTAGCGAGGGCATCCATAGTACCACATCCTTGTCTGTAGCCGTACTGAGAATTTGGAAATAGTTTTTTCTCATTTATCCACCATTCAAGTCTTACTTTCAGTATCCTTTCTAAAACTTTGAGAATACAAGACATAAGTGAAATTGGTCTGTATGATTGTGCCAGATTCGGATCTTTGTTTGGTTTTAAAATTGGAATGACAATGACTTCTTTAAATTCTTCCGTACCTGCATATAGGACTTCATTAAATATTTCCAATAAAAGGTCTTTAGCGATTGCAGGAAGCATATTAATCATAGGGTACTTAATATGGTCATAGCCTGGACTTGTGCTAGGACGATTATTTAAGGTATAACTTAGTTCAGTTAGTCTAATAGGTTGAAATAAAAAATGATTTTTGTCAGTATCGATTTTCTTAGATTCATTAGGCATAGATGTTGCTGTTGGTGGGGCTATTTTGTCAAAAAACTCTTCTATCCAATCATCCTCAAAAGATTTTGATTTTGTTGGTGATTTTCTGTATAACTTCCTAGCTTGAGTCCAGAGTACTGATGATGGAATTGATTTATTGAGAGAAGAAACTAAATTTACCCAGTGGCGGCTCGTATAACTTTAGGAAGGTAGTGCCAGAATCCGGGCAGCTGAATATAAGCAACCTAATTTCCGGGCAGAAAATATAAATAAAAAAAAATAGGCGCAGATATTTTTATCTTATATCTATATATTTACTATTTTTTGGACGCCAAAAAATTTACCAAAATTTATCAAAACAGTTCCGTAAATTAAGTAATTAGCAATAAAATAAATTCAACTTACCACCAGTATTTACTGCTGATGTACTTTTTTTTTGTTTTTTTCATCACTAGGTGGGGAATCTGCAAACAGACGTCTGAGGTAAACATTTCCAAGAGTGCTGGGTTCCTGAGCTGAAACCTCATCAGTGTCACGTCGACCAGTTTGGCCCTAAATCGGACCTCCCTGCCCTCCGTAACTCCGATGTAGCCGGGACCAGCTAAACCCCACCCCTCTCATACTAGGGCATCAGGGTGGAATCGCCCGTTAGGGCATGACTTCTCCCCGATGTCCTTCTTTTGCCCGATTCTCAGTCGCTCGTCATCACGCATCAGCTTCCGTCTCTCACACTCATCCGACCACCACGTCCTTTAATCCTATGCTGTCAATGTTTCATTCTTCCTACCACTGCTGATGTACTTGAAGTTTGTTGTTACGATATGGTCTCTAGAGCCTATTTAGAAAATTATAAAAATAACACTATTCTATTATTTACACACACGCACAAAATTATTTAATATCACTTTTAAAGTTTACGATATGTGAAGTCCATCCTTCTTTCTTTTTTGGAGGCAAAGTTTTCAATGACTTTATTATTAAAATTGTCAATGCCATTTACAAAATGTCTTTCTGTAGACAGCATACCTAAAGCACTTAGTCGTTCTTCCTTCATGGTATTTCTGAGGAATGTCTTAATTCGTTTTAGCATTGAAAAACAACGTTCTGCTTCAGATGTTGACATGGGAATGGTTATTAATATACTTAAAAGTTTAACGGTTTCTTCAAATGTACATTTTAAACCTTCATCATTTAATAAAACAGATAACGGAACAGCCCCAGAGGTAGTACTTAATTCGTCTCGCTGATACAATACTTGTAATTCAGTTTTAAGTCAAATTTGGTTTAAAAATAAAAATTGTGTGCATGTTTCATTAAGAAATGATTCGGGGAACTTATCCTTATAAGCAGAAAACTTCTCTGACATAAATAAATGAGAAGCAACTAAATGTCCGGAGAAGGTAAACCTTGGTTTTATTTGCAACAAAACTGCATCGCATATCTCTAAGGCTTCCCGTTTTCTGCTGGGCCTGTCCTCTTCAATTCGCGCCTTTTTTTATTGGTTCATCATTATCGGTTTGTCTCTGTGACGTGTTTATTTCTTCTTGAATACTATCCATAATGACGTCCATTTGCTCCCTTATACCTTGAATTGCTGCTGCAAAATTCTCCAAATCTTTTTTCACTTTGACAGAATCAGTGCATACTTTTTGCAATTGACGAAAAATAATTTCTACGTGAGGCATAATTTTATTAAAAATAAATAGCCAAAATACAAAATCTTTATCCTGGAGCTTTAATTTGTAACCATTTGCTTGATTAATGGAAGACAAATCACGTGAAGTACTTTGTATAATGTCCATAACTGCAATGAGGTCTTTTCTATTTTCATGAACAGTATGACACTTCGTGATTGAAAATTCTAACGTGTTTGGGAAGATTTTGGCAACCTGCGATTAACCACCTCATCCAAAATTTATGTTTTTTGAGGGGACGTTGAAAAGAATGAGCACAAACCAGATAAATTAGAAAAAAATATCCTAGCCTGCTTATTGATGGAACATGCACTTGTCATAATTAAATTCATTTGGTGTGCATAGCAGTGAACGTAATTTGTAAGAGGATATGTCTCCTTAATAATTTTTTGCACACCATTTAAGCCACCACTCATAACAGATGCGCCATCATAACTTTGAGCGATTAATTTGTTTGGAGTATGTTTTAACAATGGATTTAAAACATTTAAAATACATTCAGCGATTGACTTAACATCATGTCCGCCCGGCACGTAAAATCTCCAAAATCTCTCAACTGGTCGTCCTTTACACAAATATCGAAAGACTATAACTAATTGAAATTCACCAGCAACGTCTGTGGTTTCATCGGCAATCACTGCAACATAAGAAGAATTTTCAATTTCTTTCTTAATTTCCTCGTGGTAAACATCTAACATGCACTCCAGTAGTTCAATTTGTGTTGTTTTTGATGTACCTTTAACCTTTTCACTGCGGAGCGGCTGAGAGGATTTGCATCCCGTCGCTGCGGCGCTAATAGACGTCTCCCGCATTGAAGCAAATATTTTTGGCTTTTAGGTTACAGTTGACTGAATTGTCGGAATTCTATCGTTTGTTTTACTTTATTATTTTATTTCAACTATTTATTGCCAGTTCTAGAACTATTATAATATATTGTTATGATCTGCTTCTTATTAATTTTATATTAATTATTATTTATTTGATTAATTATTTAATTGTCGCAAATCATACATAAAAATGAATAAAAAATCTCAGGGTGCTTTTTTATACTATTAAAAAAAAATCCAAATTATCTCACGTTATACTTATCTTCTCTCGTGTGTTCAGTATCTCTTAGTTGATCCTAATCGGGATAAAATAAGGAAAAGAAATAAAGCAAAATAAAAATAAAAATACACAATTGTCTTTTATTTATCAAAATCAATACTCTAAAATCTATCAAATCTAAAAACCTCTGGACACAGATGTCCGAATGAAATTTTTACCACTTAAATTTATTATAGTTAAAAAAAAACAATTTATCGGTTTGTTCCCGATGACTTTGGTAAAACAAACTAAACAAAACAAATTTATGTATTCGCAAGATTTGCTATACTTCCTATTTACTTTTAGAAATATTGGAATTTTAATTCATATGCTTTTTACTCAAAATTTTAGTTTCCGAACATAAAAATATCTTTCACATACGTTGACTGACCTTTTGCTTCAATCACTCTGATGTCTTCTCGTGACCCAAAACAGCTCTCCCTCGTTGACTATGTTAAAGGCTACTCATCAAAGCCCTCTCCGTTCTCCAGCTTCAAAACTGTCAGCATACCAGCACCAATTCTCCAACAAGCCGGGCCTCTTTTGACACGTACTCGATTCAAACAAAACTCCAAAAATTCTCTGCTCTCCTTCTCACAATAATACAGAATCAAAGAGGTATTTCGTCTCAATTTGATCTGTCTCTCGTTCCACTTTTCAACACTATTCTCCACTATCAAACAACCACTGGTACTTGCTAACTATCTATTCACGAAAACGTCGAACTGCTCCTCAACGATACCAAAAACATAATGACTTCTTTTTCAAACTCTCTCAATCATCCAATCCACTTTTCCCCTTCCACATTGCCAAGAATCAGAAACATCGACTTTTTCATTCGACAAACAAACAGTCATTTTCAAAATTATTCCGACCATTCTAATTACTTTCGGAGAAACCTACAATATTTACTCGGGTTGAAACAAAGATTAAAATTCCAAACTTTCTTTTAAAACCACTCTTCTAGAAATTGATAATTACCTCTACCTGTGGATTCTATAGTTCTCGTAATAAACAATCTATTTCCATTTTAAATCTAAATACATCGTCCTTTTCACTTTAATTATTCACAAAAGTCTTTAATGGTTCATCGGAAAGCTCATTAAAAGAGAAATCCACTTACATCCAAACTAAATTCTAATAAATATTTACAGCTCAATATACAGGGTGTATCAAATTTATGTGCCCGCGTTATTTAAAAAAAATTTAATTTAATTTTCATTTTGCTTTTGATTGATAAATTTGAAAACACAATAATATATAATAATAATAATGTAGTAAAACAAATGATACGGTTCATTTGTTCTTAGGGTTCTTCCAATTCCGCCATCGAATAATATTTACCCCTTTTTGGTGGCGGCGGCATGATGTAATACTTATTCCAGTATTTTTGATTAAAAAAAACGTAATAATTAGCGACAATATTCACTTTACGGTACCAACGCATTCGCAATACTAAACACCTTCTCAGTTACCCCTCCTACTCATCCCGCTCGAGGCACTTTAAGGTGGGCGGTTCACACCAATTCATTCAGAAAACATCTGATGACATTATACTTTATATTTCGTTTACGTCATATTTTGTTTATACGCAAATATTCGCTAACCGCAGCGAAGCGGTTAGCCCTGTTGCATATATGCGTTTCCCGCACATCTCGTGCACTACTGAGATTACGCAAATATGCGGTTCCCGCAGTCAAAAGGTTAAAAGATTTGGAACTTTGAATGTGAACCTTTAAGTCGTTGTCTAATTCAGCGCTAAAATTGACCAGCTCCTTAAATATGCCTCTGTTGTCTGAATTTTTCGTTTCGTCGTGACCTCTTAGAGCTAACTCAAAAGCTCCACAAAACGTTATACAATTTATGATTTGATTCAAGACATATCGATTCTTATCTACCTGTTCATTATGTTTAATTAGAGTATCACGATAAGCTGAGTTTAATTGGGTTTTTATATTTAACTTACCAAGCATTGAAAAGCTAAAAACGTTATTCATGTGCACTTTAGATTTTTCATGGGATTTCAATTTCTCCCATATATGTACAAGATCATCGGTGCCTTTGTTTGACCAAGTCTCGTCACCTCCAAACAAAACGCATACAAAACAGAAGAGTTTATTAGTTTGTTCGCAACCACACAACCAGCTATTTTTATCATAAATAATTTTATTAAACTTACGACAGCGAAGTTTTTGTCCATTTCCACTTTGTTTTTCAATTTTTAAATCGGGTAAAGGCCGACCGAGTTCTTTAATTTGTAGTTTTTTTTTTCTAACGAAAAACCAACAAAAGAGTTTTTTAATATACTAATTTGATTCATTGTCAATAAATAAATTAAACGTAGAAAATAATCAAAATATTATTTTTATACCTACGACACCCACGATCACAACGCACTAACTAATAATTACAAATTAAAAAATATAGTAGAGTATAAACACAAATATACAATACAGTAGTAGACAATAAACACAATAGCGTCAAGCGAACGCGTAAAGAAACTAGAAATATGTAGATCTAAAACATTGTATCTTAAGATCCACTAACTTCCTTTTCGAGATTTCGAGCCTGGCACGGAGACTCCAATTTAAACGTATGTTAAAAGTGCAATACCGCTCTCTCTGTCACTTACGCAGGATGCTCATACAATCTTTCTCTTTTCTCACGAGCCACTATGCCGTTCGGCACTGGGATTTTTATGATTTTCATCCTTTATCCGGTCAGCTGTGGGTGGCCAGAGTCGGTAGATTTGCATTGCGCTACACAGTTGCCAGATTTGATATAATTTATAAAAATAAAGAGAAATATTCACAAAAAAAATAAACAGGCATTAAAATGTTTTTAAGATAAAAAATATGTTTCTGCATAGTTAGCAAGGTAGTGCCATGGCTCTATGGCACTACCTCACGGGCCGCCACTGAATTGACCCAGCTTTGTTTTGCAATACTTTTTAGTTGTTTTTTGGTACTTGCCATAATTGATTGACATTTTATATAGTTCTCAAAATTACGTTCTTTTTTATAATCGTTGAGTGATAATTGACGCTTTTTAATAGTCATGTCACATTCAGTATTCCACCACGGTGACGGATTTCGGGTTCTTGGCTTAAAAGTTCTATACTGTGGTATTGCAATCTCAGCAGCATAATTTATACTATTTATTAAATATTCATATTTACTTGATACATTATTTTGAACATCACCATTTTTATTAAAAAAGTTTTGTACCAAAGAAGTATATAAAGGCCAATTCGCTTTTTTGATGTTCCATTTATTTTTCGGTAAAATTGTTTCCGTTTCGTCTTTAATGCAAATATCCACATGTATAACGAAGTGATTCGATCCAATAATGTCTGAAGAGACATACCATTCAGTCTTACTAACAAGATCAGGACTGCAGAGAGTAACATCAATCATTGAGTAATTCTGATTAGGTTGAGTTAGTAAAGTTGGACTTTCATTATTTAAAACTGTAAATTCAAGATCATCTGCCATTTTAATCAGTTGTATTCCAATTTCATCATTTGTATTTGAACCCCAAACAGAATGATGGGCATTAAAATCACCTCCAATTATAACTGGTTTTTGTACCTGGGAAAATATGTTCATCCAATCATTTATTATGCATCTAATTTTAGGTGCTCTATACAGTGATATAAAGCTAATTTGTCTATTTCCATATTTAATTTTTATAGCACATAACTGTATTTCATTATTGTACTTATTATTTTCTATTTTTAGTTCAGTAAAACAAATTGATTTATTTATAAGTATTGCAACTCCACCATAACCATCTGACCTATCATTACGAACCAGATTATATCCATTAAAATTATATAACACATTTTTTTTAAACCATGTTTCACTAATAAGAGCTATGTCTATTTTTTTACTGACTAAGTAATGCATCAAACTATTTTTATTTGAGACAACAGAACGAGCATTCCATTGTATTATTTTTAATTTAGGTTGACAGGGCATTATTTATTTAATATTAATCAAAGTACCCTCCAATGCCTGTTCAATGCTACTGACTATTAATTTTTTATCGATTGATTGTATATCATCAAAATTTTGTATACCTTGTAAAAGTTGCAATATAAAAGTAGAAAGAATTTCTGTTACATTTTTCTTAATTTCAATATTACCATAATTTGGTACGGTTCTATTAACAGGTAAAGGCTTATCAGGCCCGAAAACAAAAGGGAACATCGGTTTCTCAGCAGTCGTCTGTGCACTTGGTGAATTAAATTTTCTTTTTTTATTAGTATTATTTATTTCAGGTTGAGTAAAAGCAAAAGAAGTTGGGTTTTTAGAAACTGGTTTAGATATCGAAATATTTTTACTAGTGGAAGGCAGACTAGGAAAATTCCTTTCATTATCTGCTAAACATTCAAAGGAATTATTGCTTACAAAATTTGAAAAAGATTTGTCACAGTAATTACGTGCCTCTAGAAAGGACATCTTATGCTCAACCATTATATTTTTAATTTGTTTTTGTTTTTCAAATTGAGGACATTTTTTTGATATTGAAATATGTTCCTTACTCTTACAATGCATACAAAATATGAGTTCTTTACTACAATTGTGATCTTTTTCTTTAATTTGACTGCATTGCATACACCGTTCTTGTGTGCTTTTGCACTGACCGGATACGTGCCCAAATAAAAGACATTTGTAACACTGAACGACCCTTGTAATATACTGTTCTACGGGGCAAAATACCTTATTAAAGGAAACATAATTTGGCAAAACGTTGCCTTCAAAGGTGACTATTATCATTTTTTTATTGACAAATTCAACTTTATTGTCATTTATAATTTTACGTTTGGTTCTGTATATATTAGTGACTTTAGAAGAACATTCTATATTTTCCATTAAATAATCTACATTAAATTTCGTATCTACATCACGTACTATGCCCTTAATTTCCAACAAATGATTTGGTATGTAAGCCTTAAGGTTTTCCAATTTCAATGACTTATTATTTACCAAATTATTTGCCTCCAATAAGGACTTCAACATAACTTTTATGCGATTTTTTCCTAAACTTTTGATTTCTACAATGTTAGTGAGTTTAAGTTTATTAAATAAAATATCTGCGACACACATAGGATGCAATTTGCCCAGACTACCTTCATTATTAAGTCTCTCAATATAGACCCAAATATTTTGTATATTATACTTATCTGAAAGCAGGTTAAAGGTTTTCTTTGCTGGTTCCATGTAAGCATTTTTGTCCAGAGAGGCCTCACTATTATCTACTGACATTTTCGTCAACGAAGACGTCCCTACACTTGTTTCCCCCATGGGGGGACAAAATAATGTTATACCCGTATAACACACAAAACAGAAACTTTTAGTAAATCAATACACTTGAAAATAAGCCCGGAATATACCAAAAAACTGCCAAAATTAATATTTTTTTGGATAAATCCAAGAAAAACGAGCACGACTTTGACAGTTGTATGTAAAATAATAAAGAATTAATGTTGAAATGTAGTGTTTGATTAAAACGTATAAAGTAATTTTTAACTATATTATGACATAATATTATATTTATTGTAATATGGGAAATGAAGACAAGTAGAAAAGGTGGCAATGCTATTGTAAAAAATTATTTATCATAGAGAACGTTAAAAACAGGTCATAACGACACCAGCAGCTCAACCCCAAGTAGACACCACCAATCATTCTAAGTGTTAAATAAAAGTCAAGAAAGAACTAAATACCTCCACCCGAGTTATCAGCAGTATTCTTATATTTATAGAAGGAAAGAGGAAGAGGAAAATTAGGAAAACCAAAAGAGCTGTCGAGTAGAAAGGAAGAGGTAACGATTAGGTTCAATAAACAGAGGGGATGTATAAAGACCTATGTGATGGGTAATATTGACCTTTAATTAATTGATTGGTAATATTGAGTTAAGGTGGTTGGTGTAAAGGAATATTAAGAAAAAAGTTCAATGGAGGAAGCATCTTGAAAAACAGTTGGTTGAATGTTAACAAAAGAATGACCATGTTAGTGCCACATGAGGAATAGTTAACAAGAATATAAGGAAAATCAAAATTATTGGTTGACTGAAAATTATTGTTTATTTTTATTTTAAAGCATTAAATTAAGACAAATATAAGGTTCAGTTGGTAGGAGTTGTTCATTAAGGACATTTACAGATGTGTTGTCTTGTCCACCTCAGTAATTACTTATCAAATATTATCGGTTATTGCTATTCTTCATTGTTTTTAAGCATTTCCTCGTCGTTTTAATACCGTACACATTTAATATTGTCATATTTATTTTTCCTCCGTTCATTCACCTTACAAATTTGAATCTGACGTTTAATCTTCTTCTTTTTTCTTTTCCTAGTCTGTGGGGTCTTCTAGTTACAAAATTTACCACCTAATGACAAATTCATCCTTGAGTACTACATGTCATCGGTCATCTTTGACAGTAATTTGACATTTCACCGAAAAGTTCCTGATCTGTTCGCAAGATGGTTCCTCCCAACGTGGAAGTTATAAAGATCTTTCTAATGAATTTTTATATTCATATATAACTTAACGTCTAATACAGTACTTAAAACTTTAAATAATGAAGCCTATAGAACCTTAAATAATGTAATCTATTAGATTCTTCCTCCTTCTTGGTCTGGTAAGTTCTTTTGCTGAGGTGGGCGTTATCACCACATGCTTAAAATTTCCATTTTATATTGTAGGAGAGTTTTCGTCTTTGCTCCTGTATTTTAAAGCTGATGATGGCTCGTGAAGAGCCGAAACGCATCCTTTTATGACCTTTTATTAATATACATTGGTACCTCTTTGAGTTTTGTACTTCCTTACCTCGAGACCACATTTGAGAATGGATACTTCTCTTCATGTGTTATATTTATTTAATTTATTCACCAAAATCAAAATCAACTAAAACCCAAAAAAATTAGTATGACTGAATAGGTATTTTGAATGCCTTTCAAACGAGTTATGACTTGTCATAAAGTCCTATTTAAAATTATTGGTCACAGTGGCTCTGTAACGTCATCTGTCACTATTACGTCACCTGTCATGACTAGTTAAGAAGCTCACGTCCGTTTATTTCCTCCCTCCAAATTTCCCTATTATAGGTATAACCGTTCGAAAAATACGAGGGGGGTACGGACTTTTTACTAGCACTGTATATTATATTATATATTAAAAAAAAAAGCTTATTTTGTTTACTTTAAAAAGGTGTTCTAACAAAAATTCTAGGGTTAGTTTTGAATAAGATATTATTTTTCAAAATGTAATAAGTACTTGCAACGATTTTGGTTTTAGGATTATTTTTTAAATTTCTCATTATAACTTTTTTTTCTTGTACATAAATATACTATATATTGCTCCACAGAGAGGGCTTACTTTCTGTTCTTTAAAATGGTGTATTATCTATATTTAAATAATGGAAACCGAGTGATTCTGTGATATTTTTTACCTGTATTATTTAAAATTATTTCTTTTACAAAAATTACATAAACACTAGTCTTAGAAAACAATACTTTAGTTAAAATTATTTAAACGTTGAAATTTAAAAAATTTAAAAATCAAAGTCCATCTCTTCGTTAGCATTAGCTTCAATATCTTCCTCTGACACTTCAGTTATCTTAGAATCCCACAATTAGTACCCATGAACATGCACCCTTTGCAGAATATTGAAAAACTAATTCCTATCTTCCTACAACCGCAGTTTTTTGTACATCCTTTTGTACATTTACATGCTATTTTTTCAAGCAAATCTTGTGGTGCAGGAGCTTTGACAGTAAATTTTAATATTGGAATTAATCCATATTTTGCCCGGCCGAGTCAAGTGGATCCAAAGTATTTCCAATAAAAATAAGATTTAATCATAACACACAATCACATAAAAAACTTATAATGAGAAATTGAAAAAATAATCCTAAAATGAAAAATCGTTGCAAGTACTTATTACATTTTGAAAAAGCATATCTTATTCAAAAATAATCCTAGAATTTTTTATAATACACCATTTTAAAGTAAACAGAATAAGCTTTCTTTTTTTCATATATAATATATACCTAAATGTAGAAGAAAAAAAGTTATAATGGGAAATTTAAAAAATAATGGTAAAAATATAAAAACTCGTTAAAAGTATAAAATTTGAAAAAGATAACCTCTTTAAAAGAAGTCGTAAAACATTATACAGTAGAACATTTTAAAGATAATAATTGATTTATATTCCTCCTACATGTACCATTGCATATGTCTAAAGTTGCGTAGAAAAAAGTTACAGAAAATTATTTGCGAAATAACAAGGAAAATTGCCCAAAATTGCTGTGAGTGGCGAAATTTGAAAAATCATATTGCAAAAACTGTAAATCCTAATGACCTCTACTAAACATCGGGTGAAGTCGAGTTCGCTCCGCTTCGTTCAGGTATATTTTAGAAGGGTACGAATTGGCTCCCGCATGAATGCGGGTAGGCTCTCATATAATCGCGGAAACATTAGACATTGTTGCCAAATCGTGTAATATTTATACTGCTTAGGAAATTTACATAGTGATATAGACTTTTTATAGGAAAATTATACTTTTAGACAAACACTTTTAGAGTTTGTTTTAGTTCAACATTGGCATATGTGGCAATTTTAACACAAATTATCGGTGTCGGCCGGTATGCGCTCGACGGTTTTGCGCTCTTACCTGAAATCGGCCGGTTTGCGCTCTACACTCTAATAGCCGAAAGTTAAGTTAGGACCGAAGGATTAGGTCTTCCTCCTTTCCCATAGATATTTCTAGGAAGGTACCTGTTTCTAACAAAAAGAGAAAATTTGAAAGAAGTGACAACGCTGGGTGATATTTTTGACATGTTTAGGTAAAATAAATTTTGTCTATGGGAGCCAATTCGGACTCTACCTTTTTTAGTTCAGGTAAAATTCTTACCATTGGGAGCGAACTCGACCCCGTCCTAAACATCATTTTAAAGAGAAAATATGTAAGCTTTTTTTCTGTGAAGCAATGTCTATACCTATATCCCCGAGGACAAAAGTTATGGGACAAAAAACAAAATTTCTTTCTTTTCGGTTTCTTTGTGCTTTTTCTTTTGAATATGTTTTTGTAAAAAAAAGTATCTTTGACTTTAAAAAGTTATATTTAGGTAGGAAATTTAACCAGGAACAATTTTTATGTAGACGTTTTTGTAAAGAAAGTGCATAGAACTCACCCTAATGTAACCTGTTCTCAGAGACTAATTCACCCATTTCTCAAAAACGCACCCCTTTAAATAATAGCACTCCGCGGTTTTTTCATATATAGAGATTCACTGACCATATGAAATAATAAAATCCCTTTAACGCTGTAGTTCCTTTCTATATTACATTATAATCAATAGCCTACATGACCGACCAAAGCCAACGAAAAAAAGCTCAGACGTTTTGAACGAAAAATAGTTGGAAAAAGTTTCGGAGCACCTCACCACGACATCATTACAAACCAGTATTAGTCCAGAAAGCCACTGCGCATCCGCTAGGAAGAACATTCTGATTCGGATTTTTTGCACAATCTTACTCAAAAAGGACTCCTTTTAACAAATTTGCATGTTGCCAGGACCAAAAGATAATCAAGAATTTTTTAAACGTTTTTTATTTTTAAGTTGTGATATTGTGACATATATGGTATACTAGTGACGTCATCCATCTGAACGTGATGTCGTAATCGATGATTTTTTTAAATGAGAATAGGGGCCGTGTGCTAGCTCATTTGAAAAGTTCTTCAATTCTCTATTCAGTATTATAAACAGTTATATAATTATTTATACAGGGTGTCCAAAAAATTTTTATTAAATTAAATTATTTGAAAAAAAAAGAAGTAGAAGGACATCCTGTATAAATAATTATGTAAATGTTTAAATTACTGAATAGAGAATTGAAAAACCTTTCAAATTAATGAGTTACCACACGACCCCTATTCTCATTTAAAAAAATCATCGATTACGTCATCACGCCCAGACGGATGATGTCACTAGTATACCATATACGCCACAATATCATAACTTAAAAATAAAAATCGACCTATTTCGGGATTTTTCCTTGAAGTCGCCGTTTTACGAAATAACGAATTTATTCCTTTCATTTGCACCATACTGTCGGTGGAAAATAGTGTCGCGCACGCTTGATTAGCAATTAAAAACAAACGGAGTTTTGAATATTGTATTGCAAAAAACTCTTCGGGATTTCATCAATAGATGTTTAAAGAATAGCTACCTTGGCAACATTTAAATTTTCAGTTTTTCACATAGTTTTTGAGGGTTAAAAATGGCCGATTTCGCAATTTTTCAATTTTTAATCGCTTATACATAATATGTCAGAAACTATCATTTTTAGAGAAAAGTCACTAAAGACCTTTTCTGTTTGGAATGATCCAAAGAACCTAAAAACACTTTTTTCCATGCAAAAAATAGGAAAAAAACAAAAAAAAAACGTTTAAAAAATTTTTGACCACCTTTTGGTCCTGGCAACATGCAAATTTGTTAAAAGGAGTCCTTTTTGAGTAAGATTGATTGTGCAAAAAATCCGAATCAGAATATTTTTCCTAGCGGATGCGCAGTGGCTTTCTGGACTATATCGGATCACATCCCATATCAAATTAAAAGCACTCTACAATGACGCTGATATTGTCCAAAAAATTAAATCACAGCGACTAAGATCGGCACATGGGCAGGTCACGTGCACAGACTTTATAACGAAGACTTGGAAAACTTGGATGGGAGAAGATTCGTACATGCAAAAGACCACTCGAACGTCCCAGAATGCGATGGAGAGATAACATCTAAGCAGATATCAGAAAAAAGAACAGTCCATTTGACTTTAGGTTGACGGAAGACCGAACAAATTGGAAAAAAGTTGTACAGTCAGCGACGACCCATCCAGGGTTGTAGCGCTACGTGATGATGATGATGATAATATTATAGGAAGAAAACTTACCTATTTCCTGCCAAGCGCTAAGTTATCAATTTGTATTAAACAAGGTTAAAAAAAATTAATTTATAACCAAGAATTACTGCTTTTTTAACTTTTAACGTATACTCGTACACGATTAGAAGAACATATATAAGCTATTAGGTCTGGATCCAGCGTGTGAAAAAAAAGATGATTAATAGCAAGCTGAAAATTTGTTAATAGCTTAAGGGTGTCTAGTCGGATAAACGTTGATATAAATATGGGAACACTGGAACAGGGGAAGTTTTATTTGTGGAACCGGTTAAAAATTTGGAACGGCCAGACCACGAAAACGGCACATGTATTTTGTGCGACAGAACAGACTTAAACTCTCCGAACAGAGATTAAACTCTCATGCAAAAATCAGACTGCTATTTATTACCAAATGGGCGTTTTAATGAGTGGAACATGTAGAATATGTCAAATGACAGGAATTATGACAGGTGATAAAAATAGCAGTATGATTTTTGCATGAGAGTTTAATCTCTGGTCGGAGAGTTTAAGTCTATTCTGTCGGACAAAATAAATGTGCCGTTTTCGTGATCTGACCGTTCCCAATTTTTAACCTGTTCCACAATTAAAACTGCCCCGGTTCCAGTGTTCCCATATATCAAAGTTTATCCGACTAGACACCCTTAAGCTATTAACAAATTTTCGGCTTGCTATTAATCAACTTTTTTTTTCATACGCAGGATCCAGACCTATATTCTTCGTAGATGAAATATTTATCCATGTCAAATAGCTGACAATTTTACACAAATTTAATATAGACCAGTGCAGAGAGCTCTAAAATGGGTCAAAAAAATAAAAAAAATAATAGCAGGATGAAACCAATTCCAAATGAAAGTACACATATTAGATAACATGTGGAACATTTTTCACCAAATCTGGATGAGTGGAACATGGGTTGGGGGAGCGTTTTTAGGGGTGAAAACGGTTAATTACGGTTTGCGGCAAACCGTCACATCCTATCGAAAAAAGTTAAATGGCAAAGTTGTAGGCAATAAAAAGATCTACAACTTTTGTGAATAAACATTTTTCACATAACCTCAAAATATCCGAGAAAATCGGAAAATTCGATGTTTTTGATTTTATTTTTTTTTTCTCACTGAAAAAAAAAACATCTTTTTTACCAAATATGGTGGAAAATTACCTCTTTCTGTACCAAACACGCTGTAATTTTTCTGTATAAAAATATTTTTTAAAACTCTTGTTTTTTATGTTTAAGGGAAAAAGTAAGCATTTTTTCAATTAAAAAATCTCCCGAAATTTTTTAGCTTTTTTAAAGAAGTTGGCATTTTTTTTTTGTTTATTGAAACCTCTATTTTCTGATGGTGTAAAAAAATATATACGTTACTGTGGAAAATTTTGTCACAAAAGGCCAAAATCGGAAATTTATTTTCAACCTCTCACCATTTTCAGATTCTCAGACGTAATATAAGTAACCGGCGTCTGGCTGGGCTGCACCTACTCGCTATGCAACTTACATTACGTCTGAGAATCTGAAAATGGTGAGGGGTTGAAAATAAATTTCCGATTTTTGTCTTTTGTGACAAAATTTTCCACAGTAACGTATATATATTTCTTTACACCATCAGAAAATAGAGGTTTCAATAAACAAAAAAAATGCCAACTTCTTTAAAAAAGCTAAAAAAATTTCGGGAGATTTTTCAATTGAACAAATGCTTACATTTTCCCTTAAACATAAAAAACAAGAGTTTTAAAAAATATTTTTATACAAAAAAATTACAGCGTGTTTGAGACATAAAGAGGTAAGTTTCCACCATATTTGGTAAAAAAAAAATTTTCAGTGGGAAAAAAGTAAAATCAAAAACATCGAATTTTCCAATTTTCTCGGATATTTTGAGGTTATGTGAAAAATGCTTATTTACAGAAGTTGTAGATATTCTTATAGCCTACAACTTTGCGATTTAACTTTTTTCGATAGGATGTGCCGTTTTGCCGCAAATCGTAATTAACCGTTTTCACCCCTAAAAGCGCTCCCCCAACCCATGTTCCACTCATCCAGATTTGGTGAAAAATGTTCCACATGTTATCTAATATGTGTACTTTCATTTGGAATTGGTCTCATCCTGCTATTAATTTTTTATTGTTTTTTTGCTATTTTCACTGGTCTAATAACAAAACAAAGTTATTCTATAATTAATCAATTGATTATGTACTATAGAAAGGAACTACAACGTTAACGGGGTTTTATTATATCATATCGTCAATGAATCTCTATATATGAAAAAACCGCGGAGTGCTACTATTTAAATGGGTGGGTTTTTGAGAAATGGGTGAATTAGTCCCTTGGCACAGGTTACACTAGGGTGAGTTCTATGT